>NC_048566.1:28070347-28377847 GCF_013265735.2 Oncorhynchus mykiss | reverse complement strand
ATGGACTCACTCTCTGTGCAATGATTTTGAATGACTACCTCATCTCTCTACCCCACACATACAGTTACTATATCTGTAAGGTCCCTCAGTCGAGCAGTGAATTTCAAATACAGATTCAACCACAAAGACCAGGGATGTTTTCCTATGCCTCGCAAAGAAGAGCGCCTATTGGTAGATGGGTAAACATTTTAAAAAGCAAGCATTGAATATCCGTTTGAGGATGGTGAAGTTATTAATTACACTTTGGATGGTGTATCAATACACCCAGTCAGTTCAAAGATACAGGCGTCCTTCCTAACTCAGTTGCCGGAGAGGAAGGAAACCGCTCAGGGATTTCACTATGAGTCTAACGGTGACTTCAAAACAGTTAAAGTTTAATGGCCGTGATAGGAGAAAACTGAGGACGGATCAACACCATCGTACTCCACAATACGAACCTAAATGACAGAGTGAAAGGAAGGAAGCCTGTACAGAATAAAAATATTCCAAAACATGCATCCTGTTTGCAATAATTCACTAAAATAAAACTGAAAAAAATGTGGCAATAGAAATTAGCTTTAAGTCCTGAATACAAAGCCCTATGTTTGGGGCAAATACAGCACATCACTGAGTACCACTCTTCATGGTGAGTATGCTTGTCATCAGCAAGGACTAGGGAGTAAAAAAAAAAGAAGTGGCGCAGCGGTCTAAGGCACTACATCGCAGTGCTAGAGGTGTCACTACAGATCCGGGTTGGGTCCCAGGCTGTATCGCAACCGGCTGCGACTGGGAGACCCATGAGGCGGCGCACAATTAGCCCAGTGTCGTCCGGGTTATGGGAGGGTTTGGCCGGCCAGGATGTCCTTGTCCCATCGTGCTCTAGCGACTCCTGTGGCGTGCCGGGTGCATGCACGCTGACACTGTCTCCAGTTGGACGGTGTTTCCTACGACACATTGGTGCGGCTGGCTTCCGGGTTAAGTGAGCAGTGTGTCAAGTAGGAGTACGGCTTGGCAGGGTCGTGTTTCTGAGGACGCATGGCTCTCGACCTTTGCCTCTCCCGGGTCTGTACGGGAGTAGCAGCAATGGGACAAGACTGTAACTACCAATTGGATATCACGAAATTGGGGAGAAAAGGGGTAAAAAGTACAAAAAAGTATTTTTTATATATATATACATATGTTTTGGATGACTGGCTGCGAATGTTTATTGAATTGTTTTATTTCTGCCTTTTCTATTCCAGACATTCTGAAATTCACTAAAGCATCCCATGTATGTAACTTTAGTCTTTCACTTTTCAATTAACGGAACGGAAGTTTACATACACTTGGGTTGTCATTAAAATGCATTTTTCAACCACTCCACAAATTTCTTAACAAACAAGTTGATTAGGACATCTTGTGCATGACACAAGTAAGTTTTCCAACAATTGTTTACAGATAGATTATTTAACTTATAATTCACTTTATCACAATTTCAGTGGGTCAGAAGTTTACATACACTAAGTTGACTGTGTCTTTAAACAGCTTGGAAAATTCCATAAAATGATGTCATGGCTTTAGAATCTTCTGATGGGCTAAGTGACATAATTTGAGTCAATTGGAGGTGTACATGTGGATGTATTTCAAGGACTACCTTCAAACTCAGTGCCTCTTCACTTGACATCATGGGAAAATCAAAAGAAATCAGCCAAGACCTCAGAAAAAAATTGTAGACCTCCACAAGTCTGGTTCATCCTTGGGAGCCATTTTTAAATGCCTGAAGGTACCACGTTCATCTGTACAAACAATAACACGCAAGTATAAACACCATGGAACCACGCAGCCGTCATACCGCTCAGGAAGGAGATGAGTTCTGTCTCCTAGAGATGAACGTACTTTGGTGCGAAAAGTACAAATCAATCCCAGAACAACAGCAAAGGACATTGTGAAGATGCTGGAGGAAACCGGTATAAAAGTATCTATATCCACAGTAAAACAAGTCCTATATCAACATAACCTGAAAGGCCGCTCAGCAAGGAAGAAGCCACTGCTCCAAAACCGCCATAAAAAAGCCAGACTACGGTTTGCAACTGCACATGGGGACAAAGACTGTGCTTTTTGGAGAAATGTCACTGGTCTGATGAAACAAAAATAGAACTTTTTGGCCATAATGACCATCATTATGTTTGGAGGAAAAAGGGGGATCCTTGCAAGCCAAAGAACACCATCCCAACCGTGAAGCACGGGGATGGCAGCATCATGTTGTGGGGGGTGCTTTGCTGCAGGAGGGACTGGTGCACTTCACAAAATAGATGCATCATAATAAAGGAAAATGATGTGGATATATTGAAGCAACATCTCAAGACATCAGTCAGGAAGTTAAAGCTTGGTCGCAAAGGGGTCTTCCAAATGGACAATGACCCCAAGCATACTTCCAAAGTTGTGGCAAAATGGCTCAAGGACAACAAAGTCAAGGTATTGGAGTTGTCACGACTTCCGGTCGATGTCACCGGCCTTCTAGCCATCGCCGATCCACTTTTCATTTTCCATTTGTTTTGTCTTTTTTTACATACCTGGTTTCAATTCCCCAATTACATGTTCATTATTTAACCCTCTGTTTTCCCCATGGTTTTTGTGCGTGTTTGTTAATTGTATTTCGGTCCAAAGCGTGTGCGAGCAAGGAGGCCTACAAACCTGACTCAGTTACACCAGCTCTGTCAGGAGTAATGGGCCAAAATTTACCCAACCTAAACACACCCAGCCTGGAGGTGTGCTTGGGTCAATGTGCTGTTGAAAAACAAATGATAGTCCCACTAAGCATAAACCAGATGGGATGGCGTATCGCTGCAGAATGCTGTGGTAGCCCCTCTGTTTAAGTGTGCCTTGAATTCTAAATAAATCACTGACAGTGTCACCAACAAAGTAAACCCACACCATCACACCTCCTCCTCCTTGCTTCACAGTGGGAACCACACATGCGGAGATCATCCGTTCACCTACTCTGCATCTCACAAAGACACAGCGGTTTTTACCAAAAATCGCAAATTTGGACTCATCAGACCTAAGGACAGATTTCCACCAGTCTAATGTCCATTGATTGTATTTCTTGGCCGAAGCAAGTCTCTTATTATTATTATTGGTGTCCTTTAGTAGTGGTTTCTTTGCAGTAATTTGACCATGAAGGCCTGATTCACGCAGTCTCTTCTGAACAGTTGATGTTGAGATGTGTCTGTTACTTGAACTCTGTGAAGAATTTATTTGGGCTGCAATTTGTGAGGCTGGTAACTCTAATGAACGTATCCTCTGCAGCAGAGGTAACTCTGGGTCTTCCTTTCCTGTGGCGGTCCTCATGAGAGCCAGTTTCACCATAGCACTTGATGGTTTTTGCGACTGCACTTGAAGAAACTTTCAAAGTTCTTGAAATTCCCCGCATTGACTGACCTTCATGTCTTAAAGTAATGAAGGACTGTAATGTCTATTTGCTTTTTTTGAGCTGTTCTTGCCATAATATGGACTTGGTCTTTTACCAATTAGGGCTAACTTCAGTATACCAACCCTAACTTGTCACAACACAACTGATTGGCTCAAATACATTAAGAAGGAAAAAAATTCCACAAATTAACTTTTAACAAGGGCACACCTGTTAATTGAAATGTATTCCGGGTGACTACCTCGTGAAGCTGGTTGAGAGCATGCCAAGAGTATACAAAGCTGTCATCAAGGCAAAGGGTGGCTACTTTGAAGAATCTCAAATACAAAATATATTTTGATTTGTTTAATACTGTTTTGGTTACTACATGATTCCATATGTGTTATCTCATAGTTTTGATGTATTCGCTATTATTCTACAATGTCGAAAATAGTACAAATAAATAACTCTGAAATGAGTAGGTGTGTTCAAACTGTGAAGAGAGTTGAAGGGGCAACAGCCCACAGTTCTGAAGAAGATATGGCGGTGGATGCACCCGCAAATGTTAAACATCAAAGTGATCTGGATACACTTACTGTGAAGAAGGTGGATTGTGCAGCATTTATATACACATTATTAATTGTACTGCACAAGTGTCCAAGAAGCAGAGAAGACTTCATGGCACACGCACTGCAAGGACTACTTTGGCCAGAAAATATGCCACCCTCACGGGATCTTTCTGAGCCTGTGTACGTATCTGATTAGAATAGAAAAGCAGGCTGATTTAGTTTAATTAAAAATGTGTTATTGAAAGTTTGTATAGATTTATTTGTACCCAGCATTATTTCCTTTTGGGGATATTTATTATCCACCTGTACAGTAGGTGGCGGTATGCACATATAATGGTTGCGAAAGCTATTATACAAAAGAAGAAAACGCTTGAACTTTGTATGTTTGGAATTTATATCCTGTGTCGGCTACCGGAGGAAGAATGGCCGGCTGGATGTGGTTTCGTTGCTTTTTGGGGCCTCATCTCCAGAGAGTGCACCGTTCACAGGAGGAGTCCCGACCCGAAGGAAGAGCAGGCAGGAGGGTAGGCTCACGGCAGATACCGTGCTTGTGTTTGTGACCGACCAGGAAGAGCTAGGAATGTAACTTTGGTCGACGCTAGCACTAGCTCTCGCCCCCGGCCAGGATGTGTCAGTACGTGTTATTGAAACTGCTGTCAATCACTGACCGGTGACAATGTGAACAATTGTGCATAGTTAACACATTTGGGAATGTTCAGCTAGATTCCAAGGAGAATCAAGTATAATGGCTGTCTTTGTGTTGTTGCAGGTGAGCATGCTAGCAAGCACGTAACCTAAGCCGCTTTTAGCTATGCTAGGTAGCTAACGTTAGCTGTACTAGCTAGGCAGGGAAATCATTGCAGTTATCCAGTTAGCTGACTTGGCTAGTCACCACTCATTTAGCAGCTAACTACTTCCCCTTCTCTTACAACCCCAGGGATGGACTTATCAACCCAAGAGCCTGGAGAAACACACTGACAGCATCCTCGGATGGGTCAGTATATAACTAGCAAGTTACCACAAGTTGTATCAAATTGTTGATCATTAATCTGTTTTGATTAGCTAGAGAACAAACTTTATTTTACTATTACATGCAGTGGCCTGCACTGTAATACACAATCTTGCTTTTTTGCTTAAATTGAAGCCACAGGTAAAGACAAGTAGCACACTCGCATAGCTATACAGGTAGTCTATACATTCTCATACTTTGTGTTGAGATGTAACTGTTCTCTTGTGTTTTCTACCTCCAGGCGTCAGCTTTGTGGTCTCTGTCATACTACAGCTCCCCTCTCCTCCTCTGCTACCTTTACAGAAAAGGTAGTGTGTGTGTGTGTGTTCGCTCATGCCATATGAAAGGTAATGAAAAATGACTCCTGCAGTAATGCTCTTATTGCGTTTAACTATTAATACCTCCCAGCTGTAGTGTAGTAGGTAAGTATTGGTACTGGCTAGTGGTGTTATAGTTTGACGTAGGACATGTGTGCATGCTTTAGTGCAAGAAAGAGGAAGCAAATGGCTATTACTAGCCTAATTGTTTGTGTAGTGTTCGTAGCCCTAACCGTTGCTGTGTGTTTCAGGGTACATCTGCAGCAGTAAGCTGGTACCTGTCAGTCAGTATGTGGGAAGTGTAATGGTTTGTCTGCTGGGAGTCGCCTTTCTGAGAGGTGAGAACTTTACCACTCTTCTTACTGAACTTGTATTGCTCTTCCTGGATTGGTCTGGTTTGAGAAATCCTCTGTGTTCAATGCTCCCCCACCCACCCCAATAAAATATTATAGCATCTCAAACCTAATTCTAGAGAATGTAGTGTCTGGTGTTCTTCATCTACTAAACAGATATTGGATTGTGTGTAACTACGATTGCATTCCTGTGGGGGTTACGATTTCACACACTGACTCCCTCACAAGGTGTGGGTCTGTCAGGTACACTAAGTACACCACTGAGACTCTCTCTGGCACTCGCTGCTTCTCTCTCCCTTTCCCTCCCTCTCAGGTTGGGGACGGTGGAGGAACTCTGAGTATCAACAGTTCATCTCCATTCTGGAGGAAACCAGGAAGAACCACACGCCTAGCAACAAGGTAACACTGCTATGGCAACAGCTTGTCAACAGTTGGGCTGCTTCTCAAATGACACCTTACTCCCCATATGGTGTGTTATGTCTAACCAGTACCCTATATGTCATTTGATATTATTCTCAGGCCTGTTTTGCTAGTGGTTGGCAATCTTGAATTCAAGAAACAAGCCACAGCTATTCTTTCTGATCACTAATTTTGAATGTACTGTCTGTAGAAAAAGCTGGCCTGCTATGATTTTGACTTCTCTCACTGGCCGGCAGACTTCAGCTGGGAAGAAGTTAGCAATCCGTGAGTTGTGTGTGTAATTTGCGTACTGATTGTGAGCCTTTTACACGTGTTAATTTTTACACTGTGATTGTAGTTTTTTTGGTATGAAATACACCAGGTGATACAGTAAAATGTAAACAGGATGACTGTGTCTGGGTTATGATTTGAGAGTAAGGCTCTATTTTCACTATATAACTCTTGTTAAATATCCCTTCTAACATCCTGTGTGACAGGAAGCTGCTGTCCAAGGCAGGAGTGTCTCTACTGAAGCCAGAGCCCAAACTGAGAGGGGCAGCAGACAGCGTGCTTAACTCTTTACGCACTCTACCATGCCACATCGTCAGGTATAGACGGACTACAATATCCAAAATACACTGTACTCTACCAGGGCTTGACATTACAATTTTTAGCCACTTGTTCTTTGGACAAGTAGGACAGGGTTATTTATTCAAATGTTTAACTTGTGTGAAAAGGTGACTGAAAATTGTTGTATGATGTAAAATATCCTTCATTACTAGGGTAGCCTAGTGGTTAGTGGTAGCCTAGTGGTTAGAGCGTTGGACTAGTAACCGGAAGGTCGCAAGTTCAAACCCCTGAGCTGACAAGGTACAAATCTGTCGTTCTGCCCCTGAACAGGCAGTTAACCCAGGACATCATTGAAAATAAGAATTTGTTCTTAACTGACTTGCCTAGTTAAATAAAGGTAAAGTATATACAAATTATCTTCTGCCATCTGTGGCCTTGAGCACACTACTGTTTAAAACACGTGGTCCGTCAACCCTCCATCTGGAGAGCTACCTGGTGTGCAGACTTTGGATCCAAACCTGCACAAATACACCAGTCAGCTTATCAAGGTCCTGTTGAGCAGCTGATT
This sequence comes from Oncorhynchus mykiss, assembly GCF_013265735.2. NCBI lineage: Eukaryota > Metazoa > Chordata > Actinopteri > Salmoniformes > Salmonidae > Oncorhynchus > Oncorhynchus mykiss. The sequence goes on along the minus strand of NC_048566.1, from coordinate 28,370,695 downwards.
ATTTTTTGAGCAGGGCTGGAGCGAAAGCCTGCACACCCAGTAGCTCTCCTGGAGGATGGTTTGTCCACCCTGCAACATTACAATTACAACCAAATACTTTGTCTTTATACAATGATTCCCTCGTTAAATGAACCAGGGATCAAATGGCTAAGGTTGGTGAGGTAGCTAACTAAGATGTTTTATCTATTTGTAAGGTTAAAATATTCAGTGTTCAGGGAAAATCTTGACAACATTGTTACATGTCAGAATTACATCGCCGGAATTGAATAGATGAGAATCCTAGCTAATTTTGAGGGCTTGCGACGGTTTTACAACCGAAGTATGCCGCATTTGGTTTCATCAACTGCACCCGTATCAACTGTGTCCCCCATTTGCGGTTATACAAAGGTGCCAGTGGAAAGTTATTTTAGGACATTGGACATGACAATGACATTACATGCAAAGTAGTTAACTAGCAAGAGCCAATTCAAAACAGTGTAGTTTGGCTGGTTATCTAGTTAGTCTGTTGTATGTGTATGTGTATATATGTATGTATATGTATGTGATTTGCCCACTTATAGCTTATTTTTGGTCAGCAATGAAAATCCTGGAAAAGTCATGGGGTATGCGTGACCTGTGTGTGCCAGCGGGTTGTTGCCAGAGGAGAGATAATAATTGATAATATAATATATATATTTTATATTTTACCTGCTGCGCAAGGATTGCTGACCAAAAATAAGCTATAAGTGGGCAAATGACTCACTAACAAGCAATGAATATCAACAAATGTGCACATGCGGTTCGCTTTGATCTCAAACGCATCTCTCGACTACCTGATTGAAAGACCACTCGTGCTTGTCAATACAGGCTTTCAATAATTCTATGCCGATGCGCTCCGCATAGATTGGGAGAACAGTGTGTAACGATACATGTGGAGGACACAGATCCAGTTCTGAATGGACTACCCTAATTTATATTGATTTATTTTATTTGTCCATTCGGACAACTTAAATCTATATTCTTCTTGTTCGCCATTTAAAAAAAAATGTTTTTACTTGCCTTGGTCAAGCGTGAATGTCGACCCCTGTCTGCCATGCCACTTTGTCAGGTATAAACAGACTACAAAACCCACAACACACTGTACTCTACCGTGCCACATTGTCAGGTACTAAACTACACTGAACAAAAATAGAAATGCAATATTCAACGAATTCATAGTTTTTACTGAGTTAGTTTATATTAGGAAATTTAAATTGACTGATAAGTTCATTAGGCCTTATGGATTTCACATGACTGGGAATATAGATATGCATCTGTTGGTCATAACTTTTTTTTTAAATAGGGGTGTGTATCAGAAAACCGGTCATTTTTTTGGTATGGCCACCATTTGCCTCATGCAGAGCGACATATCTCATTCACATAGAGTTGATCAGGCTGTTGATTGTGGCCTCTGGGATGTTGTCCCACTCCTCTTCAATGGCTGTGCGAAGTTGCTTTATATTGATGGGAACTGTTGTACGTGTCAATCCAGAGCATCCCAAACATGCTCAATGGGTGAGATGTCTGGTGAGTATGCAGGCCATGAAAGAACTGGGACATTTTCAGCTTCCAGAAATTGTGTACAGATCCTTGCAACATGGGACCATGCATTATCATGCTGAAACATGAGGTGATGGCGGTGGATGAATGGCATGACAATGGGCCTTAGCTTATGCCTGGCCATACCATAACCCAGCGTTTCCCAAACTCGGTCCTCGTGACCCCAATGGGTGCCCTTCCCCCCCTAAAACACTACACAGCTGATTCAAATAATCAAAGCTTGATGATTATTTGAATCAGCTATGTAGTGCTAGGGCAAAAACCAAAACGTGCACCTCTTTGGTTCCCGAAGACCGATTTTGGGAACCTGCCATAACCCCAGCAACACAATGGGACACTTTGTTGACATCAGCAAACCGCTTACCCACACGACGCCGTACACATGGTCTGTGGTTGTGAGGCCAGTTGGACGTACTGACAATTACTCCAAAACAATGTTTGTGGCAGCTGGTAAATTTGGTAAATAAATTAACATTCTCTGGTAACCACTCTGGTGGAATTCCCTGTAGTCTGCATGCCAATTGCACGTTCCCTCAACTTGACATCTGTGGCATTGTGTTGTGTGGCCTTTTTATTGTCCCCAGCAAAAGGTGCACCTGTGTAATGATCATGCTGTTTAATCAGATTATTGATATGCCACACCTGTCAGGTGGATGGATTATCTTGGCAAAGGAGAAATGCTCACAAACAGGGATTAACAAAAAATAGTGCACAAAATTGGAGATATATAAGCATTTTGTGAGTGAACATTTATGGGATCTTTTATTTCAGCTCATGAAACACCTTTACATGTTGTGTTTTCATTTTACATGTTACATTTTATATTTTTGTTCAGTGTAAATACATTATATTCTACCACACCACATCGTCAGGTACTAAACTAAATGCACTACATTCTACCACACCACATCAGGCACTAAACTAAATGCACTATATTCTACCACATCAGGTACTAAACTAAATGCACTATATTCTACCACATCAGGTACTAAACTAAATGCACTATATTCTACCATACCACATTGTCAGGTATAAACACTCAATAGACTACAATATACCACACTACCATGCAACATAATCAGATATCGTACAACACAGGTCATAATGTAACTAAATACTGTTTCTGTCACAGTTTCTCTCTGCTCCACACTTACAGCAGGCAGGCTTGGTATATTTGATTCATATTACATTACTGCCTGCTAGCCCACTGATGCTACCTTTTCTCTCCCCTCCCTCGTTCTCCCCCTTTCTAGTTTTCTGATTGCCCACTCATTTGGGAGGAGGATTCTGTACCCTGGGTCTGTATACCTACTGCAAAGGGCTATGAGACCCATGCTACAACAGGGCCAGGCTAGACTTATAGAAGAGGTGAGTCATCACACATCACAGTAGGGTCAAGTTACATTCATTTACAATAGTTATACATGTATTCATATACAGTGCATTCAGAAAGTATTCAGACCCCCTGACTTTTTCCACATTTTGTTATGTTACAGCCTTATTAAATACATTTTCTTCATCAATCTACACACAATACCCCATAATGACAAAGCTAAAACAGGTTTTTAGAAATTGCTTATTTACATAACTATTCAGACCCTTTGCTATGAGACTCGAAATTGAGCTCCGGTGCGTCCTATTTCCATTGATCATCCTTGAGATGTTTCTCTGATTGGAGTCCATCTGTGGTAAATTAAATTAATTGGACATGATTTAGAAAGGCACACGTCTGTCTATATAAGGTCCCACAGTTGGAGCAAAAACCAAGCCGTGAGGTCGATGGAATTGTCCGTAGAGCTCCGAAACAGGATTGTGTCGAGGCACAGATCTGGAGAAGGGTACCAAAAAATGTCTGCAGCATTGAAGGTCCCCAAGAACACACTGGCCTCTATCATTCTTAAATGGAAGAAATGTGGAACCCCAGGAGAAAGGCCTTGGTCAGGGAGGTGACCAAGAAACCGATGGTCACTCTGACAGCGCTCCAGTGTTCCTCTGGAGATGAGAGAACCTTCCAGAAGGACAACAATCTCTGCAGCACTCTACCAATCAAGCATTTGTGGTAGAGCGGCCAGATGGAAGCCACTCCTCAGTAAAAGGTACATGCTAGCCCACTTGGAGTTTGCCAAAAGTCACCTAAAGGACTCTCAGACCATGAGAAACAAGATTCTCTGGTCTGATGAAAGCAAGCTTGAACTCTTTAGCCTGAATGCCAAGCATCATATCTGGAGGAAACCTGGTGCCATCCCAACAGTGAAGCATGGTGGTGGCATTATCATGCTGTGGGGATGCTTTTCAGTGGTAGGGACTGGGAGACGAGTCAGGAACGAGGGAAAGATGAACGGAGAAAAGTACAGAGATCCTTGATGAAACCCTGCTCCAGAGCACTCAGGACTTCAGACTGGGATCATGGTTCACCTTCCAACAGGTCAACGACCCGAAGAACACAGCCAAGACAACGCAGGAGTGGCTTCGGGACAAGTCTTGTCCTTGAGCGGCCCAGCCAGAGCCAGGATTTGAACCTGATCTAACATCTCTGGAGAGACCTGAAATAGCTGTGCAGCGACGATCCCCCATCCAACCTGATAGAGCTTGAGAGGATCTGCAGGGAAGAATGGGAGAAACTCTCCAAATACAGGTGTATACAGTGTCGTACCCAAGAAGACTCGAGGCTGTAATCGCTGCCAAAAGTGCTTCAACAAAGTACTGAGTGAAGTCTGAATACTTATGTAAATGTGTTATTTCAGTTTGATAATTTTTTTAAATACATTTGCATACATTTCTAAAAACCTGTTTTTGCTTTGCCATTATTGTGTGTAGCTGGGGGTGGGGGGGGATTTCATCCATTTTAGAATAAGGCTGTAACGTAACAAAATGTGGAAAAAGTCAATGGGTCTGAATACTTTCAGAATGCACTGTATGCAGCCTTTATCTTATAGAACTGCGTAACTTGAAGTTTCTCTTTTCCGATACGTTTCTGTACCTCTCTCCCTCTTCTGTGTGCAGTGTGAGGGCCAGAGGAACAAGCTGGTGGCGTGTGATGGGAATGAGATTGATACCATGTTTGTGGACCGCAGGAGAGAAGAGGGACTGCACGGACAGACTCTGGTAGGACCTGCACTAGGCTCTATGAACCATCTGAACTACATTACCCATGATTCCTCTGATAAGGAACTGGACTACAGTAGGCTCTATGAACCATCAGCACTACATTACCCATGTTTCCCTGCGAGGTCTGTAGTGTTGGCTGTATGTTGTAGGTGATCTGCTGTGAGGGGAACGCAGGCTTCTATGAGGTGGGCTGTATGAACACTCCATTGGAAGGTAAGGAACCTCTGACACTTTTACACAACAAATACTTATTTCCTACTTCCATCCTACTTACCATCTTTCGTTGTGAAGATCACTGTTCATACATGGTGGTTAACATATTCCTTAACCTGTTAAATTTAAACTAGAGCAGTATAAAGCCGTTTCTGTCTGTTGCAGGTGGATACTCAGTGCTTGGCTGGAACCACCCTGGCTTTGCAGGAAGCACGGTAAGCCTTAAGTGTCCCTCGCTCGTCCCCATCATGCGTTTGTGTGAACTTACCAGCATATTTCAACTGCATTATTAGGCAAGTTTGTCTTATGTGGAAAGTCTGGTTTGTCTACACGTGTCATTCATAGAGAAGGTTGGAAGACGCACAGTGTTCTGGATTCAATTCCCACAGGGGACCAGCAAGTAAAAGTAGGAAAAAGTATCCAATCACTCTGGATAAGAGCTTCCGCTAAAATTACTGAAATCTAAATGTCTGTGTTAGTAGCAGATTTGTTTCCGTCTCAAAATGTGCATTGACATGAAAGTAAATGTAAAACAATAACTCTTCGTTCCCCAATCCACTCCCTTAATTCTCTCAGGGCGTACCGTTCCCCCAGAACGAGGCCAATGCCATGGATGTAGTGATCCAGTTTGCAGTGCACAAGCTGGGCTTCCAGCTCAGTGACATAATGGTGTATGCCTGGTCCATAGGGGGATTCACAGGTAGGGACCCTACTGGTATATGCAGTTTGTCTGGCCCTAGTCTGTTGTGGGAATGAGTTGACCAATTTCACCAACATATTGTAAGCACCACTTCTTTATTTCTCCCCCTTCTCTTCATTTTCTCTCCATCTCACTCTTCTCGACCACCCTCTCTCCGCACTCTCCTCCCTTCTCTCTCCCCCTCTCATATTTCCTTTTCTCTTTCTCTGTCTATATATTTCTCTCTGTCTCTCAGCCAGTTGGGCTGTGATGTCCTATCCAGAGATCCAAGCGCTGGTATTGGACGCCTCCTTTGATGACCTGCTTCCGCTGGCCCTCAAGGTCATGCCCGACAGCTGGAGTGAGTCTCTCGCAGGGGTCATAGGTCAAGGCGTGGAAAAAAACAGTCATGTCATATAAACAAATGTATTGTGTACACTTTTTTTTTTTTCTATGGTGAGATATATTCTATAAGAATATATATATTAAGAAGTGAATACAGTCACTTTGGATAAGAGCTTCTAAAGGCCTGAGGTGTGTGTCTTTGTACGGGCTGTGTTTGGTTCAGGATCTGACAATGGAAATGGTGTGTTTCAGGGCCTCTGGTGACACACACAGTCAGGCAGTACATGAACCTCAACAGCGCAGAACAGCTCTGCAAGTAAGTGCAACACTCCTTACTCACACAAACACTTTACACGTGTGTGTGTGTCTGACACGAACATATCATCCATGGAAAATATTGGGTACATTTATTTGAATTTAATCACGTTTTGACAGCATCCCATTTGATTTGAACAAAACATTCCATATATGTTTACCCATAGAGGAAGTGGTCAGAAAGGGACTTTTTTGACCTGAATGCCAAAACATTCCATATATGTTTACCCATGGAGGAAGTGGTCAGAAAGGGACTTTTTTGACCTGAATGCCAAAACATTCCATATATGTTTACCCATGGAGGAAGTGGTCAGAAAGGGACTTTTTTGACCTGAATGCCAAAACATTCCATATATGTTTACCCATGGAAGTGGTCAGAAAGGGACTTTTTTGACCTGAATGCCAAAACATTCCATATATGTTTACCCATGGAAGTGGTCAGAAAGGGACTTTTTTGACCTGAATGCCAAAACATTCCATATATGTTTACCCATGGAGGAAGTGGTCAGAAAGGGACTTTTTTGACCTGAATGCCAAAACATTCCATATATGTTTACCCATGGAGGAAGTGGTCAGAAAGGGACTTTTTTGACCTGAATGCCAAAACATTCCATATATGTTTACCCATGGAAGTGGTCAGAAAGGGACTTTTTTGACCTGAATGCCAAAACATTCCATATATGTTTACCCATGGAGGAAGTGGTCAGAAAGGGACTTTTTGACCTGAATGCCAAAACATTCCATATATGTTTACCCATGGAAGTGGTCAGAAAGGGACTTTTTTGACCTGAATGCCAAAACATTCCATATATGTTTACCCATGGAAGTGGTCAGAAAGGGACTTTTTTGACCTGAATGCCAAAACATTCAGGAGAATAAAGGTGCCCAAAGTTGACCTATTTTACATATCCTACCATCGGATATCCATGTCTTCATCACAGGAAATTTTCATTACTGGTTAAAGACACAGCGTGCAGCTATATCAAATAAGCTACTTCTATGTAAATGATGTTGATCAGTACAATAAAATAAGTCCCAAATGGAAGGGAAACTCATCTGTAGTCCCATGAAATCAGCCAAAACAAGCTCAACTCAATGCATGCACACACTCATAGTGAATATGCATACACCTGTATTGTGTACAAAACATTAGGTTCACATGTTCTTTCCATTGCAGACTGACCAGGTGAGTCCAGGTGAAATCTATGATCCCTTATTGATGTCACGTGTTGAATCCACTTCCATCAGTGTAGATCAGTGGTTCCCAAACTGGGGTACGCGCAGTGCCTTCGGGGGTAAACCAAATAAAAAATGTGATTCACGTTTAAAAATATATACAGTGCATTGCGAAAGTATTTGGCCCCCTTGAAATTTGCGACCTTTTGCCACATTTCAGGCTTCAAACATAAAGATATAAAACTGTATTTTTTTGTGAAGAATAAACAACAAGTGGGACACAATCATGAAGTGGAACGACATTTATTGGATATTTCAAACTTTTTTAACAAATCAAGAACTGAAAAATTGGGCGTGCAAAATTATTCAGCCCCCTTAAGTTAATACTTTGTAGCGCCACCTTTTCCTGCGATTACAGCTGTAAGTCGCTTGGGGTATGTCTCTATCAGTTTTGCACATCGAGAGACTGCAATTGTTTCCCATTCCTCCTTGCAAAACAGCTCGAGCTCAGTGAGGTTGGATGGAGAGCATTTGTTATCAGCAGTTTTCAGTTCTTTCCACAGATTCTCGATTGGATTCAGGTCTGGACTTTGACTTGGCCATTCTAACACCTGGATATGTTTATTTTTGAACCATTCCATTGTAGATTTTGCTTTATGTTTTGGATCATTGTCTTGTTGGAAGACACATCTCCGTCCCAGTCTCAGGTCTTTTGCAGACTCCATCAGGTTTTCTTCCAGAATGGTCCTGTATTTGGCTCCATCCATCTTCCCATCAATTTTAACCATCTTCCCTGTCCCTGCTGAAGAAAAGCAGACCCAAACCATGATGCTGCCACCACCATGTTTGACAATGGGGATGGTGTTCAGGGTGATGAGCTGTGTTGCTTTTACGCCAAACATAACGTCTTGCATTGTTGCCAAAAAGTTCAATTTTGGTTTCATCTGACCAGAGCACCTTCTTCCACATGTTTGGTGTGTCTCCCAGGTGGCTTGTGGCAAACTTTAAACTACACTTTTTATGGATATCTTTAAGAAATGGCTTTCTTCTTGCCACTCTTCCATAAAGGCCAGATTTGTGCAATATACGACTGATTGTTGTCCCATGGACAGAGTCTCCCACCTCAGCTGTAGATCTCTGCAGTTCATCCAGAGTGATCATGGGCCTCTTGGCTGCATCTCTGATCAGTCTTCTCCTTGTATGAGCTGAAAGTTTAGAGGGACGGCCAGGTCTTGGTAGATTTGCAGTGGTCTTATACTCCTTCCATTTCAATATTATCACTTGCACAGTGCTCCTTGGGATGTTTAAAGCTTGGGAAATATTGTTGTATCCAAATCCGGCTTTAAACTTCTTCATAACAGTATCTCGGACCTGCCTGGTGTGTTCCTTGTTCTTCATGATGCTCTCTGCGCTTTTAACGGACCTCTGAGACTATCACAGTGCAGGTGCATTTATGCGGAGACTTGATTACACACAGGTGGATTGTATTTATCATCATTAGTCATTTAGGTCAACATTGGATCATTCAGAGATCCTCACTGAACTTCTGGAGAGAGTTTGCTGCACTGAAAGTAAGGGGGCTGAATAATTTTGCACGCCCAATTTTTCAGTTTTTGATTTGTTAAAAAAGTTTGAAATATCCAATAAATGTCGTTCCACTTCATGATTGTGTCCCACTTGTTGTTGATTCTTCACAAAAAAATACAGTTTTATATCTTTATGTTTGAAGCCTGAAATGTGGCAAAAGGTCGCAAAGTTCAAGGGTGCCGAATACTTTCGCAATGCACTGTGTATATATATATTTGTTACATTTTCCTTCAGATTTTCAAAACAGTCCATTTATATTTTCCAACAGGGCTATACATTTGGGTGAGTTTTTTTCTCTCGCCTGAGTAGCCTCGTTTCACTGCCAAAAATCAAATTAAACCATCTTCAGTTCAGCGAAATAACAACACAATGTCAAATACAGCTAGCCTTATCAAATAATTAGCATCCAATCACATTAACTGTTACTCACTCGCGGGAATTCCACTAACAGTCTGTATGTAACCAAACGTAACTGCTGCTCATGTTATCTGTACTGATGGTGCAAAAGCCATGACAGGGAGACATGGGTGTGCAAGCAGTTGCTCGGTACACCGCAGCATCCGCAAAGGGAATGCCTGACAGCTTGAAAGACGTTTCACTGTCGTGTCCAGGCATTTCCTTTGCGGATGCTGCGGTGTACCGAGGGGCTTTTGAACTCTTGTATTTTCTGCACTATGCAATGATATGGGCAGCGACCATGTAACGATTCTGCAACATACTGTGTGCTGGTTATCAAGAGGCAAAGACAAGGCAATGTCAAATGTGATATAGCGAAGCACCTGAGTGAGCTGGGTGTGCAATTACGCAGGTACTTCCCCGAAACAGACGACACAAACAACTGGATTCGTTATCCCTTTCATGCCCTGCCTCCAGTCCACTTACCGATATCTGAACAAGAGAGCCTTATCAAAATTGCAACAAGTGGTTCTGTGAAAATGTAATTTAATCAGAAGTCACTGGCAGATTTCTGGATAGGGCTGTGCTCAGAGTATCCTGCCTTGGTAAATCTCGCTATTAAGACACTGATGCCCTTTGCAACCCCGTACCTCTGAGGGTGGATTCTCGGCCCTCAGTAGCTTGAAAACGAAATACAGACACAGACTGTGTGTGGGAAATGATTTTAAGACTGAGAATCTCTCCAATACAACCAAACATTGCAGAGTTATGTGCATCCTTTCACACACACCCTTCTCATTAACCTGTGGTGAGTTATTCACATTTTTGTATTTATAGGTTTTATATGTAAGATGTCTAACTAAAGAGCAAAATTATTGATTATTTGTGCCCTGGTCTTTTAAGAGCTCTTTGTCACAACCCAACTCGTGGGAAGTGACAAGCTCATTCTTATGTTTCATAAATGTATTGTGTGCGTGTGTGTGTGTGTGTGCGTGCGGCAGGCTTACAATGATGGCAAAAAAAAAATATTTGGAGAGTGCGCTGACCCAGGTGCTAGAGGGGGTACGTAGGTGGAGTTTGAATGTTCGAAGGGGTACGGGACTATAAAAAGTTTGGGAACCACTGGAGTAGATGAAGGGGAGGAGACAGGTTAAAGAAGGATTTTTAAGCCTTGAGACAATTGAGGCTTGGATTGTGTATCTGTGACATTCAGAGGGTGAATGGGAAAGACAAAAGATTATACTGCCTTTTCCACGATCAACAGTTTCCCATGTGTATCAAGAATGGTCCACCACCCAAAGGACATCCAGCCAACTTGAATCAAGACGGGCCACATCCCTGTGGAATGATTTCGACACCTTATGGAGTCCATGCCCTGACGAATTGAGGCTGTTCTGAGGAGGGGGGGCTCAATATTAGGAAGGTGTTCTCAATATTTTGTACACTGTGTACTTGATTTACCCAGTTAATTAGTCAAATTGATTGTATAATTGGTTAATTCATCCATACATAGCCGTCTCTGAAAAATGTTACAGTAAAAACGGTCAAAGTAAAAACGGTCAAATCTAATGATTTTGAATTTAAAAGATGCTCAACGATTGACAGTAGTCAGTAGCTGAGTTTCTGTATCAAGTGCCATTCTGTGACTGGCTAATGTTCCTTTTTTGGTGTTGAGAAACATGACGGCATCTGTATTGAAGTCAATTCTGGTATTGTGACCTACTGTATTCAAGACCATGTCTCACCTGAGGGCGGGCACAACACAAACTTCAGATGTAAAGTAGGGTATAAGCTACAATGTATACAAATATGAAGAACAAAAGAGTTTTACAAGTTTTTAGATAATTGTGTTTAAGTATAAAATAGTTGGTTTTATTTTAAGCTTTTAAATATCAATTACAACTATTTTCCAGTGATGAAGACAAGGATGTGTGGTATGGTGGGATATGCAAATTAGTTAAACTTTGAGCACCTTTATTCTTCTGAATGTTTTGGCAAGCAGGTCCAAAAATACACGTTCTGAGCACTTTTACAATGGGCAAATATATGTATGGGAGGTCAAAAGGGGTGCTGTTTACCCGATGGGAGATTTTGTGACCCAAACACTTGAGTTCTTCCTTAGGTACCAGGGACCAGTGCTTCTGATCAGAAGAACCAAAGATGAGATCATTACCACCACGTGAGTCACTATGAAGGCATGAATAACGAAAAGGGCCCGTTCAGATTAGATATGCGCTGGTAAATCTAGTGACTGGTTTCACTGACTGACTTGTGTTTCAGGGGTCCAGAAGACATCATGTCCAACAGAGGAAACAACCTCCTGCTCAAACTTCTGCAGTTCAGGTCGGTTCTCCGTCTCCAAGACCTCTCACAGGCTGTGTATGTCTATGTACACATTGTCCACTACAGACCTGATTATCCACAACCTCACAAAGACAGCTAAGGTGTTGCCTTGTACCATATACATACACTAGGAACAGAGAGTGAGCGCTGTGTTTCTGTTTAAACCCTTTGATGTCATATCTTCAGGTACCCCAAGGTGATGACAGACGATGGAGTCAGGGCCATCAGAGCATGGCTGGCAGCCTCCAACCACGTAGAAGAGGCAGCGGTGTACAGTAGCTATGAGGTGGATGATGACTGGTGTGTGTCTGTTCTGCAGTCGTATAAGACGGAGAGAGACGTTTTCTTCCCCTGGAGCGTTGGTAAGACTGCTCCTCAAATGACCACACCATTACAGCTGTTTGACTTAGATTAGAATCTCCCTAGATGAATTACCTGATGGAATTTATTTTGGTCTTTGTCCTTTTGTCAAAAGGGTTAGTTCACTGCCCCTTAGACGCTCCTTTCTGCCAGAGGTAGTAAAAGTAAAGATACCTTAATATAAAATGACCCAGTAAAAGTCTAGGAGTATCAGATTTTAAATGGTAAATTGTCATACTTGAGTAAAAGTACAAAGTAAATGCTATACATCAAACCAGATGGCACAATTAACTTTTTTTGACAGCCAGGGGCAGCTGCAACACTCGGACATAATTTACAGTTAGTGAGTCCGCCAGATCAGAGGCAGTAGGGATGACCAGGGACGTTCTCTTGTTGTGTGTGAATTGGACCTTTTTCCTGTCCTGCTAAGCATTCAAATTGTAACTAGTACTTTTGGGTCTCTGGGAAAATGTATGGAGTAAAAATGACATTATTTAGGAATGTAGTGAAGTACAGAGACTCCAAAAAACGACTTAAGTAGTACTTTACACCACTGCTCTCTGAGATTGTATCTATATATTTTAACTATGCAAGTCCGTTAAGAACAGATTCTTATTTACAATGATGGCCTACCAAAAGGCCCCCTGTGGGGACAGGGGCTGGGATTAAAAATAGGGCAAAACTGCATAAAGAGACCTAAAACAACCTATATAAACATACGTGTAATTTTTAAGCCTTTCCTGTTTGTTTTGTCAGGTGAGGACATGACACCGGAGGGAAGACGACAGCTGGCTCTCTTCCTGGTGAGAAACAACTTTCATCTTCCATAGTAACTAGGTCACCTTTGCTCTCCTTGTGACTGGTGTAATGTATTTCTATTGGCTCTGTGGTTGAATTAATTTACTACAGCATGATAGAAGTGTAATCAATTCCTGCTAATGCTGCTGCATTTGTTCTGTGGCGGGCTAATACCTGTACATCTATAAGTACATCTGATTCCCTTTTATATGGAAATGTTAAGGTGGCAAAGTGGGCAAAAGACAAAATCTACAGATTAATTTATTGGGAATGTTATCTCCTATATTGTTTCATCACTTGCTCTCCTCTCTCTTCTCAGGCACGGAAGTACATGCGGAACTTCGACTCAACTCACTGCACTCCTCTCCCTTACTCTGAATTCGCTGCCCCTTGGGGACTGTAAGTGTTGACGGATGGATAGAAACGAGGAGCAAAGATGCAGGCTAGACCAACCAATCAGAAGAGGTATACAGAGCATGGATTGAATGTATCTATGGGAGGTGTTCAAGGCAGCTACACCCAGACGGTATTAGAACGTTGTGACCCTGCCCACCTGTGGTTACCCCATTGGCTCACAGCAAAAACGTGGCATTTTGTCTACTTGTTTTAATCAATTACAAAACGATATGTCTAAAGATTACTACTTAGAAAAACGTAATTTTGCCTCATGCCCCTTATGACAATGCTATCGGCCGACCGACCGGAACATCAAGCTAGTCAAGACTGACGTTAAACAAACTGTACTTAACAATGCTTTCCACACGCATAGCCTACTTACATTCTGAAGCCACTAGGTTCTTCTCATAGGCTCTATTTCCCTACGTTGGGAGCATTGTTAAGTCTGTTGTGATTTTTGACCTGGCTACATGCACATTGAACACAGCAGCTCTTTGGAATGTTTTGTTATTTCTGTAGAAACAAAAGGTAAGCTCTTTTCCAATGGGATGAATGGTAAAGAATATTTGTTTTCCCAATTTGTGGGCGTGGTCTAGGGGATTTCTTTATTGCGGGAGGTTGTGGTATATGGCCAACATACCACAGCTAAGGGCTGTATCCAGGAACTCCGTAAGAACAGCCCTTAGCTGTGGAATGTTGGCCATATACCACAACCCCCACGGGCCTTATTGCTTAAATATACACTGCCGTCCTCGAACTAGATATTTAAAATACTCCCTTCCATAAAGTAAGCACTGATCTCTAGGTAGTTGGATAAAAGGCTCCATTCTATTGCCTGACTACATTACTACAAGGGAGAAAAGGAATAAGGAGCTTGTTCCCTCCCTCTGCATTTTAAAGTATACAGCCAGGCCATTCTCATGTTCTAAAGCGTGACTTTTCTTGTGGGCACTGTCATTATGAGAAAAGCTGGATCCTGTTAAATAAAATGTTGGCAAAATAATTATTGTATTTCTTATGAAACTGCAATCTTGCATGTATAATTTCTGACCATAATTATAGACAACTAGGGCCTTGACGTTTTCCAGGTCAGGAAAAACTCCTGGACCTAATAATTTCACCAAATGAGCATCAAAGAAAGAACAGATCCCAGCCTGTCTAATATAAGGTCTTTACTCCAGAGCATCCTTTATGGAAAGTGGCATAGTACTGACATGAGACAATGACAGGCGGGTGAAATACAGCTCAATGTATTGGGACAGTGAAATTGTTTTGGGTTAAAGTGCAGACTGTCAGCTTTAACTTCAGGGTATTTTCATTCAGATCGGGTGAAATGTTTGTACATAGTCTTTCCAGGATTTGCTGGTTGTTTCAGAACATTTAGTGCCCAATTAGAAATTAATAGCATTCATTGCTTCATTTTGGAGTCACTTATTGTGAATAGAATGTTTCTAAACATTTCTATATTAATATGGATGCTACCATGATTGCGGATAATCGACAGTTACAGGCACAAAACTCCCCCATGTCTTGGGTGTATGAATGATATTTATGTAGAAATGTTCACCCAATATGGATGAAAATACCCTCAAATTAAATTTAAGTCTGCACTTTAACCTCTGTCATTGTATCATTTCAAATCCAAAACAAGTCACTGACAATACTTTGAGCTCACTATGATAAGAACCATGTTGTAAAAGGGGACGGAGAGGAGTGGTTACACCATTCTCTTGAAGTTGTCTATGGCTTCCGTTGCTTTCTCCAGCTCCGTCTGGCTCTGACGCAGCTGGAAGAGGGTTAGAGAGCAGGATCACAGGTCACCACACACTTCACAAGCAGAGCCAAGCAAAATGTTTTTACTGTGGGAATGCCCCACGTTCCAAAACGATAGCCTGAGTAATTAACATCCTCCTTACCTTCTCAGCGTCCAGATCCTGTACTTTAACAGGCACCTTCTCCTTGTAGTCACTCTTCTCCATCTTTTCTCTCAGTTTATCCATCTGTTTCTCCAGCTCTCCCTTCTTCACAGTCAGCTTGGCCACCTCCTTCTCCAAATCTATCAGACCCTGGGAGAGAGATTAACAACGAGGAGAAAAGGAAACGCAGTTGTAAAAACAGAAGTGTAACAATTTCACTAGGGAATAAAGATGTCTGGTTTGGCACAGTCATCAGATGACTCGTATACACTGTCAGCCAATCACAACACAGAATGTGTGGTTGAAACCTGTAAAATTGACCTCTTACCTTGAGCATGAGGTGGACGGTGCACCTGTCGGAGGCAATGGCCACAGCACAGCCCTCTGGGACGGCCCCGGTGGCTGGGACTGGCTGGATGGTCTGGGATAGAGACAGGGTCTGGATCTGCAGACTGTACTGCCCCACCAGAGACATCGTCTCATTGTCTATACACTGGAGGTAGCCTGTGGAGGGAGGGGGTATAATATGTAAAACAACGCTGAGAAGTGTTCTAGTCACCAAAGTAGATAATCATGCCCCCTTGCTGTAAATATAGTACTGTAATTTCTGCACTATATTAAGCGCACCTGAATATAAACCGCACCCACTGAATTATTAAAATATGTATTTTGTACATAAATAAGCCGCAGGTGCCTACCGGTACATTGAAACAAATTAACTTTACACAGCCTTTAAACGAAACACGGCTTGTAACAAAAATAAATAGGCTTTAACGAAACACGGCGCTCAGTTTTTTTGAAAGCGGGAAAAATCCATAAATTAGCCGCGTCATTGTATAAACCGCGAGGTTCAAAGCGTGGGGAAAAAGTAGCGGTTTATAGTCTGGAAATTACAGTACAGTGCTTGTGGTCATGTATGAACTCACAATCGGCACGTGTCTTGGTCAGGTTGTAGTCGGCCCTGAGTGAACGGATGGTCCGGACCACGGTCATCACAAACTCCATCTGACGGTCCACGTCCTCACTATGCCAGCAGAACTAGAGACCACACAGAGACGACGGCCAGACAACCACCACAAATTACAGTCAACAAAACTCATACCCTTTGGTTTATTATACAGTGTATCAATATAAAGTTCACCTCCTCAGTCTCAGGGTAGGGCGTGACATGGATACTAGGGTGGCCATCCTGGGATCGTCGCCGTGGCAACCTCTGGTAGAGCTCCTCGCCCACGAAGGGCATGATGGGAGCTAGGAGGAGCAGGCCGGTCTCCAGGCAGGTGAACAGCGTCTGTCTGCAGACTACAGCCTGGCTCTGAGACCCACTGTCCTCCTCCGCCCTGGAGAACACTGGCTTCACACTCTCCTAGAGGGTTGAGGGAGGGAGGTCGAGAAGGGACGAGGATGGAGGTTGGGAGCAGGAAGTTAAGGAGTGGTAATATATTAATCCCACACACCACCACTCACAGGCAGACAGAGACAAGGCAAACAGACTCTCACCAGATAGACGTCACAGAGCTCGTAGAGCCAGAAGTTGTAGATGGCTGTGGTGATAGCTGGGAAGTCGTAGGCCTGGAACCCTGCATTACACAGACCCACAGCAGTACACAAACGGGACAGAATCCACCGGTCTGACACGCTCTCCTCCCCACACAGCTGACAGGAGGATAATTGGACATTTTACAGAGATATAAACCTAAATACCATATCATACAAAGACCTGTTTTCACTATAACAAATTAAGAGCATTTTCTTGAAGCAACTTTATTTCCCTTCATTTACACAGGCATGACACTGCAGTACACACACACACACAATGAATAGGCCTAGATAAAGATACTGTAGTAGAGATGTCACCTGGGCTTTCTCTGAAGGAACAAAGTTGTCTCCCAGCGTCCTCATGGCAAACTTCACAGCATTCCACAGCTTGTTACAGAAGTGACGGTAACCAAGGATACGATTCACATCCATGTTAATGTCCCTGCCTGAGCGAGTTAGGGGGAGAGAGGAAAAGAAAGGGTTGTGTTGGTGTGTACATGGCATGCCAGACATAACATGACACGGCCACATCACCAGATGGCAGGAGTGAGTGATGTACCTTGGCTGGTGTAGGCACACAGGGCGAAGCGGAGGGCATCTGTGCCACACTCTGGGATACCAGTGGGGTAGTCCGACTTCTGTCCCTGCTTGGCCTTCTCTACCTCTACTGGGTCCAGATTACTGTCCTGCAGCTGGGCATACAGACCCTGCACACACGAAGGGTCAGCAGAGACATTATCTATGTCCTGGTGCTTTGTTCTAGGCCCTTAACCACACTTGCAGTTCAACAGCTACATAACAACATAAATGCATGACACTGATTCAAAGCAGCAAGAGACACTTGGTTCCTCAATCCACCTGATATAGTAAGAGTATGTACTGCCAGAGCCCTATATATAGCAGTGGTCACCAACCAGTCGATCACCAAACATTTCTGTAGAAAAGATAAAGGCTTGCGCTCCTTAAAAAAACTAAATAAATGGTGGTGCACTGTTGGCAGTAGGTGCACTTGATTCAGAAGCACTGGGTAGGCAAAGTATTCCCATTTTGATCTATTTCATTTGTCTGAAAAGACACACTCCGCCTACTCGGCAGACCGGGAGCGTGCCTACCCGGCTATCCATTCGGATAGCTCAAATCACCATGCCTACAGCTTCCACGACCCCAGCTACAGCAAAGTTTGATCCTAACCTACATGAGATTTGATCACTTTTAAAACCATGACCACAGATAGACTGTCACAATACAGCAAAGGACTGCTGTTTTTATGAGTTAGTTCATGTCGAAGTTTTTGTTCAGTACTGTCAACGCTGTTTTTATGAGTTAGTTCATGTCGAAGTTCTTGTTCAGTACTGTCAACGCTGTTTTTATGAGTTAGTTCATGTCGAAGTTCTTGTTCAGTACTGTCAACGCTGTTTTTATGAGTTAGTTCATGTCGAAGTTCTTGTTCAGTACTGTCAACGCTGTCTTTGAGTTAGTTCATGTCGAAGTTCTTGTTCAGTACTGTCAACGCTGTTTTTATGAGTTAGTTCATGTCAAAGTTCTTGTTCAGTACTGTCAACGCTGTCTTTATGAGTTAGTTCATGTCGAAGTTCTTGTTCAGTACTGTCAACGCTGTTTTTATGAGTTAGTTCATGTCGAAGTTTTTGTTCAGTACTGTCAACGCTGTTTTTATGAGTTAGTTCATGTCGAAGTTTTTGTTCAGTACTGTCAACGCTGTTTTTATGAGTTAGTTCATGTCGAAGTTCTTGTTCAGTACTGTCAACGCTGTCTTTATGAGTTAGTTCATGTCGAAGTTCTTGTTCAGTACTGTCAACGCTGTTTTTATGAGTTAGTTCATGTCGAAGTTCTTGTTCAGTACTGTCAACGCTGTTTTTATGAGTTAGTTCATATCGAAGTTCTTGTTCAGTACTGTCAACGCTGTTTTTATGAGTTAGTTCATGTCGAAGTTCTTGTTCAGTACTGTCAACGCTGTCTTTATGAGTTAGTTCATGTCGAAGTTCTTGTTCAGTACTGTCAACGCTGTTTTTATGAGTTAGTTCATGTCGAAGTTCTTGTTCAGTACTGTCAACGCTGTTTTTATGAGTTAGTTCATGTCAAAGTTTTTGTTCAGTACTGTCAACGCTGTCTTTATGAGTTAGTTCATGTCAAAGTTTTTGTTCAGTACTGTCAACGCTGTTTTTATGAGTTAGTTCATGTCGAAGTTTTTGTTCAGTACTGTCAACGCTGTCTTTATGAGTTAGTTCATGTCGAAGTTCTTGTTCAGTACTGTCAACGCTGTTTTTATGAGTTAGTTCATGTCGAAGTTTTTGTTCAGTACTGTCAACGCCGTGTTTATTCAACACTATTACAAAACATAAAAACGTGCTTCTCCCTACTTCCACTCGTGCTGTAATGAATTTGTAGCCAAGTGTCTCGATAGCCCTGCATTTGTATTATCATTAGCAGCTCATGTCCATTTTAATATCGAGGAATAGAGCAGAGACATGAGAGACGGATCCTCTGCTGCTCTCTCCCTCCCCTTAGACTAATGTAGTGTTCAAAACCACAGGGAACTCGGAAGATCCGCCTGGGAAAAATAGTTTCTAGATCACTGACATCATGATTTGACCTCTTCTTCAGTTGTCTTGAAAGCACCATGACCATCAGATTGATGCAGGTACCAGTCCAGTAAAAAAATAAATAAGTGAATTATTTGCAAATTATCTCAAATTATGCTCAGTTCTGCCTTGCAAGTACTACACAAACTGATCTATTTTGTTATCAAAGTGTGAGTTTTTGTATATAATATGGTCTGAGAAGAACTGGCAGGCCAGGCATATAGCCAATATGCTGTGATAATGTATTAGGCCTACTGCACAAACCTCATTCCTACACAATTGTTTTTTAGGTCAAATGTTTTTAAAAAATGTTGAAAGAAATGATTAAATAATAGCGGTAGATATCGGCTTGCTTTTTGACTATGAAAGTGACCTTGGTGGCCACTGCTCTAGAGGGCTGACTCAGCTCTAGACTTGGGCGATATACCGTTTATACTGTATACCAGGCTATTTCAGCTGGGGGGGGGGGGGGGGTGTGTGCTTCGTCACTGCTTTTAACTATACGTTAAGTATAACTATAAGAAACCTAAGATGTGTCAAATAAATGATATCCAGCTCATGGCTCCAGCTATGCATTTGGTTCACTAACTTTCTAGCTTGGCAAGATCAAGTGTCTTGGTTACAGCTTATTGGTTACATTCAATCCCCTCCTGGATCAAGATCCCTGTTGCCTAAATTGTTTTGTGCCCCTTGTGTGCATTTCCGGTAATAGTGTATACCCCAGTATGGTACAGAAACGGTATGACGGTAAGAACATGTGGATTCCTCCGAACACTACTCAGCTCAGTTTGAGGGAGCAACACTAGGAGAGACAGATAAAGGGCCTCAATAGAGCCTGGAATAGCTGCTTAATAAGCAGACAGTACAACACCCCCCATGGGAGCACGGCGTGTTACCTCCAGAGAGATGCCTGTGATGACGTCCAGGGGGTCGATGACGTTCCCCAGAGATTTGCTCATCTTCCTCCCGTGGGCGTCCCTCACCACCGCATGGAGGTACACCTAGTATCAAACACAGCCATTACCATTACTACACAGCCATTACCATTACTACACAGGCTGTCCCCACTGTAATCAATGACATGCTACACTGGTCAGAGGCAGCAGGTGATTACTTCCAAATGAGCCCCACCTCTTTGAAGGGCAGCTTGCCAGTGAGTTTGAGGCCCATCATCACCATGCGGGCCACCCAGAAGAACAGGATGTCATGACCTGTCTCCAGCAGGGTGCCTGGATAGAACACACTCAGGTCCTGGGTCTGGACAGAGAGAGGAAAACATGTATTACACACAGAGGGTATCACACACTCAGGTCCTGGGTCTGGACAGAGAGAGGAAAACATGTATTACACACTCAGGTCCTGGGTCTGGACAGAGAGAGGAAAACATGTATTACACACAGAGGGTATCACACACTCAGGTCCTGGGTCTGGACAGAGAGAGGAAAACATGTATTACACACAGAGGGTATCACACACTCAGGTCCTGGGTCTGGACAGAGAGAGGAAAACATGTATTACACACAGAGGGTATCACACACTCAGGTCCTGGGTCTGGACAGAGAGAGGAAAACATGTATTACACACTCAGGTCCTGGGTCTGGACAGAGAGGAAAACCTGTATTACACACTCAGGTCCTGGGCCTGGACAGAGAGAGGAAAACATGTATTACACACTCAGGTCCTGGGTCTGGACAGAGAGAGGAAAACCTCTATTACACACTCAGGTCCTGGGTCTGGACAGAGAGAGGAAAACATGTATTACACACTCAGGTCCTGGGTCTGGACAGAGAGAGGAAAACATGTATTACACACAGAGGGTATCACACACTCAGGTCCTGGGTCTGGACAGAGAGAGGAAAACATGTATTACACACAGAGGGTATCACACACTCAGGTCCTGGGTCTGGACAGAGAGAGGAAAACATGTATTACACACAGAGGGTATCACACACTCAGGTCCTGGGTCTGGACAGAGAGAGGAAAACATGTATTACACACTCAGGTCCTGGGTCTGGACAGAGAGGAAAACCTGTATTACACACTCAGGTCCTGGGCCTGGACAGAGAGAGGAAAACATGTATTACACACTCAGGTCCTGGGTCTGGACAGAGAGAGGAAAACCTCTATTACACACTCAGGTCCTGGGTCTGGACAGAGAGAGGAAAACCTGTATTACACACAGAGGGTATCACACACTCAGCTCTAGACACACCTTACCCACACATTCAATATCATCAATATATATCTCAGGAACTATGGAAAGCATATGTTAACAACTTTAATACACACACACCCACCCACACACCTACAGCCTCACCTCATTGGGCCAGCCGAAGATGGAGAAGGGGAAAATACCAGAGGAGAACCATGTATCCAGGACATCCTCATCTGTAACACAGGAAGTGAACAAAAATCACTTGGTAATGGGCAAAATACTCCATTCCACTGTAAATGATCATAATTTGAGAGAAGATCTTACCCTGTCGGAGGGTGACCTTGTCAGTGGAGACGTTGAAGCGCTTGGCAGCTTTATCTCTGGCCTCCTCCTCTGTCCTCCCACTCACCCAGTAATGACCATCCATGTCCTGGAGGACGTGAGGGAGGAAGAAGACGGGAGGGAGGAAGAAGACGGGAGGGAGGGAGGAAGAAGACGGGAGAAGGAAGCCAGAGAGATGGGACATGGGTTGTTTGAACAGGTGTGACTTAAATGACAGAAAATCAGAGAGAGAGAAAGAGAGAAACGGATATCACCTCTCCTGGTGTGACTGAAGGGTCAGTCACGGTGACAAAGTAGGCTGGGATCCTGTGACCCCACCACAGCTGACGAGAGATACACCAGTCCCTGGGAGGGAGGGACAACGAATGAGGGATGTTCAAGTGAATATGTGAGGAAAGAGGGAGTGAAGAGGGGTGAGGAAACCTGAGCACAACTGGTGACAGATGAAACACTAAAGAAGAAAAGGGGTTTGGTGCTGGAGTAGAGGGGCTCCCTGTTTTTAACTAGGGATCTAACCAGGATCTGTAATACACCTGATTTCTATAATGGAGAGAGTGGCGTGTCACCTAATGCGTAGAGAGATGGAGCACATTAAAGAGTAGAACGGGAAGGACAGCGAGGAAAGAGAAAGACTGATGACAAAAGAGAGGTATAGAAGGAAGAGGAAAACAGAACCCGAACGGAGATGGAGGTGACCTACCTGATGTTGTCCAACCAGTTGAACCAGGTCTTATGGTGGTGGTCTGGGATGATTTTGAGTCTTCCCTCCCGGACCGAGTCAGCTGCCTGCTTGCCCATGTCAGCACAGTCCACATACCACTGAGGCTTCAACAGGGGCTCCACTATGTCCTTAGAACGACTGGGGAGGAGAAACACACTCACATTCAATACTAACACACTCACATCCAATACTAACACACTCACATCCAATACTAACACACTCACATCCAATACTAACACACTCACATCCAATCCAGAATTTTCTCACTAACATGTTCACACAGATGTGACCACATTTCGCCCACTGATGCACGCGAAGCTAGAAAAAATATGTCCTTATGTGCTCGTAATGTGGACTGATCGTAACGCACCTGCAGACAGGCACCACCATGGGGTTATCTTTGGTCTCCTTGAAATGGCCTCTGTCCTTCAGAGCCTGCAGCACAGCCTTCCTCGCTTCGAACCGTTTCATACCCTGAGAAAGAGAGGGGAGGTAGGCAGAGAAAAACAGAGAGGAAGTTACCAAACAGATACCACACAGAACAACAAGGAGGAAAAGGAAGAAGAGTGACAACACACCACAACTACTAAGACAGCATGAAGACAAGATCCAGGTGAAGACGTAGTGCGAGTGTACTGTACCAGGTGAAGACGTAGTGCGAGTGTACTGTACCAGGTGAAGAAGAAGTGGGAGTGTACTGTACCAGGTGAAGAAGAAGTGCGAGTGTACTGTACCAGGTGAAGAAGAAGTGGGAGCGTTCTGTACCAGGTGAAGAAGAAGTGGGAGTGTACTGTACCAGGTGAAGAAGAAGTGGGAGTGTACTGTACCAGGTGAAGATGTAGTGCGAGTGTACTGTACCAGGTGAAGATGTAGTGCGAGTGTACTGTACCAGGTGAAGAAGAAGTGGGAGTGTACTGTACCAGGTGAAGATGTAGTGCGAGTGTACTGTACCAGGTGAAGATGTAGTGCGAGTGTACTGTACCAGGTGAAGAAGAAGTGGGAGTGTACTGTACCAGGTGAAGAAGTAGTGTGAGTGTACTGTACCAGGAATGGAGCTGGCACGTTGATGAGCAGGCCATTCTCATCCAGGATGTTGATGAAGGCCAGGTGGTGTCTGTTTCCAACCTCATAATCATTATGGTCATGGGCTGGGGTGATCTTCACAGCACCTGGTGGAGAGAAAGAAGGGGGAGAGAGAAAGAAGGGGGAGAGGGAGAGACAAGGTTCCGTACAGCTCAACCATCCAAACTAACAGTATCCTGCTATTCCTTAGACCACCAGATTACTACAGGCCACACAGCAGGCCACACAGCAGGCCACACAACATGGCCACACAGCATGGTCAGTACCTGTTCCAAAGTTGACGTCCACGAACTCATCAAACACGATGGGCATCTTCCTGTCACAGAAGGGATGAAGCACCATCTTCCCTTTAAGGTGCTGAGAGACACAGATAAACCAAAGCGTGTTAGTTCTCAATTAGAATGCCAAAAGCATTCATCAAAACAACATTTAAATATCAAGAAAGTATAATCTTTCATGGATTTTCCCAAAGAATGTCTGTATTGGAAGGTTGGCGGGGTGTGTGTGTGGGTTGTAGAGACCTGGTATCTGGGGTCGGCAGGGTGGACGGCCACAGCAGAATCTCCCAGCATGGTCTCTATACGAGTGGTCGCCACAATCACCTCCTCATCTAACAGTGAGACAGTGGGAGACATTTAATAAGAGAAGACAAAAATAGAGGGAGGGAGAAAAAAATGGAAAGGAGAGATCAATTAACATAATTGAAAGAAACACTCAAGATAAAGCCATGTCCCTGTACCTCCCCAGCCCAAAATGACTCTCCCCATGTCTTACCTGATCCCTCTATATTGTAGGAGAAGGAGACCAGTACTCCAAACTCCACCTTGTCCTTGTAGCCAGGCACGGGCAGCAGAGTCCTGCCAGTCAGCTCCTTCTTATCCACCTGGACAACACAGCATCATGGGAGTGTTCATTATAGTATGCAACAGAATGGACATTTCAAAAACGGTTTATAACATTTCACAACAGAATAATACCTCTATATCCGAGATGGCAGAGTTGAGGGTGCATGACCAGTTGACCAGCCTCTTGCTCCTGTAGATCACGCCGTCCTCATGCAGACGAATGAACGCCTCCTGGACTGCATAGGACAGTTTCTAGAGAGAGAGTCACAATAGTTTAGTGTTGGGAACATTACAACGTTAGTAAAGGCTCAGTCTAGACATAGTACTTTATGTATTAGACTAATAAAGCTCTCATGAGTTGTCCATGATAACACAGTAAGAGGTGACAGGTAATGTAAAGTGTAAGGTAATGTAAACGATAGTAAACTCACAGGGTCCATGGTAAAGCAGGCTCTGTCCCAGTCCAGGGAGGAACCCAGCTTCTTCAGCTGGTGGTAGATACGGTCTCCCTTCCTACAACACAGCACAGGGAGGAAGAAAGAGGGTGAGGGAGGAAAGAGAGGAACTCTAGCTCTTACTTTCTCTTCTATTGTTGTTCTTTC
Organism: Oncorhynchus mykiss; assembly: GCF_013265735.2. Lineage (NCBI taxonomy): Eukaryota > Metazoa > Chordata > Actinopteri > Salmoniformes > Salmonidae > Oncorhynchus > Oncorhynchus mykiss. The sequence continues at coordinate 28,345,598 of NC_048566.1, read as the reverse complement.
TTTTGAAACCATCTGTCCTTCCTCTCCCACCACTCACTCGTTCTTCCACTTCCAGACCTCTTGGATGAACTGGTCTCTCCCCAGGTCGTGACGGCTCAAGCCCCTCTCCCTCATCAGTTTTTTCTCCACCACCACCTGGGTGGCGATGCCCGCGTGGTCACAGCCTGGGTTCCACAGGGTCGTCTCGCCACGCATACGGTGCCTGGGGAGAGGGAGGAAACAGGAAATGCACCATCATACTGCGATAAGGACAGAACTAGATTACAGCACTACAGAATATTGAGAATGGGACAAGACATGAATGTTGAGAGAGGTGAAGAGAAAAGTGGGACATGTAGAGTCATGACAGCAAGAGAAAAAGCAAGACAGTGAGAGAGATGGCTAGAGAGAGAATGAGAGAGAAAGTGTGAGAGGTTTGTAGAAAGAAGAAAAATAATAGAGAGTGAGATTGGTGAAAGGATGTGAAAATAAACCGCTAGAAAGGGAGAGAGCAGATTGGTGTAATCAGATAGAGAATCCCATTACCATCTGGTCAGACAGTCCTGGATGGCGTTGGTTAGGGCATGACCTAAGTGAAGAGATCCCGTCACATTGGGCGGAGGGATACACATCATGAACACTCCACGGGGGTTAGGCTCACTGATACTCTTCCGCTGAAGAATATAAGAACATCATAATAGCTTGATTATGACCTCAGCCATGGGCTGGTTAAATGTCACATTTCATAAACAAGCATAAACTATTAAATACATAGAGTGACAGTCTCACCCCATACTCAGGTTTGAAGTATCCCTGCTTCTCCCACCAGGAGTACCAGGCTGCCTCCACATACTGAGGACTGTACGAGTCTGGCAGGGGGCTCAGGACATCTGACACAGGGAGAGATAGGAGTTTAAGTCGAACCACACACACACAAAGTATAAAAGAGAGAGTGGTGGATTATACATGGTTAATAACAGAGATCCTATTCAATTATTCAAATTCCTAATTCTATGGTTTATAAGCACCTTTTTTCTCTCCAGGAGGGGTGGGGACGTCGTATGAGATCACTCCCAGGTCCTTCTTCTCTGGTTTGGCCTTTTTCTGGAGAGAGACCAGAATGAGACTGAAGACACCTACTGAATGACCTTATCTAGGCTGTAAAAACTGTAAAAGGAGTATACTTTAAGGATCATCATCTTGTTGGGTTCCAGTTGATCCACACAGCAATGGTCTTTGCAACAGGGAAAATGAGAAATGAAACCCGCCACCTGTCCATCTTCATACCTCTGTCGGGGGTGCCAGTTTCTTTTCTTGCTTTTTCTTCTCCTCCATCTCCTTCTTCTGTTGGAACTTCTCCAACTTCTCTCTGCTTTTAGCCTCCTTCTTCAGCTGAGCTTCTGTCTTTGGTTTGCCTGAGAGAGAGAGAGAAACACACTTTGAGAATAACAAACACTCAAACAAACTCAAGCTGACACACACACTCTGGGGCGGCAGCGTAGCCTAGTGGTTTGGACTAGTAACTGAAAGGTTGCAAGTTCAAATCCCTGAGCTGACAAGGTACGACTGTCGTTCTGCCCCTGAACAAGGCAGTTAACCCACTGTTCCTAGGCCATCATTGAAAATAAGAATTTGTTCTTAACTGACTTGCCTAGTTAAATAAAGGTTAAAAAAAATAAAAACTCATGATGCTATGTATGCAGAAAATATTCCTCCTATGTAACTAACTGATAAGATGCCAAATGTAGTGAAAACTGAAACAGATTCAGCTAGACAAGAAGACACCGTTGGTCTTCAGGATAATAAAGTTATTCTTCAATCTAAAGCTGGTCTTACTCACACAAAGAAACTTGAGCAGAATTTCTGTTGCATTTGCAGGTTGCAAATGTCATCATTTTATTGATTCCATATTGTTTGCAAATTCTTAAAGCTGCAACATAACTTTTTGGGCGACCCAACCAAATGTACATAGAAATGTGTGTTATAGATCTGCCATTCTCATTGAAAGCCTGTCTAAGAAGCAGCGTCGTATGAGAATTGCAATCTGTTCTACTTTCAATATTTCTATGCTTCCCGTTATCAAGTTTAGTTTTCGTGTCTTTAATTTTCGGTTTTGTACACCAGATTCAAAAAGCTGAAAATACAATATTTTTGGTTATGGAAAATATATATTTCACAGTGGTTTAGATGGTACAGTGATTCTCTACACTATATTTGCTTGTTATGTTGTATAAACTGAAATTAGGCGCACTATTAGAATTTTAGCAACCAGGAAATGAGGGAACAATTTCTGCATAGTGCATCTTTAACACATACTACCAGACGAGTTACTCACAGTCAAAGACATGGCCTAAGCCTCTTACCATTGGTAGCATTGGAATCAGCAGTTGGATTAGCGTTAGCAGCAGGAACAGGAGCAACGCTGGGTTTGGGTGTGACGGGCACCATCTTCTCACACAGAGAGATCTGTCCCAGGACCTTGACAAACTGAGGCTGGTTGACACAGGTCAGAAACCACCTGGTCACGTTCGTCAGGGCTTTCCTGTTGGACGGCTCCAAGGCCTAGTATGACATAAGAAGAATGTTATTGGAATTCAAACAATGTGAAACAGGAAGATCTTACATTGGATGTTGCATGCAATTTCAGTCGAGTTGCTTTGTGTATCAGCAATGTTGCTTGAGATGATGTCACTTGCAATCTGCAACAGAAATTGCATACGGATTGCTTCGTGTGACACCAGCTTTACAGTACAACTGCGGTGTATTCATTATGCCGATTCTGTTGCTAAATGTTGTCTGTTGCTAAACGTTTTGCAAAAAAAAATGTTTACTCCAAATGGAAAACGTTTTATACAACGAAAACAATAGTTTTTATAGGACAAATGCAGGTAGGCCCCCCGTTTTGTTCTGCTTGCTCCATTTAGATCTTAAATAGTAAACAGGTTCTGTTGCAATGAGTTTATTTATTTAACTAGGCAAGTCAGTTAAGAACAAATTCTTATTTACAATGATGGCCTACCGGGGAACAGTGCCCTGTCCTGTTCAGGGACAGAACGACAGACTTTTACCTTGTCAGCTCGGAGATTTGATCGAGCAACCTTTCAGTTACTGGCACAATGCTCTAACCACTAGGCTACCTGCCGCCCCTCCCGAATGAATACTCCCCAGCACTCACTTACCAGACAGTCTGTTAACAGAAGACAAATACAGTGCCTTGCGAAAGTATTCGGCCCCCTTGAACTTTGCGACCTTTTGCCACATTTCAGGCTTCAAACATAAAGATATAAAACTGTATTTTTTTGTGAACAATCAACAACAAGTGGGACACAATCATGAACTGGAACGACATTTATTGGATATTTCAAACTTTTTTAACAAATCAAAAACTGAAAAATTGGGCGTGCAAAATTATTCAGCCCCTTTACTTTCAGTGCAGCAAACTCTCTCCAGAAGTTCAGTGAGGATCTCTGAATGATCCAATGTTGACCTAAATGACTAATGATGATAAATACAATCCACCTGTGTGTAATCAAGTCTCCGCATAAATGCACCTGGACTGTGATAGTCTCAGAGGTCCGTTAAAAGCGCAGAGAGCATCATGAAGAACAAGGAACACACCAGGCAGGTCCGAGATACTGTTGTGAAGAAGTTTAAAGCCGGATTTGGATACAAAAAGATTTCCCAAGCTTTAAACATCCCAAGGAGCACTGTGCAAGCGATAATATTGAAATGGAAGGAGTATCAGACCACTGCAAATCTACCAAGACCTGGCCGTCCCTCTAAACTTTCAGCTCATACAAGGAGAAGACTGATCAGAGATGCAGCCAAGAGGCCCATGATCACTCTGGATGAACTGCAGAGATCTACAGCTGAGGTGGGAGACTCTGTCCATAGGACAACAATCAGTCGTATATTGCACAAATCTGGCCTTTATGGAAGAGTGGCAAGAAGAAAGCCATTTCTTAAAGATATCCATAAAAAGTGTCGTTTAAAGTTTGCCACAAGCCACCTGGGAGACACACCAAACATGTGGAAGAAGGTGCTCTGGTCAGATGAAACCAAAATCGAACTTTTTGGCAACAATGCAAAACGTTATGTTTGGCGTAAAAGCAACACAGCTGAACACACCATCCCCACTGTCAAACATGGTGGTGGCAGCATCATGGTTTGGGCCTGCTTTTCTTCAGCAGGGACAGGGAAGATGGTTAAAATTGATGGGAAGATGGATGGAGCCAAATACAGGACCATTCTGGAAGAAAAACCTGATGGAGTCTGCAAAAGACCTGAGACTGGGACGGAGATTTGTCTTCCAACAAGACAATGATCCAAAACATAAAGCAAAATCTACAATGGAATGGTTCAAAAATAAACATATCCAGGTGTTAGAATGGCCATGTCAAAGTCCAGACCTGAATCCAATCGAGAACCTGTGGAAAGAACTGAAAACTGCTGTTCACAAATGCTCTCCATCCAACCTCACTGAGCTCGAGCTGTTTTGCAAGGAGGAATGGGAAAAAAATTCAGTCTCTCGATGTGCAAAACTGATAGAGACATACCCCAAGCGACTTACAGCTGTAATCGCAGCAAAAGGTGGCGCTACAAAGTATTAACTTAAGGGGGCTGAATAATTTTGCACGCCCAATTTTTCAGTTTTTGATTTGTTAAAAAAGTTTGAAATATCCAATAAATGTCGTTCCACTTCTTGATTGTGTCCCACTTGTTGTTGATTCTTCACAAAAAAATACAGTTTTATATCTTTATGTTTGAAGCCTGAAATGTGGCAAAAGTTGCAAAGTTCAAGGGGGCCGAATACTTTCGCAAGGCACTGTACTTTCACTTCTTCCTAACTTTAAAGAATAAGGAAGAGGATACACAAATAAGATAAAAGATAAATGTTAATATAAAAACTTGGCTCACGTATTTGAAGGGCAGGAGTGCTGCGGTTGCCACAGCGATGTCAGCCAGAGTGAGGCTGTCTCCCACCAGGAATGTTCTAGGCTCCAGGTTCTTATCTAGAACGTTTAGCACGCGCATCATCTCAGCATGAGAACTCTGCTGAAGCTGCATGGACTCATCAGAATCAGAAAAAACGATTGGTAATCAACAATGTTAACACAGGAATTTGTCTTGGGGTATGTTATATTCCAGATTAGTGTTCCCTCCCCTTGCTTTGTCATTGTTCAATCACTCCCATAGTCCAATTCATTTGAAATTAAGCAAATATTCACCATTATACTCCTATTTGTGTGTTTGTGACTGCATGAGTTGCTTCCAGTAGTGAGACCCTCTCCCTCACCTTCTTATCCACTCCCATCACCCCCAGCAGTGGGAACACCACAGCACAGGACACAGGAATCAGCTCATTGTCTGCAAAGCTGAGCCACTGCCACACCTGGCTCTCCTGTTTAGCATTCGACCCTATCCTCTTCCCCTGAGAGGCTAGGTACCATGCAACAGCACTGGCCCCAGAGAGCACCTCACCTCCCCCAGAGCCCAGCACCAGGCTGGGGCGAGAGCACAGGGCCAGGGAGGCAGGAGGGTCTTCTATGAGTGTGCAGAGCCGAGAGGGGCAGAACTCTGCAGCGACCAGGGCCATGAGGCTCCTGAAGTCGTCAGGGTGGGGGGAGACGTAGAGCAAAGCCATCCCTAGGAGAGGGGGAGAATGATTGAGATTGGTGTGCCAGACAATATAATGACTGTCAAAATATAACGCTTCCATAGTGTCATTAAATAGTACAGATATGTATTTGGATGCAAACCACTTCACAAGTCATCCAATCTCAGCTAAAACTAGCTTGCTAGCAGGTTAGCTACATAACAGTAGGCAGTACCGTTACTGTTTTGGGCATGTTTGTTTATGCTAACTTAAATTATGCTACACTAAGGTGACATCTCTTAAGTAACAAACGCTAAAGTTAGCAACAAATCTGGGAAGTAAACAGAGACAACTCCACAAACAGAGACGTGCACAGATAGCTATGCAACGATTCATGCGCTATTTTCTAGTGCAACAAACCTGACAAACTGGAAAGACATGCTAACCATTAGCTGACTAAACTCCACTCCATGATGAGTTTAGTCGGCTAGCTAATAATCAGCTTTGGCAAGCTGTAACTTAAAAAAGGGACAATATGTAGTTGCTATATCCATTGTAAATAAAATATATATACCCATTCATTCTTGAAAAATCTAACATTGCTAAATGCCTCATGAGCTTCGTTCAATGGTCGTACCCCAAAATATAAACTTGTTTTACTCCAATGTTTGTAAACAAAGTAATGTTAGCTAAGTGTAAAACACTATAGTCTCAAAAAATAGTTTAAACTATCAGGTTGATATCATGAACGATCAGTCCTTGCATCGGGGGCGGCCGGTAGCCTACTGGTTAGATAGAGCGTTGGGCCAGTCACTGAAAGGTTGCAGGATCGAATCCCTAAACTGACCATGTAAAAATCTATCGTTCTGAACAAGGTAGGCCGTCATTGTCAAAAATAATTTGTTCCTAACTGACTTGCCTAGTTACATTTTAAAAATCCATTGCTCCATCTATGAATTTGAGAGTTCCATTTCACCTGCCTTACACCATGAATTATGTACACAAACGTTTGATATAATACATCATTTTAAAATAAATGGCACTTGAAAAAGTTATCCATACCGTTGAATGAAGAAGAAAGGGACGTCAACTCATGAGTTCCGGATAAGCAGCGTATTACAGTAGTCGGCAGTCTGATGCAATGTGGCGCACATGTTTGGTTCGAAGGACCTTTGGACAGATTCATTTCCGCCACATCAAGGAGGCTTGTAAGAATGCCTTTTTCAAATTGACCATGACATTTGTCCAGACTCTTACTCACATCAATTATTGCAGTGTTATGAATGTGCAAATAAAAACGATCCAGCTTCAAGGCAAAATATATTGATAGTCAAATGAATGAATCACAAATAAATAAATTGCACTAGTCTGAGTGGATGTGATCAATCAATTATCCGTTTTAATCAAGCAAGCATATAGTTCATAAAGTAACATAAATTCTAACATCTATTACCATATGAACTCACACAGTAAAAGCATGTTTCCCCAAAATAATACCATATTGTAATTGATCAAATGGCCATGGGGCTACCATGCTTCACATTCTGACACATATACCATTAATCTCAGCATTAGTCTTTTGGGATCCTGCTTCTTTACAACTAAGAAGTAATAGAAGTAGAAGTCGTCTACTTTAGGAAGCAAAAAAAATATGAAAATGTGTTGTGTGCCTAACTATGCGTTTATGTTAGACAGCTTAGCTAGAGACATTGGCATTGCGGTGTACCCATCAATTCTCTCTTGCTATCTGGTGCATATTTACATACTTTATAAGAACACGACATACAATTTTCAAGGTTTGCAAAAAATCTGCAATGTTATTGATGAACATTCTCTGTAGACCCAAACCATCCACAGTTCTGGTCCTGCCCAAAGACCTCCATCACATTCTCCACAACCGTTTCTGCACTCCCTACTACCAGCCCTCCTGCCAAACTCACTACGTTCCCCACCCCATTCCCACACCTCCACGCCAGCTTCCCCATTCCCCCACTCACTGCCTTCACCTGCCCTCCCATCTCAGACACCACCGACCCCACATACCCCCCACCCTGCTCCCACACCTGGTCCCCGACCACCCTGGACACCCACCAGGCACTGTCCGCAATCCCCCTGAATATGCCCACCCCATCCCAGGCCAGGGTGCCCACCCCTGTGACCCCGTCCTGGCAGCTGGTGAACAGGGAGCCAACAAGAGGGGCTGTAATGCAGTATAGAGTGGAGAAGCACATCTCCCCCACACCAAGTATCAGGCCTGTGACTGAGCCGACTCCAGACACCAGGTCAGACGCCATGTTGTAGAACACAGAGAGGATGTCACCTGGCAGGGCAGACAGGATCCCCATGTCCTCCTGCAGGACAAAGGCCACCTAGACGAGGAGAGGAGATATGTTCTGTTACAAGATATTGTCTGTTATAACAGAAACATATTTTTGTGATCAGAAACATAAAAGGATATATATAGGATATGGAACCATCACAGTATTGTATTCCATCAGTAATCACCTGTCCAGGGATCCCAATGAGGGTGGAGACTACAGGGTGTAGAGGGGCCATGAGCAGGGAGACAGAGGAGGTGATGATATACACCAGAGGGTTGCTGGACGACTCTGTGTCCAACTCAGAGGACAGTGTCTCGTTGTCCTCTGAGGGAGGGATGAGAGGTTCTGTGTCAGCAGGTAGTGCCTCTAGGCTTCGATCAGTAGTCTCATCTAGTGTTTCCTCAATGGCGTCTGGCCTTGCGACTGCTCTCTGCTTTTCTACAACTCCGACCATCGCATCACTGAGCAGTATCACTATGTCTCCCTCCGTGTCCCCATCTGCTTCCCCGCAACCCTCTGAAAATAGATCTGTCACTCCAATCATGTGTTCCAGCTCCTTAACACTCACCACCCTCTCCCCTCCCCCTGTCTCTCTCACGACCCCCACACTGAACCCACTCTGTCCCTCTGGGCCAGCACAGCACACAGCAGACCACTGCACCCCAGCCTCACACCCCTCATCCCCACCCTCCTCCATCCCGGGCCCCAGCCTGAGCCCTGTGGCCCCTGTCAGGACGTAGAGCTGGCCCCCTGTGGAGCCACACTGGGGCAGGACGCTGCTCTTGATCAGCTCTGTGACCAGGGAGTCCCACTGGTGAAGGGGAGAGTCAGAGTGAGCTTGGGGTTTACCCCCCGCCACATCCCCTCGGAGCAGGGCTGGGGTCATCACCAGGGGGGGACTCTGGGACCCTTCGTCCTCTTTCTCCTCCCGTCTGACATCCTCTTCCTCCTTCTCTGTCTAGGAGATAGGTTTGGAATCATGAGTCAAAGTCCACTTATTGAATCACGGTTGCAATTAGTATTAACTTCATGATAAATGAATGCTTGGCCTTTCTTTGGGTAAAGCCTACTGTACATTACAGTACATTTAGTATCAATGCAGTTTGTAAATAGAGTAGGATTGACGAGGACGTCTTTTACTCAGGTGTCATGGCAGAAATAAAATGCCATGCAGACCATTCTAGTTTTGTGAGCGTTAGGGAGCTTGTCTACTGACAGACATCTGAGTCAAATATCAAACTGTTGTTCACATTCATCTTTCTGTTCACTCTGACTTGTTTTAACAAGGCCAGGTTTGCATGGAATGTTGATATCAAGAGTAAGTTGACTGCCTCTACAGGACAAGAGTTTAGTTTCACTTGAACAAGTTTCATATCGCAAAACCATTCTTGCAAAACAACTGGAGGAAAAGCGTGGTATACAGTTGGTTTGATCATGTCCGCTGTAACTTGTGTGATTGTGTTGAGAATGTACACTAAAGGTACAAGGAAGTGCTTACGCAGTCCATGCATGACAATGATTCCACTGTTACCATATAATAGAAATAATATAATCCTCCCTTACCCCCTCCTCCTTTCCTCCTCTCTCCCCCCATCCTTGTCTGAGATGAAAGGCAGAGTAAACAGCTGCGTCACAGGTCGGGTGGTAGAGCGTGGCAAACAACTGTCCCCCTGGCAGCCTGTGACAGATGGGGGTCAGGAGGGCCCCCCCGCCCAGAGGGGGGGTCTGTCTGTAGAAGCTCTGTCTGCAGAGGGAGAAGCCTGGGTCTGGTTCTGATAGTGCCGTGACTGGTAGAGACAGCTCCAGAGTCAGCCCCAGCCAGATCCACCCTGCCCAGCCTGCAGTACTGACACTGACACCAGCAGGACACCACCGCAGCAGCAGCATGGTGATCTCAGCAAACCCACACACTCACAGAGAGAGAGGCTGGTAAATAATCCAGAGGTTTGTGCTGTATCTACGCAGATGGGAGAGGATAATGGCCGATAGCTAGGGTTGACAGCCAGGGAATCTCTGGTATGTCGTTCTTTTATCCCTTTCTCAATCTCTCCCTTCTTTTTTCTCTTACACCCCATCAGCGTCTCCACCCATGTCTTTCTCTTTGGACTGTGTGTGCTGTGCCGTCTGTGTCTGGGCACAGTCTTGCTTACACTCTGCTTCTCCCTCCCTCACTGACAAGCTCACTCTTCCTCCCTCCCTCCCACATTCTCCCTCTAGCTACACTGCTACCTGGCTTTCCCTCCCTCCTTAGTTCCTTTCATAGCTCTTTTTGGTTACACCTTAACCTCACTTTACTGTTAGACACACACACCAGACCCACACCTAGTAACAGGTTCCTATTACCTGTAAGTCTGCATTCCCAAACAATGTTTCCACAAGGTTTGGCTGTCTGAGGGACAGCTCAATGGTTAATTTTCTCTGTTACAACACACACCTCTCAGAAAGTGCTGACTCCTCTGTGTATGTAGCCGAGTGCTTAAGCATGCACTATTAGGGTGCACAGTGAAACCGCAGCAGAATATCTTACAGCAGTGGCCTAGTGTTGAATATTAGACAGTAGATCTGTCCACCACCAAGGTTCCAAAATAGATCTCATTGACTGAATGACATTTTCTCTGCTATAAAGACAAAATTATTTGGGATTTTGTGTTTCAGCCGCCACTTGGTTTGGTAAAGCTGAGGGAATTTGGGAAATGTATCCACTCTCAAATTCTTAGAGGGAGTCATCCAATCCGATCCATCGCAACCTCTGTGAGATGACACGAGAGGAAAGACGAGAGCATAATAATAATAATTAAGCTCTTCACCTGTGACCTTTGTCAGCATGTGCGAGAAGTCAGAGCTCAGGGATGATATACGAGTTTCCTACTAGTTATTACGAGTTTAAAGGGGCATTTAAGTGGATTTTTCCCAGTCGTAAGTGGTAAATACCACCTTCCCACTTGGTTATGAATGCAGCATGAAAGGCTTTTGTCTCCAGGCACAGCCAATAGAAACAGTTGTTTTGAGTAAAGGCACAGTACTGCATGTCTGTGCAGCACATACTATACACTATACTACCAGTCCATTAGGCTTTCAACAACAACAGTCATCTGAAATGTTACCACTTTAATGCAATTTCATTTTGAAAAGTAATTGATAGAAAACATAACGTCTCCATTATCTACAACAGAAAATGTATTATTTGACAGTTTCCCATAAAAAGGTAGGTGCTACATGTAAGCAGTCCTGTAGCTGTCCATGCCATCAATACCATTTCTTCCATGACTTGTATTACAGTAGAAGGCAGTAAAATGACATTAAAGGAGCCAATTAGCAACATTATTATGACAGGTCACATTGTTTAGAGAGAGATATTGTTGCAGTAACCTGAAGGTCCAATGGGGTGAGCTTGGCTAAGCATTTGACAGTGGGAGGGGTTGAATCCACACACACTCACATTGTGCTTTTACACACTCTTTCTAACAATCCTTTACACACACACACACACACACACACACACACACACACAGTTCACTCGTTGGGGATATCGATGACAAGGTCAGCCTCTTCTCCTTCCCCCCTGTCATCGTCTCCTCTGTCTGAGTCTCCGTCGCTCTCTCCCTCCTCCTCCGCGGCATCTCCACTCAGCATCTGCCTGGGCACCCAGTTGAACGAGGCGCTGGATGTGGGAGGGGCAGTCGGGCCCGCTGGGTAGTTGGCTGCTAGAGGGGCCACCACCTAATGGGAAGGATGTAAAAGGAATAAGGTAGATGGAATGAGAGATGCAATGGAGAAAGAGGAGTAGATGACTTGGACAGCATCCCAAATGGCACCCTATTTCCTTTATAGTGCACTACTTTTGACCAGAGCCCTCTGGGGTAGGAATAGGGTTCCATCTGGGATGTAGTTAGTCTACTGAGGAAGAATAACCCTTTAAATGAATGGTCAGGAATTGAAAATGAAAAGAGTCCAGGATATTATGGCAGTATGTTACTTCATTGATGATGTCCCAATGTTATGGACCTTCCTATAGCCTACTGTAGGCCTGCACCTAACCTGCTATATGTAGTACAGTTATACTGTAGAAACACCCTCTTCTAGACCCTAAGTCAATACCCTACATGCCACATGTCTGTTCCCTCATCTGTGATCTCCTCCCCTCTCACCTTCCCCGATGTCTCTTTCTTGTGTTTGGGCGCCTTTGTCTTTCTCTCTTTCTTCATTCTCTCAGCTGGTGGAGCCAAATACTCTGGTGGGAAGGGCAACTGCCCGCCACACACACACACAGGCCCCATGTGTCAATTTAACACACGCATACAAACAAACAAACAAACATGCAAACGAATATACGACCAGAAAACACACACACACACACACACACACACCGTGACAATTTCCAAAACAAACACACACACATTGTAGGTACAAATACAGCCCCAAAAAATATAACATGAGAGACAACAAAAGATAAACGGAAAACATAATAAAACAATATTAATAATGCCCCAAATCAAAACAGTGATTATCTTCGGTAATGAGAAAACAATAATGGCAACAATCAATGATGTTATAGTTATTGATTGTATAGATTCAGTGAGAGGAAGGCGATTATAACTCACTGTGTTGAGGTAGGGGGTACTGCCGGACGACTGGAGAGGGTTCACTCCAGAACGAGAGAGGAGAGAGAGATGGGAGGATGAGGACGAGGGAAGGCCAACGCCAGGGCTACTCCTTCTCCTAAGAGAGTTCAAAAGAGGGACAGTTGAATAAATAGTGAGACAGTGAGAGATAATGGCAAAGATGGAAAGAGTGCAATTTGAAATATTGTCTGTGTTGCTGGCATGCCGCATCCTCACTTCTTTCCTCCGTCTCTCTCCCTGGTGCCCTCTCCTTCACTGTTCTCCGAAGAGGCTGTGGCATCAGAATCTGAAACACAGCATGACAATCAGACACTGTACATCAGCTACAGCAAGGCAGGTAACTGCATGGTCAGTATTGAGTGAGCTATGGATAAAAACAGATATTGTGGAGAATGAAACATTCAGACTTGGTGCTTTAGACCTACCTGAGGAGTCCTCGTCTACCCTCTCGTATTGTAACAATCGGTCCAACAGAAAACTGCAAGATAAGAGAAGCCAAGGAACGACCAGTTTTAACTTTGAACATGCTTGTACAGTATGTGTACACATTCAACAGGGGTGTATTTATTAGTAGCACATCATAGTACAAGGTTTTGCTACAGTGTGACAAAAGAATACACCCAATCTGTCCAAACTTTGTAGATTCACCCAACCACCTTTTATCTCGGGACACTTTGAGCAGCTTCCTCTGGGATCTTCTGAGCTCTTCCTGAAAACACTCCTGCTCCTAGACGGAGACAAGTAGCGAAATACAATAGTTTAACTCTGTAAATGACAGTTCCTTGGCTAATAGGTGTTATAATAATAACACGTCATTGACAATTGGATGAAAAATGAAGACTCACATAAACCAGGAATTTCAATTTGCGTTTGAGATTTTTGTATTTCTGCTTGTAGTCCACCTCCATATCGGCTTGACCGTTCATTTCTGACGCTGTGGTTGAACCGTCAGTGGACGTGCTATACAGGTAGGGTAATCGTTAGTGTCGTGGTTATGTTAACTATAGCTAACAGCAGCTTGTTGGCTAGCTCACTGCTAGCCTTTCCAGTGCATTATCGTTGTTTTTTTAAGCATTTAGCTGGAAGCAGAAGACTAGCAATGGAAAATGCTTGAAAGTAGGATAATAAGGAGACGAAACCATGTAATTATGAAGTTAAATAGCTTGAATTAATATGAAAAATCATTCATACCTCTCGTTTGAATGAATATGTGCGACGTGCTCTTTGTTTACGTCTGTTCTTTTTCTTTAGGATTTGGTTGTCAGTTCGCGTATACCGCCACCTACTGTACTGGCATGTGAGGCTATTCACGGCCTACCTACATTACATTATTGAGTCTACTTCCGCGTGTGTGTGTGTGTGTGTGTGTGTGTGTGTGTGTGTGTGTGTGTGTGTGTGTGCCATTCTTCTTCTTCTTTACATTTGTATTGGCGGATCGCTACCAACTGAAAAGTGCATACACTGCCACCTACTATACTGGATTGTGAGTCTGGTCAAATCAAATCAAATTGTACTAGTCACATGCGCTGAATACAACAGGTGTAGACTTTACAGTGAAATGCTTACTTACGAGCCCCTAACCAACAATGCAGTTTAAAAAAAATATGAATAAGAAATAAGAGTAACAAGTAATTAAAGAGGATCAGTAAAATAACAATTGCGAGACTATATACAGGGGGGTACCAATACAGAGTCAATGTGCAGGGGCACCAGTTATTTGAGGCTATATGTACATGTAGGTAGAGTTATTAAAGTGACTATGCATAGATGACAACAGAGAGTAAAAGAGTAGAAGTGGTGTAAAGGGGGGGGGGGGGGGGCACTGCAAATAGTATGGGTAGCCATTTGACTAGATGTTCAGGAGTCTTATGGGTTGTGGGTAGAAGCTGTTTAGAAGCCTCTTGGACCTAGACTTGGCGCTCCAGTACCGCTTGCCGTGCGGTAGCAGAGAGAACAGTCTATGACTGGTGTGGCTGGAGTCTTTGACAATTTGTCACAACCTCCCTATTCATGTATTTCTCTTTTCAACCCTTGCATTTCCGCCTACTGGAGTGTGAATTCATTACACTTTGTGATGTAAAAGGGAAGAGAAAAGGACGGGGAAAGGGGAAGAAACCCTACCAACTAACCCTACAGTGGCACCCATTAAAACCTCACCTCACCACTAGTTGGTTGTCAAGCTCCTGAAAGGGACTTTTGAAACAGTGGGCGGGGCCAGACATAGAGCCAGAATGAAGGAAAATCATCTAACCCCTGCAGCGGTCACATAAATCAAATACATAAACGAGGGATCTAGGCTATTTTATGGACTGTGAGACCTATTCATACCCATGAACAATAGTCTATATCAACAAATGATTATGGCTCAAACAAGATGACCTTGAATACAGAAATATATGGGATACAAAAGCAGCCGCATTTCCTATAGAGAATTGTTCTGTTGCCTATTACAACAAGTGAATCATGTTCAGTGTGTGCACCTCTGTATGTGAGTAATATTCATAATAATGCATTGTGCTAGTGTTCTGTATTCTGTCCACCCACAGTACTGGAGTAGACTACAGTGGTTTGGTTTATGGCGCTGAAGGTGCAGCTTGCTCACTTCAGCAGAGCACACAGCAGTCACATCGTCAGGACCCAGGACAATGAATTATAGATGAGGAACATTCCAGAGATGAGTAATGCTACCTCTGCACACACACACACAGCCAACCAGCCAGGCTGTGTGTGTGTGCATGTGTGCATGTGTGTGTATTAGAATGGGAGAGAGGGAGGCAAGGAGAAAGTGTGTGTGTGTGTGTGTGTGGGGGGGGTATGTGTGTTTGTCTCTGAGGGGGAGAATATTGCGAGAGAAAATGCTGACTGCTTGCTTCTATACCAGTGCTCCCCCACTCTTTTTTTAAATGTTTAATTTCACCTTTATTTCACCAGGTAGGTCAGTTGAGAACAAGTTCTCATTTACAACTGCGACCTGGCCAAGATAAAGCAAAGCAGTGCGACACAAACAACAACACAGAGTTACACATGGAATAAACAAATGTACAGTCAATAACACAATAGGAAAAAAAATCTATATACAGTGTGTGCAAATGAGGTAAGATTAGGAAGGTAAAGGCAATAAATAGGCCGTAGTGGCGAAGTAATTACAATTTATCAATTAAACACTTGAGTGATAAATATACAGAAGATGAATGTGCAATTAGAGATACTGGGGTGCAAAGAAGCAAATAAATAAATAAATAACAATATGGGATGAGGTAGTTGGATGGGATATTTACAGATGGGCTATGTACAGATGCAGTGATCAGTGAGCTGCTCTGACAGTTGATGCTTAAAGTTAGTGAGGGAGATATGAGTCTCCAGCTTCAGTGAATTTTGCAATTTGTTCCAGTCATTGGCATCAGAGAACTGGAAGGAAAGGCGGCCAAATGAGGAATAGGCTTTGGGGGTGACCAGTGAAATAAACCTGCTGGAGCGTGCGGGTGGGTGCTGCTATGGTGACCAGTGAGCTGAGATAAGGCGGTGCTTTACCTAGCAAAGACTTCTAGATGACCTGGAGCCAGTGGGTTTGGCGACGAATATGAAGCGAGGGCCAGCCAGCGAGAGCATACAGGTCGCAGTGGTGGGTAGGGCTTTGGTGACAAAACAGATGGCACTGTGATAGACTGCATCCAATTTGCTGAGTGGAGTGGTGGAGGCTATTTTATAAATGACATTGCTGAAATAAAGGATCGGTTGGATAGTCAGTTATACGAGGGTATGTTTGGCAGCATGAGTGAAGGATGTTTTGTTGCAAAATAGTCATAATCTTTATGTCAGGAAGAGAAGGAAGAACAGATGGAAACTAACCTGTTTGCCCTACATCTACCAATATTTATGTTCAGTTTTAACACCAACATTTTATTGTTTACAGTTGTCATACTGCCCTCTCCATACGCCCTAGTTACGTTAGTACAAATCCAACATAGGCCTACCAAAATAAATACACAGCCTCTCTCTCCTATCCCTTCCAAGCAAACCCCTCCCTGTGAAAAACAGATATCCCCCTACATCCCCGACCCACTGCCTGATCCTATCCCCTGACCGATTCCCTCTTTTGTTTCCAGAACAGCAGACAGAAATAGAATCTTCTCCACCGTGCAATGCCATAAATCGCTGCTGCCTGCCTGCCTGCCGGTCCATCCTGGCCAGCAGCTGCGGCTCCGTCCCTCCCTCCCTCCCTGCCTCCCTCCCTCCCTCCCTCCGTTTCTCCTCAGTGTTAATGGACCCTAGTCTTCAGCCAAGCTGAGTTTGGAGAGAGAGGGAGAAGGCTGCTGTCGGATGGTGTTTGATGGTGACCCTTGTCTGTTTAATTGTTTCTAGATAAATCTCCATTTGACTGGTTGGATGTATGTATGACACTCATTCTCTCTTCATGCTAATTGTTTTGATGACCTCAGAGAGGGTATCTCTTCCTATTGGTTTCTCTCTCCATATCTGCTCTCTGTCTATCTGTCTCTCTCTGTGTCTCTGTCGATCTGTGTCTCTCTCTGTCTATCTGTCTCTCTCTGTGTGTCTCTCTCTGTCTCTCTGTCTCTCTCTCTCTGTATTTCTCTGTCTATCTCTATCTCTCTGTCTATCTCTCTCTAATTTATAATTTTCTCTTTCCATGTCCTTCAATTCTCTGTCACTGTCCCTCCCTCTTTCATCTTTACTCTCTCCCTCTCTTTTATTACACCAAGAGTCCCTTGTTTGCTTTCCGGTCTTGTTAGGAGAAATTGGAATGTACAAAAATCACACAAAAGATACCAACAACAACTGCAATAAAAGCCTTCTCCCTGACCACAAGGTAAGCTGCACAGTTTATCATTTCACCCTTGGGTTTATGTCTAAAGGGAAGTCAGCCAATAGAAAGTTAAATTCATTATGAAAGAGATTATGTTTGGGAAAAGGCTCTCCCATAAAATCTAATAGGCTATGGGACATTTTTTAAGTACATTTTCAATGGCACAACAATATCATGTTCAATAAATAACTGACTTCTAAACTCATAGGAAAAACTATTATCTATATACATGCATGCTGAACTTACTCTTTTGTTAAATAACTTAAGTCTCTATTCTGTCACTATTTGACATTGTTTCTCTGTCTGTTTTTCCGTTCTCTCCTCTCCCCTCATGTTTGTCTGTGTGCGTGTTACAGGAGAAGCTGATCCAGGCTATTAAAAGAATAAAGCATGAGGTAGACGAGTGCTGGGAGGCAGAGAGAGAGACGTACATATGGTCTGTTGGTGTAGAGGTACGGTGCTGGCTGCCAATGCATCATTTACAGTGCCTTGCAAAAGTATTCGGCCCCCTTGAACTTTGCGACCTTTTGCCACATTTCAGGCTTCAAACATAAAGATATAAAACTGTATTTTTTTTTGAAGAATCAACAACAAGTGGGACACAATCATGAAGTGGAACGACATTTATTGGATATTTCAAACTTTTTTAACAAATCAAAAACTGAAAAATTGGGCGTGCAAAATTATTCAGCCCCCTTAAGTTAATACTTTGTAGCGCCACCTTTTGCTGCGATTACAGCTGTAAGTCGCTTGGGGTATGTCTCTATCAGTTTTGCACATCGAGAGACTGACATTTTTTCCCATTCCTCCTTGCAAAACAGCTCGAGCTCAGTGAGGTTGGATGGAGAGCATTTGTGAACAGCAGTTTTCAGTTCTTTCCACAGATTCTCGATTGGATTCAGGTCTGGACTTTGACTTGGCCATTCTAACACCTGGATATGTTTCTTTTTGAACCATTCCATTGTAGATTTTGCTTTATGTTTTGGATCATTGTCTTGTTGGAAGACAAATCTCCGTCCCAGTCTCAGGTCTTTTGCAGACTCCATCAGGTTTTCTTCCAGAATGGTCCTGTATTTGGCTCCATCCATCTTCCCATCAATTTTAACCATCTTCCCTGTCCCTGCTGAAGAAAAGCAGGCCCAAACCATGATGCTGCCACCACCATGTTTGACAGTGGGGATGGTGTGTTCAGCTGTGTTGCTTTTACGCCAAACATAACGTTTTGCATTGTTGCCAAAAAGTTCAATTTTGGTTTCATCTGACCAGAGCACCTTCTTCCACATGTTTGGTGTGTCTCCCAGGTGGCTTGTGGCAAACTTTAAACGGCACTTTTTATGGATATCTTTAAGAAATGGCTTTCTTCTTGCCACTCTTCCATAAAGGCCAGATTTGTGTAATATACGACTGATTGTTGTCCTATGGACAGAGTCTCCCACCTCAGCTGTAGATCTCTGCAGTTCATCCAGAGTGATCATGGGCCTCTTGGCTGCATCTCTGATCAGTCTTCTCCTTGTATGAGCTGAAAGTTTAGAGGGACGGCCAGGTCTTGGTAGATTTGCAGTGGTCTGATACTCCTTCCATTTCAATATCATCGCTTGCACAGTGCTCCTTGGGATGTTTAAAGCTTGGGAAATCTTTTTGTATCCAAATCCGGCTTTAAACTTCTTCACAACAGTATCTCGGACCTGCCTGGTGTGTTCCTTGTTCTTCATGATGCTCTCTGCGCTTTTAACGGACCTCTGAGACTATCACAGTGCAGGTGCATTTATACGGAGACTTGATTACACACAGGTGGATTGTATTTATCATCATTAGTCATTTAGGTCAACATTGGATCATTCAGAGATCCTCACTGAACTTCTGGAGAGAGTTTGCTGCACTGAAAGTAAAGGGGCTGAATAATTTTGCACGCCCAATTTTTCAGTTTTTGATTTGTTAAAAAAGTTTGAAATATCCAATAAATGTCGTTCCACTTCATGATTGTGTCCCACTTGTTGTTGATTGTTCACAAAAAAATACAGTTTTATATCTTTATGTTTGAAGCCTGAAATGTGGCAAAATGTCACAAAGTTCAAGGGGGCCGAATACTTTCGCAAGGCACTGTACCACTGTCATTTACTTTTCATGGCTTATTCCTTTGATTATTTCATTCAGTCCTGAATATGATCATCTGTGAATGTATTAGTGTGTCAGTAATATTACAAGCATTTTGACTGATAGGGTTGAGAAATGTTATCCAGCAACATTATGATAAGTATTTTGTAGTATTTATATATTTAGCATTAAAATGAACATACTGTAATTGATGCGTGTTGGCTAAAGCTGAAAAATCTGTCTCTCCCAACCAGGATAGTAACATTCTACTACCCACTATGTAGTAACAAAATATAGTAAAACCTACTACACAAAATAGTAAAGTCTGTCTCTCTGTCTATCTCTCAGAGATGTTTTGATAATCTGGAACGGGAGGTCCGAGCTGAGTTCCAGAACCTCCATCGCTTCCTGGACGAAGAGGAGACCATGGACATGGAGCGACTGAAGAAGGAGAAAGAGAAGAGGGTGAAGCTGCTTAGGGAGAGGGAGAAAAAGATCGCCATGCAGGGAAGAGATCTGGAGAGAGGCATTGCCACGCTAAACAACAAACTGGCCGAGGAGGATAGTCCCAAACTGCTCAAAGTGAGTGAGTTAGGGTGTTCAGGCTATTGTTCTAGCACTGCACCTCTACACTGTGCTTTTTCTAAATGGTATGATCCAAAATTAAGCTTTGGTTCGTTCAACATGTTCTATTCAATTTGCCTGAAATCAAATAACGAATTTAACAGATCAATGTGATTTTTTAAAAATTGAATGAAAGCTTCTAAATTGCTTTCAACACCTCATGTGCATCAATGTTGCATAGTGGTGGGAGCAATGTAGCAGTGGCAGCCTAACAGAATTGTTGGAGGCATGGCCTATTGGGGGCATGGCATTCTGTTTGTTATAGTTGGCCACCCGTGAGAGTGAATTTCATTCCAGGTAATGTGTTCTGTTTTTTTAATGATTATATATTTTCTGCCAGCACTGAAACTTAAATGATATCTGCTTAAGAACTGTGATACTAAAGTGCATGGAAAGGTGTCTATTGATGAGATGGTTACCATTTGGTTACAATATCGTATCCAGTTAATGTGGAAATATTATGTAAAGAAAGTGTTTGGAGTTTCATGTTATGGAACCAATTTAATATCTTGATTAACAGGACATGTATTTCATTTGCTTATAACCCAATTGAAGAAATTTGGATAGGTCATTCCAGAGTGAAAAATCTACTTGGTACAACATGAAAAAATGTGTTCTACTGTATATACACCGAGTGTACAAAACATTAAGAACACCATGTCCATGTCTCAATTGTCTCAAGGCTTCAAAATCCTTCTTTAACCGGTCTTCTCCCCTTCATCTACACTAACTGAAGTGGATTTAACATGTGACATCAATAAGGGATCATAGCTTTCACCTGGATTCACCTGGTCAGTCTATGTCATGGAAATAGCAGATGTTCTTAATGTTTTGTATATTAGTTTGCATTTGTATTATTTTTAGGTTTCACCAAAAGTTTATTCCCACACCACTCCCCTTGCAACCCCTTCTCACACCTCCTTCACCCCCCAAATAATAGCATTATCGCTCTTACTAGCTCTGACTGCTGATAGCCACTTTAATGAGGACAAATGTACTTACTATGACTGTGATATGTAGTTGTCCCACCTAGCTATCTTTAGATAAATGCACTAACTATAAGTCGCTCTGGATAACAGCGTATGCTAAATTACTAAAATGTTCATGTAAATCTAGTGCAGGGCTGGAACTAAAGCCTGCACACTGCAGTAGTTCTCCTTGAGGAGAGTTAACGCCGTCAATGATCATAAGATGAAACAAACTGTCATAACTGTTTATGACATCTCTTATGTCATTATTACGACACCGTCATCCAGGTCTTTTGATAAAAGGTCGGAGAGCAAAGTGTTACAGAAAATGTGATGAATGGCAGGAGGGAGGGAGTGATTTGGGGAGGGTCAGGGGAATGAGAAGCTTGGAGTACCTCCACAGAATCTACTGGATGCTGCTTTCAGCTTCCACAACAGCTAGCCTACGCTGACATTGCAGTCCTCAAGGACCACCGTGTCAGCTTATTGGCTTCTCTTCTGGCACTAATTTGATCAATCATTGGCTAAAGAGTCTACTTGCCTGCTGTCGCAGGTCTAAATCAATTTCCCATTAAAAGGTTTGTGGACAGAAAGCAACACACAGTGCAGTCTTGGAGGACTAGCTGAGGTTCGGCACCAAACAATGACTGAGAGAGAATATTGAGTACACGAGGGCACTATTGTGATTTGTTTTCTGATGGAAAACAAATGGAATATTCATTTTATTGGGCACCATTGTCAGTGGAAAAAATACAGTGTTATGTGTAATGTTGTTTTGAGTGCTTTATGTCTTTCACTACTGTAATGACCACTCCCTTTTTCTCTCTGAAGGAGATTCAAGACCTCTTGAAAAGGCAAGTGTTTATATTTAATTATTTAACTGATTGTGACTCCATCTATGTCTCATGTCACAAATCACTCTCTTCTCCTGACCGGCCATAATCTCTCATCTTGCATGTTTGGCATCTCCCTCCCTCCCTCCCTCCCTCCCTCCCTCCCTCCCTCCCTCTCTCTCTCTCTCCGTATCCTCTCTTTGGCAACCCCCTTTTTCTTCTCTCCACTCGCTCTATCCTCTCGTTCTCTCTTTGGAATCCCACTTTCTTTCTTCACTCTCTCTACCTTCTCTCTCTTTCTCACTCATTTCCCAATCATTTCCTTTCACATTATTTTCGATCCCTTTCTCATCCATTTTTGCACTCCTCTTCCCCTGCACCTCTCCCTATCTCATCCCCCTCTCCCTGCAGGTCCCATGTGGCTTTCATACCCCCTCCCCAGGTGGATGTGGAGGTGCGATCAGCACACTTTGTGGGGCCCATCCAGTACAGGATATGGAAACACATGAAGAGCTGCCTGTACCCAAGTAATGCACATCGTATCATTCTGTGACATTAGTATTGTTATAGTATTGTTTGTCATACAATGTGCATAATGCTGAATTAAAGAACTGACTGTCTGCTTGTGACATAGTGCTAATGTACTGGTATATCTGCTTTTTTACATTCCTACTTAAAGGGATCCACTTACACATATACAGTGCCTTGCGAAAGTATTCGGCCCCCTTGAACTTTGCTACATTTCAGGCTTCAAACATAAAGATATAAAACTGTATTTTTTTGTGAAGAATCAACAACAAGTGGGACACAATCATGAAGTGGAACGACATTTATTGGATATTTCAAACTTGTTTAACAAATCAAAAATTGAAAAATTGGGCGTGCAAAATTATTCAGCCCCTTTACTTTCAGTGCAGCAAACTCTCTCCAGAAGTTCAGTGAGGATCTCTGAATGATCCAATGTTGACCTAAATGACTAATGATGATAAATACAATCCACCTGTGTGTAATCAAGTCTCCGTATAAATGCATCTGCACTGTGATAGTCTCAGAGGTCCGTTAAAAGCGCAGAGAGCATCATGAAGAACAAGGAACACACCAGGCAGGTCCGAGATACTGTTGTGAAGAAGTTTAAAGCCGGATTTGGATACAAAAAGATTTCCCAAGCTTTAAACATCCCAAGGAGCACTGTGCAAGCGATAATATTGACATGGAAGGAGTATCAGACCACTGCAAATCTACCAAGACCTGGCCGTCCCTCTAAACTTTCAGCTCATACAAGGAGAAGACTGATCAGAGATGCAGCCAAGAGGCCCATGATCACTCTGGATGAACTGCAGAGATCTACAGCTGAGGTGGGAGACTCTGTTCATAGGACAACAATCAGTCGTATATTGCACAAATCTGGCCTTTATGGAAGAGTGGCAAGAAGAAAGCAATTTCTTAAAGATATCCATAAAAAGTGTCGTTTAAAGTATGCCACAAGCCACCTGTGAGACACACCAAACATGTGGAAGAAGGTGCTCTGGTCAGATGAAACCAAAATTGAAGTTTTTGGCAACAATGCAAAACGTTATGTTTGGCGTAAAAGCAACACAGCTCATCACCCTGAACACTCCATACCCACTGTCAAACATGGTGGTGGCAGCATCATGGTTTGGGCCTGCTTTTCTTCAGCAGGGACAGGGAAGATGGTTAAAATTGATGGGAAGATGGATGGAGCCAAATACAGGACCATTCTGGAAGAAAACCTGATGGAGTCTGCAAAAGACCTGAGACTGGGACGGAGATTTGTCTTCCAACAAGACAATGATCCAAAACATAAAGCAAAATCTACATTGGAATGGTTCAAAAATAAACATATCCAGGTGTTAGAATGGCCAAGTCAAAGTCCAGACCTGAATCCAATCGAGAATCTGTGGAAAGAACTGAAAACTGCTGTTCACAAATGCTCTCCATCCAACCTCACTGAGCTCGAGCTGTTTTGCAAGGAGGAATGGGAAAAAATGTCAGTCTCTCGATGTGCAAAACTGATAGAGACATACCCCAAGCGACTTACAGCTGTAATCGCAGCAAAAGGTGGCGCTACAAAGTATTAACTTAAGGGGGCTGAATAATTTTGCACGCCCAATTTTTCAGTTTTTGATTTGTTAAAAAAGTTTGAAATATCCAATAAATGTCGTTCCACTTCATGATTGTGTCCCACTTGTTGTTGATTCTTCACAAAAAAAAACAGTTTTATATCTTTATGTTTGAAGCCTGAAATGTGGCAAAAGGTCGCAAAGTTCAAGGGGGCCGAATACTTTCGCAAGGCACTGTACCATTAGACAATTCTAGATTACAACAATGCAACTCACCTGAGCCCCCCCCCCCCCCCCCCCCCCCCCCCCAGATATCACTGAAGTGACCTTTGACCCAGAGACAGCCCACCCCCTCCTCACACTCTCCCCCAGCTGCACTTCTGTGTGGTTCGAGGAGGACAAAGTTATCCCCAAGTCCTCGGAGGAGGAGCAGCCCCCCAACCCCCGCTGCTTCCACTACTACTACAGTGTCATGGGCCGAGAAGGTTTCATCACCGGACGCCATTACTGGGAGGTGGAGGTGGGCCGCAAGACAGCGTGGCGGCTGGGTGTGGCCAGGGAGGACGTCCACCGGGGGGAGATGGACTCCAGCGGGACCAGTAACGGTCTCTGGACCCTATCCCTGAAGGGAGGGGCCATCTTGGCCTGTACAGACCCCAAACCCACCAAGGTCCCGGTGTCCATCAGGCCCGTCCGGATCGGAGTGTTCTTAGACTGTGAGAAGGAGGAAGTAGCGTTCTATAACGCTGTTACCATGACGCCGCTGTACACATTCTCCATGGAAACGGTGTTCGTTCCGCTGATCCCCTTCTATAACCCATGTGACACGGACGATGGGAGGAACCTGGGTCCCCTAAACCTCTTCAGCCCCTCTATATGAGAGTACAAAGAACCAAGGTTGTACTGGAGTATATGTCGTTTGGGGATGAGGTAGAGTGATAGATAGAATTTGGAAATGGTTTGTTTTATACAGTGTGTGTTTCAGGTATAATTTCATAGCTGGATGGAAGCATGATGTAAATTGTATCTGTTAAAAATCCAATGAGTTTATGAGATGCATTTACATTTACCAGGGGAGGCTGGTGTAAGGAGCTATAGGAGGACGGGCTAATTGCAATGGAATGGAATCAATGGAAAGGAGTCAACAAGGTTTCCATATGTTTGATGTGTTTGATACTGTTCAATTTATTCCATTCCACCCAATACAATGACCCTGTCCTCCCACAAGCCTCCACTGACATGTACCTAACCAGCTCTATGGTATAGCACTATCAATTCATGTTTATGCCATTGCGTTCAGGTGTTTGCTTTGTGGTTTGAATATTGACATTTTATTTGCATTAAACATACAAATAAATAGATAAACACAAAACCTTGGTCTGTGCTTATAACATCAGAATGTGATATGTTTGTCATATTGTCACATAATAGGTTATGAATGTAGAAAAACCAGACTAACGTATCTAAAACAAGTGTCAGTATCCTAATGGGGGTAGATACCCAGGGGCTTCATGACTTAACACGAGGGGTTAACTGCACAATGATGTTACCGTTGGCCCATCTATAAATACTGTGGTCATGCATCCACAGCTGTGACACTGTCTGCAGTCCAAATGTCACCCTATTCCCTATATAGTGCACTACTTCTGACCAGGGCCCATGGGCTCTAGTAAAAAGTAGTGCACTATGTAGGGAATAAGGTGCCATTTGGGACGTATCTATTGTGGCATGGGTATGGGAGCAATGTAGAGGAGGGATGTGGGAGGAGGGGGGGGGGGGACACACAGGGTGACACTGGAGAGTGTGACACTGTGGGAGAACAACTATGTGTGACATTGAGTGAGATGACTGACGTGGAGGTGGGCCGCAAGACAGCGTGGCAGGTGGGTGTGGCCAGGGAGGACGTCCACAGGGGGGAGACTCCAACGGGACCAGTAACGGTCTCTGGACTACCCCTGAAGGGAGGGGCCATCTTGGCCTGTACACCGTTACATTTACAGAGACCAAGGCTTCCTCAGTGAGCGCGGCCATTAGTATGATATCTTACACTATGCACGGTGTGCCAGATAGACAGCTAGGAGAAAAGTGCTCCACGAAATGAGATCGTAAAATCTAAGTGCACACACGTTATGGCCTGCCTGCCTGCCTACCTGCCTGCCTGCCTGCCTGCCTACCTGCCTGCCTGCCTGTCCGAATAACATTATGACAAATTCAAAGCTTTGGAAAAGTACAGAATCAATGACAAGGAAAGGACACTAGATATTTTTCTCATTATCTTTTGTTTATTCTTCGTATATTTTTTTAGACATGAAATAAAGAAAATAACACCTTTCCTTTACAAAACGCCTGTGTGTCGTGTTGTGAAAAAAGGGAGGAGGGAGATCAACAGACTACAGAGCGCTACACACTCCATCACAGCCGAAGGAGTAAACAGACAGAATCAGAATCAGGGCAGAGAGAGATCACTCACATAGTGCAAGGAACGCCAATGAGAACACTGGAGTGAATTTGAGGGGGGTGTCTGTCCCAGCCAGGGAGGGAATTGAACCCACAACCTTCTGGTCCCAAGACCCAGACACTAACCAACCATTCCAAATAGAGTTGACTCACTAGGAGGTGGGTTTGTTACATTACCCCCTCTTTTGGGAAGCGCTATAATACAGTAGTGGTATAAAACATGTCAAATTCATCCACATGCACATCTCAGTTCCACTTCAGGAGGGCTAGGTCTCAAATACTGTTTGAGGCTTTGGCATCCATTTTGAATTCAACCTGCTGTTTACATACAAACAGTGCCACTGAATTCCCAAGTTGTACAACAGTTACTGTCTCACCAAGTTACACAATACACTTCAATATGTTATTCATCTCATGCTAATGCACATTCAAATAAACCCTGATAACCAAATACCAAGCAACTAGGTAATTTATCACTCTTCCAATCATGACTGAGTGTCGAAGTGCATTATATTAAACACTTCCTGTCCTGACTACAATATTCTGTATCTCCTGACTGTGTTGTGTCTCTATATACAGTACAGTAGACCTATAAGGTAGTCAGGTCTGCTCATAGTACTTTACCGCTGACCTACATCATATAAACCAAACGGTGCCTCTTGGAGTGTATTTATAGAATATAGGCTGACTAGCCATTGAATATTTGATTTCATATTTGAGGCACTAAATCAAAGATGAGAGTCATCTGGTGTAGAGCACCTCAGAGGTGCAGGTTTGTGTGATGTTAACCACATACTGAGTCTGGACAAACACAGATAGTTTTCTAAACAAATGTTAGATGATAAGCAGATCATTGAGGACAATCATTTCTAAGCATGGATATGTGACGTCGACATACAGCTGAAGTTGTGATTTTATTTTCTCATTGCACACACATAGGCTAGAGGCTTATACCTAGACACAGATACAAAATGATGTGTCATACGCACGCATGCACACAATACGGGCACGCACAACACACTCACTCAGGTACGATCACACACGCACACACACGCACACACATTAGGATGAAGATAACATTATGACTGATCAATCCTCCACACACACACACACACACACACACACACACACACACACACACACACACACACACACACACACACACACACACACACGTTAGGATGAAGATAACACTATGACTGATCAATCCTCCACACACACACACACACACACAAACACACACACACACACACACATTAGGATGAAGATAACAGTATGACTGATCAATCCTCCACACACACACACACAGACGGCTTTTATAAAAGCAGAAAAATATGAATAATAATAATACTGTCTTTGAGGAGATCATGTGGACATGCTGCAATAAACGTCTATCTTTAAAGTGACATAGATCATTCTGTATTTTTTAAATA
The DNA here is from genome assembly GCF_013265735.2 of Oncorhynchus mykiss. NCBI lineage: Eukaryota > Metazoa > Chordata > Actinopteri > Salmoniformes > Salmonidae > Oncorhynchus > Oncorhynchus mykiss. The sequence goes on along the minus strand of NC_048566.1, from coordinate 28,317,765 downwards.
TATATATATATATAAGTTATGTAAGGGTGTTATACTGTGAATGTTATCATCATAGGGTTGAAATAGTACTAATAAAAGTTAATCCAATCAAAATATTTTAGAGATCTATTCGAAGATCTGTGATGCGGAAAAATATGCACTTATTCAGTTGTGTTTACCATTTTCAGTTGTTCAAGTTAGTATTTTATAAGTTAGTGAAGATTAGTGTGTGTGTGTACAGTATATTATATAATCAGCATGTAGGCTTTGCACAGGTGAGAAATTAGATTAGCTTTTTTATATCATCAAGTATAATACAACGGCCATTCTATACACTAAACACATTCAACCTTTGAGAGGAGACTTTTTAAACCTTACACATGCAATATTTACAATGCTGAACCTCGTCAGCAGCGTCATAAGGGAGTGTTTGTGTGTGTGTGTGTGTGTGTGTGCAGAAACAGCTAAACACTGCTTTTAGTATTGCCTAAATGGGTGTTACGGCTCCACACAACAGAGCTTGACGAGCAATGCGATCAAGATCGAGATTGAGATCGAGATTGAGATCGTGATCGAGATTGGGGCCAAATCTCTTCAGTGGTATAATTTTACATAATCATTGACCTTTTATCACTTACATCAGTTGATTGACAATATAGCAAAGAATTTAGGCACCTCAAACACTAAAGTATTCATACTGTATTCATCATGATTCATATACTGTACTAATCATAACATCTATATCACTATCTTACCATATGGCTTTTAACTTTCATTTTATTCTCATATTCATTTTAGCATTAAAAAACGTCTTAGAATTGTGGAAGTGTTTAGAAAGAGAAAGGCCATCGTTTGAAGTTGAAGATGGATGTACTTTCTATGTGTTCCAACAACTGATTGATGGGTTGGTTAATTTAACACAGCTCCTATTTGTGCTTCTCTTAAAAATCCTAAATGCTTTTAGATGTAGTCCACTGAACTCAATGTACCATTCATGGTGTCTGTCACGACGGTCAGTTAAAACACTGAGGTAGAGATGTCTTTTGTTAAGCAAAATGTATCTGCACACCTCCTCCTGTAACACATAGCGGCTACAGGAGTTTTAACCACCAGCAAAGTCTTATTGCACTGTAAATCTAGGCTAGAGCAACATAGCTTCAAGCAACTAAAGACAGATGGTGTCATGGCACAGTCCTGGAGATGGTGGTACAGTGAGTTAATAGTTGGTGAAGTTCTCGCAGGACCTTTTTAGGGCAGTCAGAGAGACCAATGGCAATAGGGTAGGCTATTAGAACACATCAACCAATGCCTTGACATCATATCCAGTGCTGTGGATGGATGCTAGTGGGTTAACCCTATTTGTGAAGTGTCTGTTTTAGGCTGGAGCAAACAACCAGAACTACATGTATACTGTACTGTGAGATCACCATACTAGGCATCAGAGCCGTGGAACACATCTACATTTGGCCTCCAGTATGTAGTTCATAGATGACTGTAATGCATGTAGATTGTGTGTAGGCAAGGAATAGTCTGACATGGGTCTGTTCTATTATCTCAGGGAAGACTATACTTTCATACTGTACTTTTATAAGTCATCATGGGGTATAAAGGCTGACCCATAAGCTATAAATGAGAAGTCAAGAGGGCAGGACCAACAGTAAAACTACATCTATCGGCCAGATGAAACCATGCCATAATAATGTACTTCACCACCTGCTGCAAGCAAGAGAGGAAGGAAAAGAGGGAGTACAGAAGGAAGGAAGGACAGAAGGAAGGACAGAAGGAAGGACAGAAGTGAACATAGAGGAGGGAGGATTCCTTTTTTAAATGTTAGGACTAAGCCAATGACATCACTCACCAGACCCCTCCTCTTATCCCTCTCCCACTCTCATAGTTGTAGTCAGCAGAATAACAATCAGCACTACATTTCCCAAGATTCACTGGGGATTGCTTAAAGTGCTGAGGTGTGTCGTTGGGGTCTTCAGGTCCTGGGGTGAGGTCAAGGATCAAAACAAGCTCTTTCTCTTCGATTAATCTGATTCTAGAAATCCACTGGGACAGTCAGAGTTGGCCAACACCTTATAACCAATACAGCCTCTCAAGTAGTTGGAAGCACAATCACATGAAACATCAATTTTAAACAAAAGTTAGACTTAGTTTAGCAGAAGGTATTGATGTTAGAGTTCAGCATTCAGGTATTAGTGTTGCTGGGATAATGCCATGCTCCTTTGTATCAGGATGTTTCACCATTCAAGCTTTCTAGATGTTTCTATAGGACGGCAGAGGACCAGCAGGAAAATTCCAGATTCCCGGATTCCCAGGTTTCAGGAAAACGTATAGAGAATGTCACAAGGAGAAGGAATCCAGTCCAGTTTGATAGAAAGGTGATTTAAATTCATCCAGTTTGACGAGAACGTTATGTCATAGTCACTTTTATAAGTCCTTGGGGGGGCTAAATCATGTCATTGGTTTCATCATATGAGATTTAAAAAAGGTCCGTTGCAAATTTACGAGCTGTTCGTGCTTTCGTTTTGGTCTGTTTTTTCATGCTGAGATTAGAGCAGGCATCATCAAAGGTTTTATCATTCCAAAAAAGGAGTAAGTGGTCATAGATGTAGTTGAATTAGATTGAGTCATGTTCACTTGCCATTCTAAAGTTCCTATATCTTTGTAAAAGGGTGTGGAACCATTCTGCACACCTGAAAATAAAACATATCTAAAGTAGCTAGGTTTAACATTTTACTTGTAAACTCTGCAACTGATTTTGTTGGCAGACCGGCAGTCATACTCTAGTTTACACACTAAAAAAGAGTATGCAGCATAGAAATGTAAAAAAAAAACAACAACAGCTAAAACGTCTGACAAAATGGACTCGCTTGCTTATATTTCCTATCTTGTGAAAAGTATCTGTGAATTGAAAAAAGTATCTCAAAGATAATGTTAGTGTTAGGTACAGGTGAGTTAGCTATCATAACAAACTACAGCATGTTTGAGCATTAGAAGTGTTAAATCTAAGTCCCAGCCTCGATAGTAGCAGTGATTTCTTCCTTATTTGGTAAGGGGGGTGTTCGATTGTCTGTCTACAGTGGTGGAGGAGAATAGGATAATGGATCTGTGGGGTTTCCCTTGGAGGAGTGCAGGGACTGTTCTCAGGTTGCGGTGGTGGCGTTGTTTTTCTCAGCTGTGGCGTCCATTTTGGCCTCAAGGGCTGGACTACTTGGGGCGGTCACCTCCACCTCAGGGGTTTTAGGCGGGGTTGCCTTGGCGACAGGACTTTCGATCAGACCCACTGGGGCCAGAGCAGTGTTAGGTTTGGATTCAGGTGCTGGTGGTTCGGGTGTGCCATTGGTGGTCGGAGCAGGTTCAGGGCTCAGCATTGGGGTTGGGGTCGGAGTCTGGATTGGTGTCACAGGCTTTTGGGATTCCGGGGTTGGTGTCACCGGCTTGGGGAGTTCGGGGGCTGGTGTCACCAGCTTGGCGAGTTCGGGGCTTGATGGTTGGGGTGCAGTTGGTTTGGAGACAGGGGTCAGGGGTGGGGTTGGCTTAGGGGACACCGGGCTTGGAGACACAGCAATAGGTGTTTTGGCTGGTTCAGGTGTTTTCAATTCAGGTGTTTTCGGATCAGGAGTTTTCAAATCAGGAGTTTTGGTTGGTTCAGGTGTTTTCAATTCAGGTATTTTCGGTTCAGGAGTTTTGGCTGGTTCAGGTGTTTTGGCAATGGGGCTTGGAGCCTGCTTGGAGACCGGGCTTGGGATTGGGCTGAGTTTGGTCTCAACGGGTTTGGTTATGGTCAACTTTGGTTCAGGAGCTGGTTCAGGGATTTTGTTGATTTTGGGAACCGGGCTAGGTTTGGTAACCGGGGGTGGGCTTGGCTTGGTTTCTGGGACGAAGGCAACACTCTCAGTCTCAGCCTCTGATTCTGGAATCTGGTCGGGGACGTCAGTGTCAGTGTCCAATGGGAGGCCAGTGGTGTTAAACTCCACCCCTGAGTCACTGGTCTCCAGATTACCACATGCCACCTCCTTGGATGACACCTCCAGACCCTGCAGTCAACACACAGAGGTCAGAGGGTCGAGGTCAGGGTGAAGACAGGAGAGAAGGTGAGGAAGAGCAAGGAGATATTAACAGCTATTTTGACAGTATTCCCCTTCCGTTGTTATCATTCATTCCCTCAACTCGACAGAAAGAACCACTGCTTCACTAATACTTACTTTAATGTCCACCTCAGTGCTCTGAGACTTCTCTGTGATGTCGATGGACTGGGCTATAGACTCCTCAAACTGAGTAATGTTCTTCACCACCTGGAAACCACACATACATGTTATGTCAAGTGCTGAGCATCATATAGGGAACAGGGTGCCATTTAAGACATCACCAGTGTCTCTGTCTGTGTGGTACCTGTCTGAAGGCATCTCCCTCGTCCTCCTTGCCTGCGTTTTGGGCAATCTTCTCGATGGCTCGGGCCTTGGCAGCCCTCTTCTTCTGCTTGACCAGGCAGGACAGCAGACACACCAACAGCAGGAGGACCAGGAAGCCCACCAGTGCTATGATTGCCACGTAGAGGGACGGCAGCTTGTAGGCTGGAGAGAGGGGAGGGGAAGGGATAGTAGGCAGAAGGGAGAAAGAGGGGAGGGAGAGAATATAGAGGGGGAGTGTGGTGAAGGGGAGATAGGGGAGAGACAGAGGAGGAGAGAGATACACAGAGAAGAGAGAGAGATAAAGGGAGAGAAGAGGGGGTGAGGAGGAGACAGGCGAGAGGAGAAAGAGGTAAAGGGAGGAAAGGAGAGATACAGTGCCTTGCGAAAGTATTCAGCCCCCTTGAACTTTGTGACATTTTGCCACATTTCAGGCTTCAAACATAAAGATATAAAACTGTATTTTTTTGTGAAGAATCAACAACAAGTGGGACACAATCATGAAGTGGAACGACATTTATTGGATATTTCAAACTTTTTTAACAAATCAAAAACTGAAGAATTGGGCGTGCAAAATTATTCAGCCCCTTTACTTTCAGTGCAGCAAACTCTCTCCAGAAGTTCAGTGAGGATCTCTGAATGATCCAATGTTGACCTAAATGACTAATGATGATAAATACAATCCACCTGTGTGTAATCAAGTCTCCGTATAAATGCACCTGCACTGTGATAGTCTCAGAGGTCCGTTAAAAGCGCAGAGAGCATCATGAAGAACAAGGAACACACCAGGCAGGTCCGAGATACTGTTGTGAAGAAGTTTAAAGCCGGATTTGGATACAAAAATATTTCCCAAGCTTTAAACATCCCAAGGAGCACTGTGCAAGCGATAATATTGAAATGGAAGGAGTATCAGACCACTGCAAATCTACCAAGACCTGGCCGTCCCTCTAAACTTTCAGCTCATACAAGGAGAAGACTGATCAGAGATGCAGCCAAGAGGCCCATGATCACTCTGGATGAACTGCAGAGATCTACAGCTGAGGTGGGAGACTCTGTCCATAGGACAACAATCAGTCGTATATTGCACAAATCTGCCCTTTATGGAAGAGTGGCAATAAGAAAGCCATTTCTTAAAGATATCCATAAAAAGTGTAGTTTAAAGTTTGCCACAAGCCACCTGGGAGACACACCAAACATGTGGAAGAAGGTGCTCTGGTCAGATGAAACCAAAATTGAACTTTTTGGCAACAATGCAAAACATTATGTTTGGCGTAAAAGCAACACAGCTGAACACACCATCCCCACTGTCAAACATGGTGGTGGCAGCATCATGGTTTGGGCCTGCTTTTCTTCAGCAGGGACAGGGAAGATGGTTCAAATTGATGGGAAGATGGATGGAGCCAAATACAGGACCATTCTGGAAGAAAACCTGATGCAGTCTGCAAAAGACCTGAGACTGGGATGGAGATTTGTCTTCCAACAAGACAATGATCCAAAACATAAAGCAAAATCTACAATGGAATGGTTCAAAAATAAACATATCCAGGTGTTAGAATTGCCAAGTCAAAGTCCAGACCTGAATCCAATCGAGAATCTGTGGAAAGAACTGAAAACTGCTGTTCACAAATGCTCTCCATCCAACCTCACTGAGCTCGAGCTGTTTTGCAAGGAGGAATGGGAAAAAATGTCAGTCTCTCGATGTGCAAAACTGATAGAGACATACCCCAAGCGACTTACAGCTGTAATCACAGCAAAAGGTGGCGCTACAAAGTATTAACTTAAGGGGGCTGAATAATTTTGCACGCCCAATTTTTCAGTTTTTGATTTGTTAAAAAAGTTTGAAATATCCAATAAACGTCGTTCCACTTCATGATTGTGTCCCACTTGTTGTTGATTCTTCACAAAAACATACAGTTTTATATCTTTATGTTTGAAGCCTGAAATGTGGCAAAAGGTTGCAAAGTTCAAGGGGGCCGAATACTTTCGCAAGGCACTGTAATGTTAATAAATTATGCCTTGGTATCAGTACATCATTGACATTCCAACCCCTGACCCTCCCATCTCCTCACCCTCCACCGCCTGATAGACGTAAGACACACGATTGGTTTCCAGTTGGTCGATGACCCTGAGCTGGCCAACTCCACCCATCCATCCCCCTCTCCATCTCCTTCATCCTCCCATCCCTCTCTCCTCCTCTCCTCTGTTCGCCTCTCCTCCCTTCATCCCCCTCTCCTCACCCTCCACTTCCAGGTAGACGTTGGACACAGGAAACCCCAGTATGTCCGTGACCTTGAACTGTCCGACGTCGCTGGCCTTGACCTGGTCCAGGATGACCACAGACGGTTCCAGAGAGATCCGCCCCACCAGATCCAGGTCTGCTGGCACCTAACATCAACCAAGAGCCATGGTCAGTTCAAAAGTTCAATCACTTTACTTCAACATTGTAAGACAACTTTTATTATTGGCAAATAAAAGTAAATCACTTGGATATAAATGTTTGGTGACACTTCACTTCAAGCCAACAGGTATAATGCATTATAAGACTTCTCATAAGCACATATAAGTGATAATGTATTATTACCACCCCACAGTGCGCTATAGGGAGTAGGATTAGGGTATTATTTGAGCCGTTCCAGTACCGTTAACTGTCCCCCGTCCAGGATCTGTCTGGTTTTTAAGTCGTAGTCAGGCGTGTAGAACAGACGCACCATGGAGGCATTCAGAATCAGGTTGATCTTCAGGGTGCCAGCGTACGGCAGCTTCACAAAGTTCTGGTGTTCTGGGAGACAGAGGGACAGAGAGAGAGACAGAGACAGAGGGAGAGAGAGACAGAGACAGAGGGAGAGACAGAGGGAGAGAGAGACAGAGACAGAGGGACAGAGAGAGAGACAGAGACAGAGACAGAGAGAGAGACAGAGGGAGAGAGAGACAGAGACAGAGAGAGAGAGACAGAGGGAGAGAGCGACAGAGACAGAGAGAGAGGGAGAGAGAGACAGAGACAGAGACAGAGAGAGACAGAGACAGAGAGAGACAGAGACAGAGGGAGAGAGAGGCAGAATGGGAGAGAGAGATAGAGAGAAGAGAAGAAGAGAGATAAAGATAGAGAGAGAAGAGAGGAAGAGAGAGACAAAAGAGAGGAATAAAAAGGCAGGAAGAGAAGAAGATCCAGAGGGAGGGGGGAAAAGCGAGAGGGGGCATTTGACAAACAAAACATTTTGGAACACAATACGCAAAATAGATAACTCACTTCAGAAAATCACATCCATTTAAAGCTGCAATTCTTAATGGTGAAACTGCCACGTCTGTTCGCAATATTACAACAAAGAAGAAGTTACTGAAAAAAAACAGTTTTTTCCCCTCTGACATTATTGCACGTGTGATAGAAGAGCAGAATATGTACTGCGAATGTTTTACCAGGTTGTGCAGCACTCCTCACCTCTGCTTCACCTAACAAAACAAATACAATAACAACAGCGCTGGGGAGGACCGTGGCACTGATCCCCTACTGCGGATTCCATCTTTAAACCCATTGATGACTAACATTACAGCAAACTTGCAGCAGGTTGGAAATAAACAGAGAAAAGGTCAAGGTTGGCCACAGAAGGTAGAGGGAGGATGAAAACAAATGTACCTTTGACATTTAGGCAGACCTTCCTCATGATCTTCAGGTTCGTGTCTCTGACGGTGTAGCTTCCCTCATCGGCGCCTGTCACGGCGTTGAGAGTGATCCGGTACTCGTTGACGCTCAGGCGCCCCTGGTACCCGTCTCTGGAGAGCCCTCCTCGGGTCATCAGCACCAGGGGCGGCCTGGAGGGTTAATGGAGAACCATGATAGAACTTGCTATCAAAACAGTCATGATATTGATCAGAATAACAGAATGATATAATGTAACGATAATTAACGATAATTATCATATTGATAATGTTATCGCGATAACCATGCTACTATCATGACAGCCACAATAGTATCACAATATCACGATTCCGTGATATTATCGCAATAACCACAACATCGTGATAATCAATGTTGATGGGAGACAGTAAATCCTCCTTTGCGGAAAGCAGAGAAGTTTACATTTTGACAGAGAAACAACTGTACCTGGAGGTCAGGTTGGCCTCCACAGCACTGGGCCTATACTCCAGGGTGATGGGAGCCTCCACCCCCACCAGCTGGATGTGGTAGTTCTCCCCATACTTAACGTTCTGCTCGTTGGAACAGTCTAAAAGACAGAGAAAGGGGTGGGAGAGGCAGGGACAGTTAGATACAGAGAGCAAGAGAAGGAAATGAAGGTATAAAAGGGGAGGACAAGAGATCAGGAAACAGAGAGAGAGAAACAGAAAGGGAAGACAAAAGAATGAGAGAGAACCATGTGAGGAAAACAGAAGAGAATGACAGAGAGGAGAAGAACAAGAGAGAGAAAAGGAGGATAAAGATAGAAGAAAAACAGCAGGGATGGACGGATGGGAGGGATGAACAGACGGATGGGGTGGTTAAATAGCTGCATAATTACTGCCTGGTGTATGCAACATGCTGTTTACAACACACACCTCCTCTCCACACACTGTTAACTCCATATGACGCTGTCAAGGCTCCACACAGCTAGCCAGCTCCACACAGCTAGCCAGCTCCACACAGCTAGCCAGCTCCACACAGCTAGCCAGCTCCACACAGTTAACTGCATCATTTGATATCAGACAACTGAATCAACTGATATAGCATTCTGATGCACGACTGCAAAGTCAATGACGTGGCATAAAACCATTAGTTGTTGCGTGCAGTGTGACTGCAATATAGACAGCCTGGAATGCCAATCCATGCAGATGTCATGACGTTGGCCTGGGGGTAGGCTTATGACAGTCATAAATACCTCTTCCCCCCTTTTTCCTCTCTCTACCCTACTGATGTAACATAGAGATTCTGGGAACATCAGAAGGTGGGGGGAAATGAAATATATTCTGGTAATCCGACCAATTGAACATATGCGATGGTACTAAATTAATATGATGTCAGTTCGTTGTCATCTGAGACATTCTCATCAATGATCAGATGACATAAACTCTACAGTGGAAAGTCTACACATCAGAGTTATCAGATTCACATGGAATTGTTGTTCAATTTAAATGTTTGAATATGAAATTATTCTACTCTGGATGGGATGAAATGTGATTTTAGCATCTAAAATGTGAGATTTGGGTTTTCATAAGGTCGGGCTCTGCTCAATCAGCCTCTGTGAAGGGACATGGGCTATAAAACTTTTTAAACACGCCTTTTCTCCCTCCTATATAAAGCCTTGACGACAATATAACCTCCTGTTCCGAGGATGTGAGGACGACGGTCCAATGGGTCAGATAATAACTACAGAACGAAGCCAACATCAGCGTGAGCTTTGGTTGCGAATGGTATGAACTTTGAACTCTTATTCACTACAGAAGTGATACCTCCTAGCCGTTGAGTTAGCAACAGCAGCTGCAAATGCAGGTTAGGAAGGAACAGACAGAGTATTAGAGTATCTACCACACAACGACGTTACTACAACGTATCCAATTTACCAGCAGAGACATTCTTCAAAGGACAAAGGACTCGGTTGGGCAACACGGCCTTCCATCTACCACCAACCTACCGAAGCGCAGCTCAGAGTAAATATTTATTGCATTTTCCTTTTACAAATGGGCGGTCATTTAGAATGCATAAGATACTGTATTTACGATAGCACAGCTTCGCCCTTTGTTCCTCAGTCTTCCCGCTCTTTCACTCAAACCCAGACCCTTTCTTTTGTGTAACCAGCTGTCATATCTGTTCCGCCCGCCAGGGACGTTTTCCTTTATGACGTCATTTGTAATCAAGTTATTAATTAATTATGTGTATGTGTAATTCTGTGTGATTAGTTAGGTATTTAGTAAATAAATAATTAAACCCAATTTTGTATTGCTGATTCAACTTGTTAGCCAGGGTTTGTGCAGATAACCAATAATTTACAACTTTCAGATGAGACTGAATTAAGATGACGATTAATATTGACTGCTATTGATGTAAAATATTACTAGGTCTTTAAGAGTTTATTCAGAAGATAACAGCTCTATAAATATTATTTCATGGTGCCCCGACTCTCTAGTTAATTACATTTACATGATTAGCTCAATCAGGTAATATTAATTATGGAGAAATTATTTTATAGAATAGAATGTCATATCACTTAATCCGGCACAGCCAAAGACACGACACAGAGCAAAGCTCAGTCTTCTCAGCATCACCGAGTTATCATTCCTCTCTGACTGTGTGTATCTGTGTCCCCTCATTTAAGAACAAATCCTTATTTACAATGACGGCTTACCCCGGCCAAACCCGGACGACGCTGGGCCGCCCTATGGGGCTTCAAATCACGGCCGGATGTGATGCAGCCTGGATTCAAACCAGGGACTGCTGTGACGACTCTTGCACTGAGATCCAGTGCCTTAGACCGCAACGCCACTTGGGAGCCCCTATATGGCATTGGTCAAAAGTTGTGCACTGTATAGAGATTAGGGTGCCATTTGGGACACAAACTGGGTCTTCCTCATCCCATTACAGTCAGATACTTAGTGCTGTTCAGAATATTGCTGCTGCGCTAGCCAATAGGGATGTACTACACTAATACAGCAGTGCTCATGTGTAGCTGTAAAAGGCTTGGCCTGTTGACCGAACTGACAACATGATTAAATCACGAAATGAGCGGAAACAAGCTGTGTCTAGACTGAGACAGACAGATGATTTGAAGCGCACACAGCCACGGTAGCAGGGCAGCATGTTTGAGAGAGAACACCAGTATCAATTTAGTCCTAACGATTTAGACTGAGCCAATACTCCAAAACTCAATGTAAAAAGCACAGTATGTCTGCATCCCAAATGGCACTAAATTACCTATTTAGTACTTTTAACCAGAGCCCATGGGGGTGCACACTATGGTGTCTGACGATGAAGGTCTTCCAACCGTCCAACCCTCCTCCCAGAGAGCATCTTTCCTACTTCCAACCCTCCTCCCAGAGAGCATCTTTCCTACTTCCAACCCTCCTCCCAGAGAGCATCTTTCCTACTTCCAACCCTCCTCCCAGAGAGCATCTTTCCTACTTCCAACCCTCCTCCCAGAGAGCATCTTTCCTACTTCCAACCCTCCTCCCAGAGAGCATCTTTCCTACTTCCAACCCTCCTCCCAGAGAGCAACCTTCGTACTTCCAACCTTCCTACCAGAGAGCAACTTTCCTTCTTCCAACCTTCCTACCAGAGAGAAACTTTCCTAGTTCCAACCTTCCTCCCAGAGAGCAACGTTCCTACTTTCCAACCTTCCTCCCGGAGAGCAACTTTCCTTCTTCCAACCCCCCTCCCAGAGACAACTTTCCTTCTTCCAACCCCCTCCCAGAGACAACTTTCCTTCTTCCAACCCCCCTCCCAGAGACAACTTTCCTTCTTCCAACCCCCCTCCCAGAGACAACTTTCCTTCTTCCAACCCCCTCCCAGAGACAACTTTCCTTCTTCCAACCTTCCTCCCAGAGAGCAACTTTCCTTCTTCCAACCCCCCTCCCAGAGACAACTTTCCTTCTTCCAACCTTCCTCCCAGAGACAACTTTCCTTCTTCCAACCCACCTCCCAGAGACAACTTTCCTTCTTCCAACCTTCCTCCCAGAGACAACTTTCCTTCTTCCAACCCCCCTCCCAGAGACAACTTTCCTTCTTCCAACCTTCCTCCCAGAGACAACTTTCCTTCTTCCAACCCCCCTCCCAGAGACAAATTTCCTTCTTCCAACCTTCCTCCCAGAGACAACTTTCCTTCTTCCAACCCCCCTCCCAGAGACAACCTTCCTTCTTCCAACACTCGGACCCCATACCTCTGACGATGAGTGTGATGCGTCGGACCTCTTCCGGCTGTTCGTTGTTCTTCACCGAGTACGTCCCCTCGTCCCCCTCGCCCACGTTCGCTAAGATCAGGTGACTGAGCTGACTGTTGAGCTTGGCACGGTTACCGACCACGGACCCACCCCGCATCAGGACCACCTCAACCCCCGCCTTGGCATTACTGGGCTGGAACAAAACCTCTGCAGCCAGGGAGGGCAGCTGCAGATGGAAGTCCTCCCCAAAGAACATGGTCTTCTGGGAGTCTTCTTTACCTGGGAGGTGGTGGGAGGGTATGTTTAACATTTCCACAGAAATGCATCACAAAACTTAGTACTATATCATAACTAATGATGCATTGATAACAGATGGCAGGGATGCTTACCTTTCAAAGGGGCCGACAGAGCTACAGACAAAGAGAAAAGAGGTTGGTGATATTTCATATTTATGCATAGAAATGTAATTCATCAAATATGTTAGATATATGACCGATAAATATACACATACACACTACTCTGGAGACACACACTGAACTGGACACACACACACTACTCTGGACACACACACACTTATCTGGACACACACACACTTATCTGGACACACACACTACTCTGGACACACACACACTTATCTGGACACACACACTAATCTGGACACACACACACACTGATCTGGACACACACACACTGATCTGGACACACACACTGTTCTGGACACACACTACTCTGGACACACACACTGTTCTGGACACACACACACTGATCTGGACAAACACACTACTCTGGACACACACACTACTCTGGACACACATACACTACTCTGGACACACACTACTCTGGACACACACACACTACTCTGGAAACACACACTACTCTGGAAACAAACACTACTCTGGACACACACACTACTCTGGAAACACACACTACTCTGGACACACATACACTACTCTGGACACACACTACTCTGGACACACACACACTACTCTGGAAACACACACTACTCTGGAAACACACACTACTCTGGACACACACACTACTCTGGAAACACACACTACTCTGGACACACACACTACTCTGGACACACAAACTGTTCTGGACACACAGTACTCTGGACACGACGTACCTGAGCAGAGCAGCAAGCTCAGCACCACCACACTGACTGTCTTCATCTTCATCAGATCTCCTGGCTCTGGAAAGGAGAGATGAAGGGAAGATAAAGGAAAGATAGAGTACAAACAAAAATGGTGTTTGATAAGTGGCACATTTGAAGAGAATGCCACTCCATCTCTCTCTCTCTCTGTCACCTCTACATCCTCTTCTCCTCCCTCAGTTGTCCTTTCTGTTTCTCCATCTGATTGTGTTTGTCTGGGTGTAGGTGAGGGAGGTGCTCCCTTAGCTAATTCATAGATAATGATAGAATGTTGTGGTGGTGACATCATCTCATGGTGACATCATTGCATGAAGTGGAGCCAAGAGGATGTCCTTTGGATCACTTAGCTTGTCTGACTTCACCAGAGGAGTGAATGCAGTGTGTGTGTGCGTGTGCGTGCGTGCGTGTGTGCGTGTGTGTGTGTGTGTTCCTCTGATATCTTTGAAAAAATACATATTTTCCCCCTTCCATCATGAACACAATCCACCAAACCAGTAAATGGTTCCCAATTCAATTATTGATTTACACTACCAAGCTGCAAGCAAGTGGGGCTTTAAGATTGAAATATACATGAAGTTATTGCAACAACAACCTATTCTTGTAACGGTCATCGTCTGATGAGGAAGAATCGGACCAAAGCGCAGCAATTGTTCATGATTTTATTAAACTGAACACTAGAACAAAATAACAACGTGACTAAACGAAACCGAAACAGTCCTGTCAGGTGCAGAACACTAAACAGAAAACCACTACCCACAAAACACAGGTGGGAAAAAGCTGCCTAAGTATGATTCTCAATCAGGGACAACGATAGACAGCTGCCTCTGATTGAGAACCACACCCGGCCAAACACAAAGAAATAGAAAACATAGAAATAAAGAAACTAGAATGCCCACCCTAGTCACACCCTGGCCTAACCAAAATAGAGAATAAAAGCCTCTCTATGGCCAGGGCGTGACAATTCTTTTTCATAATCCCTACCCTTTAAAGGCACATTGGAGCTTGTTTGAGTTATTAAACTAGGGGTCTATTCATTAGTGCTCACCGTAGCAAAATGTTTCGCAACAAAAAAGTTTTGCAAAGAAAAGGAGTGTTTCTTATTGGACAAGTTCAGGTTATTCCTACCCGTTTTGGCCTGTTTGAGTCTGTTTGGTTCCTGGATAATCCACCCAAGGATGCCATAGGCTCCCAATGGATCCCAGACAGGGATTGGTATATTGATTAGGTGTCAGTGAACATGCCTGAATTAAAACAGCCTTCGAATAATGAATGGTAATTGGGACTGGGGGGGGGGGGGGGGGATCTGGGTAATTGCTTGGCTGGGTTTCAAACAGAGATCCACCCTTTCCTTCCTCAGGACCTTGAGATGAGGGAAATGTGTTTGTGTATTTGTCTGTGTGCTCGCATGCGTGTGTGTGTGTGTGTGTGTGTGTGTGTGTGTGTGTGTCTCGAAATGTGCTGAGTCTGGGAAAATTCTGATGAATTGGAGCATTGAGAGCGTTATGATGATCTGAGCAGCCTCTGGGTGAGGTGTGACTACAGATGAGAGACATCAAGGGAAGAACTAGTCAGGGCTTTTCTGTCCTGTCCTCTTCATTCATACCGACTAGAGGGTTTGACAGACAAGGGAATTTAAAACCTGAATATATAGATGATCTTAATTTCAGCCAGTTTTCTACAGCTGGAAAATAATCCTGCAGCAACATGAAATGTGAATTATTTTGTGGATTAAAATGAATGGACATTTTTGTAGGGATTGATACATTTTTCGAAAGTGAAAATCAAGTCTGAAATTTCAAAGTGGAAATTACAAACTTCAGAATCCCTTTTAAACCTCAAATACACAACACATTTTAAATGTCCTGCATAGAAGGCAAGTTATCATGCAACAGGGTGATCAAATGAAGATCCTACATCTGTAGTGGTAGATTTACCTAGTTCCCCTGAGTGCAGGCCTGTAGCTGTATTTATTCACAGACCTGCGTTCAGGACGTAAGTTTTGCAGTGCTTTGCAACACAGCTGCTCTTTCCACTCTGTAGGGCATGCCGTTGAGGTGCTGAGATTAAGCAGCAAAGCGTTCACCCTCCCAGCAACCATTCTGCCACAGGATGCTTAATCAGGAGTGCAAACACTGTAAGACACTGCGATCCTGAATGCTAGAGATGAAAGGAGATAGCAGGCCTGAACTGTTGGTTGTGTGTGCGTGTGTGTGTGTGTGTGTGTGTGTGTGTGTGTGTGTGTGTGTGTGTGTGTGCATGTGTGTAAAAGAGAGAGAGAGAGAGAGCGAGAGAGAGAGAGAGAGAGAGAGAGAGAGAGAGAGAGAGAGAGAGAGAGAGAGAGAGAGAGAATGTGTGTACAAAGCAGGAAGCATTAAGCCATCTGCAGAGACCTGATCTGTTGGCAGGGGCAGAAAACCTGCTGCTCTCATTTGTTAATGAGGACAATTAGCATGTGATAATGTCATAATTCCACAACCACCATCTATCTCTCTCTGCTACAAAACACTCTTATCCAATCTTCTCCTCTCTCTGTTTCTCTCTCTCTCTCCCAGCCTCTTACACCCTGCACTGGGCAGAGAGCCGAGCCACTATCATAGCCTGAAAGCACAGTCATTTGATTACATCTGAACCAAAAGACAGGACACAGCGGAGCCCCAGAGGAGAGGGTCCCTCAGACAACACCAGCAACAACCACACATCAGTTGTGACCCCTTGGTACAGCCATGTTCTGTCTGTATAGGTTGATTCTGCGTTGGGAACACGTTGGGAACGTTGGGAACACCTTGCTGTGTTCTTATTACTGAAGAATTACATGGTAATAAGAACATGTATTTTCTTAAAACTAAATTGTTGGTTAAGGGCTTGTAAGTAAATATGTCACTGTAAGGTGTTGTATTTAGCATTTCACTGTTGTATTTGGTGCATGTGACAAATCAAATTGGATTTGATGTTATATCATAATGTGTGAACACAGGCGTGTGAAAGATGTTCATATCTTTGTGTTACTACAGCACATAAGGGGAATTATCTGCACTGTTGTTTTTAGAGGACCTGTGAAGCAGATAATCCAAGATCTTCTACTCCATTTAAGGAGGAAAAAAAAAATTTCGAATAGTTTGGGGCCAGAAACCTTACAAAAAAAAAAAAAAAAATCACACGTGAAAGGAACGTGATAAAACACGTGGTTTATGGACACGTGTGAACACAGGTATAAAGGAATCACGGGAAAGGTGTCACATGTAAAATAAAAACATTCACATGAGTCAAACATGTAGTTTTCAAACACCTGTGACATTTCACATACATTTTTTACATGTTGACTAATCAAAACGCAGACATGCGAGTCAGACGTGGTTTTAGGACAAATTTGACATGTTTTTCTGTAAAGGAAACAACACCCTGGTGCTCGCCTCACTGGGTTTACTGTGACACACACACACACACACACACACACACACACACACACACACACACACACACACACACACACACACACACACACACACACACACACACACACACACACACACACACACACACACACACACACACAAAAACATGCCTCCTCTCCTTTGGGCTTTTAACCATGGGCTGCCGGACTGGACCATCTGCTATCCTTCACTCCCTCCCTCTTTTCCTCCCTTCCTCTTTCTGTATCTCTCTCTCTTTCTGTCACCTATTCACATAGACTGCTCTATCTGTCACTCTTTCTTCCTTCCTCAGTCCCTCTCTATCTGTCATGTATTTAAATCTATTTTTACAGCCACTCTCTTTATTTTATTTTCCTGCCTCCCTCTTTCTCTCTGTTTCTTCCCACATCTCTTATCCTCTTTCCTTCCCTGCATCATCTTCTCATCCATCTTCCAATTTGTCCCTTTCTCTCTTTTTTTCTGTCTGACTCAGCTGTTACTTTCTCTCCTCTCCTGCTTTCTGTCCTTCTATCTTTTCTCATTCTATTTCCTGTTCTGCCTCATGCCACTCTCACTATCCCTCTCTTCTCTCTTTATTTCCCATTCTATTTCCTGTTCTGCCTCATGCCACTCTCTCTATCCCTCTCTTCTCTCTCTTTATTTCCCATTCTATTTCTGATATGCCTCCTCTGTCCTTCCCTCTCTTTCTACTTTTCTCCCCTTCTCTCCCTCCCTCTCTTTCTCTTCCTCTCTCTCTCTCTTTCTCCTCTCATGCCCCCTTTCACCCTCTCCTCCTTCTTATCTTATATAATCTCAGCTCCAGCAGCATCCCACTCTGAACTCAAAGACTGTGTCTGTCTTCATCTGCGATGTGGGATTTCTCCCAAATGGCACCCTATTCACTATGTAGTCCACTACTTTTGACCAGGGTCCATACAGCTCTGATCAAAAGTAGGGCACCATATAGGAAATAGGGTGCCATTTGGGACGCAAACTCTGAGTCTCTGGTCACTGAGAAGGGAAAGAGGAGGAGGTATAGACAGGCCTTTGTTGAGCTCCTTTAAAGAGGCGGAAAAGCCTTCAATGACTGCAGATGCATGAACCCCACAAAGATGTCTCTGTCTGTCCTTCATTCCTTCACATCCTTTCCTTCATTCTCCTTGGCTTACATAACCCCAGCGGTCGGTGAATCTATCCCCTAATACTTCTGTCACTGTAGTGAAGGCTAAGTATCCAGTGCAAGGAAATGCACACCACAAACACACACACATTAGATACAATACAACACACACACTTGTCCATAAATCCCGTAGGCACAAACACACATGACCAATATTCACTTCCTCTCTCCCTCTTTCCCTTCTCTCCTCCCTCATCAGAAAATACAATGTTAAATCATGAAGTGTCAGAAAAGCAAAAGGTATCACTGCACCAACAGAACAGTACACAGGCTGAATGTTTACTTTAGGTGGTTTACTGGAGGTCATGGGTTTCTGGTTAGTTAAAATGACAATGGGTGCATCTCAATAGTCCTAAATTCCCCTCCTTGTTTCCTTTCCTTCATCTGCTCTGATGAGTGTAAAACTACTTGATAGGTGAAAGCAGATTCCCAAAAATACCCATCAACCATATTGCTTTTATCCATCATGCGGCAAGGAGACAGAGTAAAGAAAGGAGGCAAGGGGAAGAAGCCACTTTAGACTGTAGAGATGCAGCCCTGGGCTGCCTGCCTGGAAGTGTTGTGTAAATCAAAATGGATGATGGATGAGGTCTCATACCACACAGACATAGACTGACACTTCATTTATCCACCGCCTTCCCTTCTTTAATAAGTACTCTACAAAATATTATCTCTATCTCTCTCTCTGTCTAGGTCCATGTCTCTATCTCACTCTATTTCTCTTTCTCCCCCTCTCTCTGTGTAGTTCTCTCTATCTCTCTTTCTCGCAATCGCTCTGTCTTTCTCTCTCTCTCTCTCTGTATTTCTCTATCTCTCAGCCCCCCTCTCAGTTTCTCTCTCCGTCAGTCTCTCTCTCTCTTATATATGAAAGGAGTGGACAGGTTTCCACCATATTGCATTCACCTGTCAGATCTTGTCAGATCAGAGGTCATATGAGGGGGTGCTACAGTAAATGTCCTTATCCTCAACTCATCATTGTCTTTCAAGTAAGGACATAGAAAGACAACTCACAGATGAGATGTAGCTTCATCATTTCCTAATTGTGACAGTTGAAAATAGGCCATTACAGGCACTAGCAATACATCAATCAGCATCACTTCCAGTTTACAGTCTTTCAATAAAAATATATACCTGCCAAATTAGAAAAAACAAATAGGTGTGTAAGGTGTTTCTATCTGAACCAGAACATATTAAAAGAACGGCCAACCAACAGTAACAAGACATGGGAATATTCCCACATCTTTTAATTAAAGCCTCTTTGTACAAGACAAACACGTGTTCATAAAATCCCAACAGATAAACCTCAGAGGATAAAAAGGCTTGAATAGCAGTGAGATACAGGCCAAGGCCATCCCTTAACAGCGATCGGGTGATGACTGATGACCAGCAGCGCACACTGTACTGTACTATACTGCCATGAACCTGAACTGTTGGCAAATGTAACATGCAAGCAGCGCAGACTCAGGCCACCATATGTCATCAACATATAAGCGGCGGGGGCTACACTGCACAGCACCGGAGTCAGCAGCGCGCCGGTACAGGCTGCAGGAGCACATCGTTCCATTTGTAATGGATGGATGCTTTAAAAATAAAGGATTCAGTATAGGCTAAACCATTTAATAATAAAAAAATAGTCCTTCATATTAAGATATACTGATTAGAGACAGGATCCGTAGACCACTCATTTACATTGATTAGATGTGGATTATGCATGAATAATCTTCCAGTGCCAAACTGAGTCATACAATTCATCTCGACATGAATTAACAGGTACTGCGAATTAAGGCGACATGTTGCATTCCATGATGGGAATATTCTCGGATATTTCAAATAACATAGCCTATTGCATATCCCTGTTAGGCTACACTGTTTCAGAGATGTTTTCTTATCATAGGCTATGGCTCAAATTCTGAAGCAATGTTTTACATTAATTAGGCTATAGGCCTAATCTAAATGGTCATAAATAGGGACAGGCATTGGACCGGCACGAGCCTATCCAACCTGTGTAGCCCAATGATTGCACACCTGGTGTGGCATTCTGTAGAGCAGACTGGGAAATTAGCATGGTAATGCATTATTGAATGCGTGTCCCATCATACCACCATCCCGATGAAGCGCAGTCTGCTTAATCGTTCCTCCCAATAAACGTGAAACCCCTTCACAATTGTCTCACCTTTCATCTTCTCCGGAACAAGCACGCCCTGTTTTCATCAAATAAAGCTCTTATCGGATAATAATCGTCTATAACCTAACATCTCAATATGCAGGAAAGCCAACAGACACCCTCACGAGCATTTCACCAAAAACTGCAGAATTTAACCCGTCACGCACCAGGCAGCGAATTTATTTAAAGAATCTCATCACACGTAAGAAATAATTATCCCCTTAGCTCACTCACCTTTAAATTCACACTATTTCCTTCGTATTGACTGAGTAGGCAACGTTATAACGGGATTGCAGGAGGAGAAATATGTTGCCTAACCTATTGATGCATGTATTTCTCTCCCTTCTTGGCGTCACCCTCCCTCTCAACCTCGCCCCCCAAGAGCAGCACTTGACGACTGGGGCTGAACATTTGAAGATGCTCAGAATATGTCGGTTTTTGCTCTCGGTCGGAGCCGCTCGACTATTCTCGGTAAACACCGGATTCGATTGCCCCAAGCAAGGCAATGATTGCTGGTTGTTTGTCTTTTTAACTGAAGGAATTGATCTTCGTTTAACAAAACGTTATAATAGCTGCATTGTGTATAGGCTACTCAGCTGAGAGGTAGAAGTGAAGGCTGTGTCGAGGGATTTAGTTCAACCTCAATCGAGTATATCTATTATGTATTAAAACATCCCAAAGCCCAGACTATGCCTAAATGAAGGGACAGAACACAGTAAACATTCGTCCATTGACTGCCATTAATTGGCCTAAAAACACTTAATGAAATGGCAGGTAGCCAAAATATTATAAAACCTCAACATATGGCATAAGAAATTCTCACCCCCAAAAAATGCAAACACAATTTAACAAATCACTCAGAAGTTCGGTATGAAAGGTTTATTGGTCGGTAAATAAAGACACATTTAACTCCTACATACAAAGATGTAGATGGACGAGCAGCATTAAAACAATCAGTTCGGTCCTTTTTCTAAGATTGAAGACATGTCCCTTCAGCAATCACAGCTGGTGAAGACAGACACCTGGTATATTCAACATTATCCTCGTAAAATAGGCACTAATATATATATATTTGTTATCTTTATACAAAAGGCGAGGATGGCTTTTAATCAGTATAGATAAAGGATCAGCAGAGGGAGGAAAGACAGGAAAAGAGGAAGAGACATCAAATAAATGACTGGGATAGGCAGTAAATTATCTCATCTATTACTCCGTCTTCTCTATGTTAACTCATATTTATATCATTTTTTATGAACACAAATATGTTCAGAGCATTTCTCTGCATGTATTTTCTCTCTACCCTCATAAACATAAAAATAGTTTTCCATCTCTTGGGTTTGTTTGTCTTCTTATCAGAGTGAATACATTCTCAACTATCTAGTCTAGTTGGTCATACAGGTGGATGTCTCCTCTCACCAGCCTTTCATGTCTGCGTCCCAAATAGCACCCTATTCCCTACATAGTGCAGGGCTCTTTGTCAAAAGTAAGCAATAGGGTCCCATTTGGGATGCTGCCACTGTCTCTTGTACATCCGAATCCTCCCCTCTCTCAGGTGTCTAATGGTCTCCAGCCCCTCCAGGGTAGTAGTACTGTAGTTACCACTCCTCTGTGGCCTGGTCCTGCTACTGTTCTCTATACAGGTGGAGGTGGGTGCTGCATGCTATGCCAGGGTCATATTCACCTAACGGTAGAAAACAGACTAAAACAGGGAGGGATTACCTGAACTTGTCCAATAAGAAACACTAGTGTTTGTTTTCTGTTGCATATGGTTTTGCTACAGTATGAATTAATGAATACCACCCAGGTGAGTTTGGTCTGTTACATTCTCTTCCTCCCCCTGGCCTGGCCTTTGGCTCCTGGCTGGGCCCTGGGTTTGGGGGCTGAGAGGACATGGGTTACCAGGTCCACTCTCTGCTGTAATATACCAGTTAGCAGGAACTCAGCACTGAGGACTGGGAGAGAAGCAGAGAGAGCAGGAGCACAGAGAGACCAGTCCTCCCCACACGATATCACTAGGGTCCGGGCCTGGGCCTTCTGAGTGGAGGGCATCGTAGAGAGGTAGCGAGCTCCACTACAGATGATGATGTCCTTCATCTGGGCTGGCTCTGGCAACACTGACCTGGTAACATGGACCTCATAACCCTGAGAGAGGAGAGGGCATGCTCTTATTTGGAGTTTCATTTCCCTCTTTAAATGTACAAATCAGTGTGTTCACTAAGGCTAAGAAGACAGTTTTATAAACAGGAAGTAAAAAGGAAAGAATAAGATAATAGATAATAGCCTGCTTGCTGTTCAGTCAGAACTGAGTTAATGGGAGAGCTGCCCATTAAACACAACCACAAGATTAACAGTTAGTGCAGCTTGCCTGTGATAAGGTCTGTTTTTATTTTAATTTTAATATATTTGCAAAAAATTCTAAAAACCTGTTTTGTCATTATGAGGTATTGTGTGTAGACTGAAATGATCATTTAAAAAACCTATATTTTAGAATAAGGCTTTAACATACCAAAATGTGGAATAGGTCATGGACTGAATACTCTCTGAATGCACTGTATGTATATATCTATCTACCTCAAATCAAATCAAATTTTATTTGTCACATACACATGGTTAGCAGATGTTAATGCGAGTGTAGCGAAACGCTTGTGCTTCTAGTTCCGACAATGCAGTAATAACCAACGAGTAATCTAACTAACAATTCCAAAACTACTACCTTATACACACAAGTGTAAAGGGATGAAGAATATGTACATAAAGATATGTGAGTGAGTGATGGTACAGAATGGCATAGGCAAGATGCCGTAGATGGTATCGAGTACAGTATATACATATGAGATGAGTATGTAAACAAAGTGGCATAGTTTAAAGTGGCTAGTGATACATGTATTACATAAAGATGCAGTAGATGATATAGACTACAGTATATAGGTAGACATGAGATAATATAATGTTTACATACCCTACATTATTCAAGTAGCATTGTTTTAAGTGGCTAGTGATATATTTTACATCAATTCCCATTATTAAAGTGGCTGGAGTTGAGTCAGTGTGTTGGCAGCAGCCACTCAATGTTAGTGGTGGCTGTTTAACAGTCTGATGGCCTTGAGATAGAAGCTGTTTTTCAGTCTCTTGGTCCCAGCTTTGATGCACCTGTACTGACATCGCCTTCTGGATGATAGCAGGGTGAACAGGCAGTGGCTCGGGTGGTTCTTGTCCTTGATGATCTTTATGGCCTTCCTGTGACATCGGGTGGTGTAGGTGTCCTGGAGGGCAGGTAGTTTGCCCCCGGTGATGCGTTGTGCGGACCTCACTACCCTCTGGAGAGCCTTACGGTTGTGGGCGGAGCAGTTGCCGTACCAGGCGGTGATACAGCCCGACAGGATGCTCTCGTTTGTGCATCTGTAGAAGTTTGTGAGTGCTTTTGGTGACAAGCCAAATTTCTTCAGCCTCCTGAGGTTGAAGAGGCGCTGCTGCGCCTTCTTCACGATGCTGTCTGTGTGGGTGGACCAATTCAGTTTGTCTGTGATGTGTACGCCAAGGAACTTAAAACTTACTACCCTCTCCACTGCTGTTCCATCGATGTGGATAGGGGGGTGTTCCCTCTGCTGTTTCCTGAAGTCCACAATCATCTCCTTAGTTTTGTTGACGTTGAGTGTGAGGTTATTTTCCTGACACCACACTCCGAGGGCCCTCACCTCCTCCCTGTAGGCCGTCTCGTCGTTGTTGGTAATCAAGCCTACCACTGTTGTGTCGTCCGCAAACTTGATGATTGAGTTGGAGGCGTTCGTGGCCACGCAGTCGTGGGTGAACAGGGAGTACAGGAGAGGGCTCAGAACACACCCTTGTGGGGCCCCAGTGTTGAGGATCAGCGGGGTGGAGATGTTGTTACCTACCCTCACCACCTGAGGGCGGCCCGTCAGGAAGTCCAGTACCCAGTTATACAGGGCGGGGTCGAGACCCAGGGTCTCGAGCTTGATGACGAGTTTGGAGGGTACTATGGTGTTAAATGCTGAGCTGTAGTCGATGAACAGCATTCTCACATAGGTATTCCTCTTGTCCAGATGGGTTAGGGCAGTGTGCAGTGAGGTTGAGATTGCATCGTCTGTGGACCTATTTGGGCGGTAAGCAAATTGGAGTGGGTCTAGGGTGTCAGGTAGGGTGGAGGTGATATGGTCCTTGACTAGTCTCTCAAAGCACTTCATGATGACGGAAGTGAGTGCTACTCGTTTAGCTCAGTTACCTTAGTTTTCTTGGGAACAGGAACAATGGTGGCCCTCTTGAAGCATGTGGGAACAGCAGACTGGGATAGGGATTGATTGAATATGTCCGTAAACACACCAGCCAGCTGGTCTGCGCATGCTCTGAGGGCGCGGATGGGGATGCGGTCTGGGCCTGCAGCCTTGCAAGGGTTAACACGTTTAAATGTTTTACTCACCTCGGCTGCAGTGAAGGAGAGTCTGCATGTTTTGGTTGCGGGCTGTGTCAGTGGCACTGTATTGTCCTCAAAGCGGGAAAAAAAGTTATTTAGTCTGCCTGGGAGCAAGGCATCCTGGTCCATGACGGGGCTGGTTTTCTTTTTGTAATCCGTGATTGACTGTAGACCCTGCCACATACCTCTTGTGTCTGAGCCGTTGAATTGCGATTCTACTTTGTCTCTATATTGACGCTTAGCTTGTTTGATTGCCTTGCGGAGGGAATAGCTACACTGTATTCAGTCATGTTTCCGGTCACCTTGCCCTGATTAAAAGCAGTGGTTCGCGCTTTCAGTTTCACACGAATGCTGCCATCAATCCACGGTTTCTGGTTTGGGAATGTTTTAATCGTTGCTATGGGAACGACATCTTCAATGCACGTTCTAATGAACTCGCTCACCGAATCAGCGTATTTGTCAATGTTGTTGTTTGACGCAATACGAAACATATCCCAGTCCACGTGATGGAAGCAGTCTTGGAGTGTGGAATCAGATTGGTCGGACCAGCGTTGAACAGCGCGGGAGCTTCTTGTTTTAGTTTCTGTTTGTAGACAGGGAGCAACAAAATGGAGTCGTGGTCAGCTTTTCTGAAAGGAGAGCGGGAGAGGGCCTTATATGCGTCGCGGAAGTTAGAATAGCAATGATCCAAGGTTTTGCCAGCCCTGGTTGCGCAATCGATATGCTGATACAATTTAGGGAGTATTGTTTTCAGATTAGCCTTGTTAAAATCCCCAGCTACAATGAATGCAGCCTCAGGATATGTGGTTTCCAGTTTGCAAAGAGTCAAATAAAGTTTGTTCAGGGCCATCGATGTGTCTGCTTGGGGGGGAATATATACGGCTGTGATTATAATCGAAGAGAATTCCCTTGGTAGATAATGCGGTCGACATTTGATTGTGAGGAATTTTAAATCAGGTGAACAGAAGGACTTGAGTTCCTGTATGTTGTTGTGACCACACCACGTCTCGTTAACCATAAAGCCCCTCTTCTTACCAGAAAGATGTTTGTTTCTGTCGGCGCGATGCGTGGAGAAACCAGCTGGCTGCACCGACTCCGATAGCGTCTCTCCAGTGAGCCATGTTTCCGTGAAGCAAAGAACATTACAGTCTCTGATGTCCCTCTGGAATGCTACCCTTGCTCGAATTTCATCAACCTTGTTGTCAAGAGACTGGACATTGGCGAGAAGTATGCTAGGGAGTGGTGCGCGATGTGCCCGTCTCCGGAGTCTGACCAGAAGACCGCTTCGTTTCCCTCTTTTACGAAGTCGTTTTTTGGGGTCGCCGGCTGGGATCTATTCCGTTGTCCTGGGTGAAAGGCAGAACACAGGATCCGCTTCGCGAAAGTCATATTCTTGGTCGTACTGATGGTGAGTTGACGCTGCTCTTATATTCAATAGTTCTTCTCGACTGTATGTAATGAAACCTAAGATGACCTGGGGTACCAATGTAAGAAATAACACGTAAAAAAAGGAAAAGTAAAAACTGCATAGTTTCCTAGGAACGCGAAGCGAGGCGGCCATCTCTGTCAGCGCCGGAAGTGTTGGACCTCACTACCCTCTGGAGAGCCTTACGGTTGTGGGCGGAGCAGTTGCCGTACCAGGCGGTGATACAGCCCGACAGGATGCTCTCGATTGTGCACCGGTAAAAGTTTGTGAGTGCTTTTGGTGACAAGCCTTGTACCCCTTACCTCGTACCCTTGCACATCAACTAGGGAATGGTAGTCCTTGTATACAGCCAAGTTATTATTACTCATTATGTATCTATTATTACTTTTATTATTACATGTTTAACTATGCTCTTTCTCTCTGCTTTGTTGGGAAGGGCCCGTAAGTAAGCGTTTCAGTAGTCCACACCTGTTGTTCAGGAAGCATGTGACAAATAACATTTGATTATACAGAAACCCATCATCTCAGGACATGGCTTTAGTGTGTCTTGTCTTTTCAACAGTCTATGGTTGGGACATTAACACACAAACATAAAGGGATGAATTGGGCAGATGGATGGATGGAGGAGAGGAGGAGGAGTGTGTGTATGTGTGTACCTGTAGTAGAGGTTGGGTGCTGGCGGTCCTCAGTGATTCCTCCAGACAGAAGCTGAACTTGTTCTCCTGCTCCCTATCCTTCACCAGGTACCTGTCAGTAGGTAGGAAATGACCCACCTTACCACACTGAGGGGGGGAGAGAGTGCAGAGAAAAAGGGGAAGGGTTTGAGGCTAAAACGAGGCTCTGACTCCAACCATGATCAGATAGTCATTATACTAAGAGAAAAATGTCTCAGAAGTTCTTGTACAAAATTGTCCCCAATTGTACAAAAGCACTTCCAGAAAGAACTCCAACCACCCCATTACACATAACAGTGATGTGCATTCTATTTTTACAATCTTCAGGTCCATCTACACTTCCTGGTGGGGGGTGGGGACTAACCTTATCCAGCCAATCGGTGGTGACGACGGGCATGCCGCGGGCCACAGCACACAGGAACTTGACGGTGCGTCGGACCCGGTCAGTCACCAGGTGGGTCATGTCAGCCACGCCCTTCGCCAGGCTGCCCCCCAGACAAGACACCACCTTCCCCCCCTCCTCATCCACCACTCCTGTAAACAACACCTGAGAGGGGGGGGTGGGGGTCAAAGAGAGAAGGACAGAAGGAGGGAGAGAGGGATGAGGCAGAGGAAGGGAGGGCTTTCAAAACCCACATACACAACTGTGCATCAGAGATTTAATACTCGAACACACAAAACACACACAGACAATAAACACACACACTAAAAATACACAGACATGTCCATTAGCTTACCTTGTAGGAATGCGTGGCGGCCCTCGCTGGGCCCAGTGTCCCAGGGGAGGAGAGGGAGGACAGGGGAGAGGCAGAGGAGGAGCGAGGGGTCCTGGCTAGTGGTGATGATTCCACAGGGGCCCTACGTTTACCTCTGCCCTTACCTGTAGGGGTCTGTGGCACCTGAAGCAGAGGAGTCGGGGGTGGGAGAGAGAGGAGCAAGAGAGTGAGTGGGAGGAGAGAAGAGAGGGGGAAGAGAGGAAGAAAGAGAGAGAGAGACAGAGTATCATTAGTCAGTAATACAGGGTGTATACAAACTGACAGTTACACACATTGAACCACTTAATTCATTACTAGGGCTGTTATGCAAAGATGTCAGTGTACTCCTAACGGACAGAGAGATGTCAGTGTACTCCTAATGGATAGAGAGATGTCAGTGTACTCCTAACGGACAGAGAGATGTCAGTGTACTCCTAATGGATAGAGAGATGTCAGTGTACTCCTAATGGATAGAGAGATGTCAGTGTACTCCTAATGGATAGAGAGATGTCAGTGTACTCCTAACGGACAGAGAGATGTCAGTGTACTCCTAACGGACAGAGAGATGTCAGTGTACTCCTAACGGACAGAGAGATGTCAGTGTACTCCTAATGGATAGAGAGATGTCAGTGTACTCCTAATGGATAGAGAGATGTCAGTGTACTCCTAACGGACAGAGAGATGTCAGTGTACTCCTAACGGACAGAGAGATGTCAGTGTACTCCTAACGGACAGAGAGATGTCAGTGTACTCCTAACGGACAGAGAGATGTCAGTGTACTCCTAACGGACAGAGAGATGTCAGAGTACTCCTAACGGACAGAGAGACGTCAGTGTACTCCTAACGGACAGAGAGACGTCAGTGTACTCCTAACGGACAGAGAGACGTCAGTGTACTCCTAACGGACAGAGAGACGTCAGAGTACTCCTAACGGACAGAGATGTCAGAGTACTCCTAACGGACAGAGATGTCAGAGTACTCCTAACGGACAGAGATGTCAGAGTACTCCCATGGCTGAGGGAGAGAGAGAAAGATAGATGCCTTGGGAGTCACTGAATGATGTTAATTGAAATCATTACTCTAGTGGGAAATGGCTGAGTCAGCGTATGAAGAGAGTGGAGCTGGGTGTGGACAGAAATTGAGTGCATAGCTTTTCAAAGGCTTGTCTATTAGAAGGGAGCAGATGGAGAGAGAGAGAAAGAGAGAGAACATTACCACAGAGTCCAAAACAGGTTCCTCTTTCTTCTTTATCTGAACCGTCGACTGCCTGCCTCGGACTTTCCTCTGCACAGCACCAGCCTCTTCCTCTTCCATCTTCTCACTCTGTCCCGCCATACTCTTCTCCTCCTCTGCTATCTTTTTCACCTGTGCAGTGGAGGCTCTGCCTCTCTTTGCTGGAGTGGATGCAGGTTTCTCCTCTTTCTCTCCTTTCTCCTCTGCTGCCCTGCATCTCCCTCCCCTCTGAACCTTAGCTTTCCTCCGGGGAACCTTGAACCCACTGTTCTCCTCCTCCTCCTCCTCTCCAAGCCCCCTCTTCCTCCCTTTCCCTCTCCCACCTGTTTTAGACTCCAGTCCCTCTTCACTTGGAGTGTCCCCTCCTGCTGTTGTAGTGGTGGATTCAGGTGTGTTGTCTTTCTGGCCGGCTCGGCCCCGGCCTCTTCCATTCCCTCTAGGAACGGGGGAGTCCTCTGTTACCTGGGCTGGAGTGGTTTCTTCATCTGCTACTACAGGGTCTGGCTCATTGGTTTTGGCAGTTTTATTCTGCCCTCTAGTGGTACCACCAGCCTCCTGAGAATCAGC
Source organism: Oncorhynchus mykiss (assembly GCF_013265735.2). Lineage (NCBI taxonomy): Eukaryota > Metazoa > Chordata > Actinopteri > Salmoniformes > Salmonidae > Oncorhynchus > Oncorhynchus mykiss. Next base: position 28,288,520 of record NC_048566.1, on the reverse strand, counting down.
CTTCTCATTAATAACAGGGTGTGGACCATCATCCTCAACCTTCTGGCTTCTCCTGCCTCTGGCTGTGGGCTTGGGGGCTGGAGGCTGCTCACTCTGCCTGTTACTGGGGGAGAGAGACTCTGTCCCAGTCTTCCTCCTTCTGCCTCCTCCCCTCCCTTTGCTCTGAGAGCTCACGCTATCCACGATACAGGTGGAGACCTCCGAGTTGGTGGAGCTGTGGGAGTTGGTGGAGCTGGAGCGGGTTCTCCTGGCAACAAACTGTTCGCTGGAGAGAATGTCCTGCGCTGTGACCTCCACAGCAGCAGGGGGAGCCACAACCGTCCCGACCAACGTCCTTTTCCTGGTGCTGTTGCGGGTGGGGTTGTCTGGATCCGGGGCTGGCTCTGTGGTGCTGGTGGTCTTCCTGCCCCCTCTCCCTCTGCTCCCCAGGGTGTCTATGCTGGATCTCTCAGAGCTGACAGAGTTGGAAGAGTTGGAGCGAGACCTAGTTATACTAGCTGGGACTGGTTCTGGTGTGCTGGACAGAATATTAAGTTCAGGTTGTGGTTCCGTTGTGGGTGGAACCGTGACGGTTCTCCTGGTTGCTGCTCTGCGACCTCTCCTGGATGTTTTTAGCTCATTTTCGTCGTCTTTCTTGGCTTGTTTTTCTCCTTGTTCCTTCGCCTGTCGTTCTTTTATCTCCTTTTCTTTCTCCTCTGCTTCCCTCTTTTCTCTTTCCTTCTTCTCCCTCTCCAGTTTTTCTTTCAGGTTTCTCTCCTCTTCCTTTTTCTTCTTCAATAGTTCTCTCTCCTGTTTTCTCTTCTCTTCCCTTTCCATTTTTTCTTTCTCCAATCTTTGCTTTTCTGCTTGTTCTCCCTCTATCCTCTCTTTCTCCACCCTTTCTCTCTCTGATCGCTCAAGCGCTTCCCTTTCCCTGTTTTCTCTCTCCAATCGTTCTTGCTTCTCTTTTTCCTCCCTCTCCAGTCTGTTCCTCTCTTCTATTTCTTTCCTCTCCCGCTCTATTCTTTCTTTTTCTTCCTCTAATCTCTCCTTCTTTTCTCTTTTTGTCCTCTCGCACTGCAGTCTTTCTTGCTCTTCTCGTTCCTTCCTTTCCCTCTCAAGCTGCTCTCTTTTCTCCTGTTCTCTTTTCTCTCTCTCCATCCTTTCTGTTTCTTCTCTTTTCTCCCTCTCCATCCTTTCTGTTTCTTCTCTTTTCTCCTTCTCCATCCTTTCTGTTTCTTCTCTTTTCTCTCTCTCCATCCTTTCTGTTTCTTCTCTTTTCTCCTGTTCTCTTTTCTCCCTCTCCATCCTTTCTGTTTCTTCTCTTTTCTCCTGTTCTCTTTTCTCTCTCTCCATCCTTTCTGTTTCTTCTCTTTTCTCCTGTTCTCTTTTCTCTCTCTCCATCCTTTCTGTTTCTTCTCTTTTCTCCTGTTCTCTTTTCTCTCTCTCCATCCTTTCTGTTTCTTCTCTTTTCTCCTGTTCTCTTTTCTCCCTCTCCATCCTTTCTGTTTCTTCTCTTTTCTCCTGTTCTCTTTTCTCCATCCTTTCTGTTTCTTCTCTTTTCTCTTGTTCTCTTTTCTCCCTCTCCATCCTTTCTGTTTCTTCTCTTTCCACACTCTCTAATCTCTCATCTTGTTCTTTAAGTTCCTGTTCCATCCTCTCTCTGTCCTGTTGTTCCTTCATAACCCTTTCTGATTCTACTTTTTCCTTCTGCAACCGTTCCTTCTCAGCCTGTTCTTGTCTTTCCTTCTCTATTCCCTCTTCCTCCTCTCTCCGTTCCTCCTCAAGTCTTTCTTTTTCTCCCTCTTTCTGTTGTTTCACACTCTTTCTTCCTATTCCCCTCCTCCCTTGCTCAACCACCTCCGCCTCTTCTTCTTTCTCACTCTCTTCCTCCTCAGGCAACACCTCTCTCCTCCCTCCGCCTCCCGCGGTGTTCACAGCCTTCCCCTTTCCTCTCATCTGCGTTTTCAGAGTCTCAGAGCTCTCCTCCTCTCCTCCTCTAGCTCCTCTTCTACCTCTACTGCTGACACCGCTTGTCCCAGCCTCCGACTCTTTCCCTCGCTCTCTCTGAGCCTGTCCTTTAGCTTTGGTGTCCTCCTCCTCCTCTTCCTCAGTGTCACAAGTACCCATAGGCTGAGTTTCAGCGGTGGAGATGTGGGAGCTGGTGAGGAACTCACTAGGTTGTGTCTCCTCCTCTTCTACTCTGCCTCTCTGGGACCTTCCCCTCCTTCTGGGTGATGGAGGTTTGAGTTCTTCCTCCTCATTATCATCATCATCCTCAGCAGCAGCAGCAGTAAACATGGGCTGGGTTTCAGCAGTGGAGAGGTAGGAGCTGACAGTCTGTCTCTCTTCCTCGTCTACTGTCTGTTTTTGGGTCCGTCTTCTTCTGGGCGAGTCTGGTTTGGCTTCTTCCTCATCATCACTCTCCTGGACCATGTCCAGAGTTTGAGCTGTGGAGAGGTATTGGTTGGTCAGCACCTCACCAGTCTGGGTCTCCTGCTCCTCTTCCTCTCTCTCCCTCGCTCCTCCAGATCTCCCTCTCCTTACTGGGGTCAGGGGCTTGGCCCCAACCAAATCTTCCTCCTCCTCACTGTCCTCTTCCTCATAGGCAGACATGGGCAGGGTTTCAGTTGTAGCAACATTAGACGTGGTGGGGGTCTCCTCTTCATCTTCCTCCTCTGTGTCACTGCGAGGCTGGGCAGCATAAGCCTGTGTTGCCTCCAGGGCAAAGTCCACCTGCCTGTTCCTCTCAAACACCGCAGACCTCTGGCCCAGGCCAGGCTCCTCGCTCCCCCCTCTAGATCCATAGGTCTGTGTGGCCTCCAGGTCAGAATCCCCCTGCCTGTTCCTCCTGAACACCGCAGACCTCTGGCCAAGGCAAGGCTCCTCGCTCCTCCCTCCAGATCCATAGGTCTGGGTGGCCTCCAGGTCAGAATCCCCACCTGGGAAGCTGAATGCCTGGGTGCTCTCTGAGGCCTGGTCCCTGGCCTGGAGGTGGAGGTGGCTGCTGTCTGACAGACCCAGCTGGAAGGAGCCTCGGCTGGGCTGCTCCTCCCCCAAGGAAGGCTCCAAACCATAGGGCTGTGTAGCATCCAGAGTTGGTTCCACTGGAAGGCTGCTCTGATGGCCCTGGTTCTGGGCCTCCAACACAAATGACTGGGTCTCGGCCACCACAAAGTCATCGTCCTCCTGGCTGTCTGATGCAGAGCAGGACAATGCTGCTGTAGGCCTCAGCACAGGAGGGAGAGCAGGGCCTGAGGAGGAAAGATAGAGAGACAGGTTACAAATGAATACGGCAGATTCACAGTTTCCACTGGAAATGTATCATCTCTTGTCAAAGTCCATGGCTGTGTCCCAAATGGCACCGTATTCCATATATTTATTATTTTACCTTTATTTAACGTGGTAGGCCAGTTGAGAACAAGTTCTCATTTACAACTGCGACCTGGCCAAGATAAAGCAAAGCAGTGCGACAAAAACAACAGCACAGAGTCACACATAAACAAGCGTACATCCCTATGGACCCTGGTCAAAAGCAGTACATTACATAGGAATCAGGGTGTCATTTAAGATGCAAACCATACAATCCATGACTTACGTCTGAAGGGGTCAGAGGGACAGAAGAAGGCCTGAGTCTCCATCTCCTCCTGTACTGACGATGCCAAAGGGGTGGAGCACTTCTGATGAGGGCCAGGGGAACCCCCCAGGGGGAGCAGCCCAGGGCCAGCTGCCCCCTCTCTGAGCCGACATGCAGTCTGTCCCTGGCCTGCCTCCCCTGGTCCATCCTTCTCCGTATCACTGTCCATCCTGAAGTCACTGGGCTCATTGAGGTCCGACTCCGGGACCATCCCTGCTGGGGGCCGACACCGGGGGGGTTTGGGCTCCAACCTCTCCTCCTCAGCATCTGTGTCAGCATCAGAGTCCTGAGACCTGAGAGCGATTGTCTTGGTAACAGCACCGGTTGTTGTTGTTATTGTGGGTGATGGAAGCACGGCCTGTCGCGACGCGAACACCGCATCCTCCGTTACCGTGGTGACATTAGGAGGAGGAAGGTTCATGGTCTGTGTGGCGTCTTCCTCTAAGTCTGTGTCGCTGTCAGACCTGACCTCCAGAGGAGCAGCAGCTGCAGGTCTTACACTGGTGGGTGGATTAAGGAGCTCCGCTGTTCTACTGCTGGCCGGAGGGGTAAACGGGTTGTCTTCTTCATCAGTATCACTGTCCAAAAGGATCTCCTGGGGACCAGCAATCCCTGTTCTGATCCCACTAGAATCTGATTCTGGAACTGTTTTGGAATGTGTGTCTGTGTCCTCCTCTTCCACATCTGTGTCAGTGTCAAGGTGGAATTCTACGGGTGGCACTGCAGGGGCAGGATTGTCTGGTTTCTCAGCCGGATCGGATACGAAGGAGGTAACATTGGTAGCACTGTCTGACACAACAACATCATCATCATCATCCACATCTGTATCACTGTCCAGGTGTATCTCTGTTGGCTGCACCACTGGGACAGAATCTACTGGTTTCCTCTCCACATCGGCAGCAGTTAGCATTAACTTAGAGTCACTGTCCATAGTATCCCCTTCCTCTACATCAGTATCACTGTCCATGTGGATCTGGCCTGGGTCAGAGTCTGTAGTAGGAGGTTCTGTTGCGGCTGGTGGCTTAACAGCGTTTACAGGTGCAGACAGCCCCATCTCCTCCTCTCCCTCTACGTCTGTGTCACTGTCCATGTTAAATGTGTCCTCTGTAGACACCATTGGTCCATCTCTCTCAGCTTGACTGACCTGGTTCACCACTGACACTTCCTCCTTTCCTCTTGTCCTTTTCCCAGGTTCCTTCTCTCCTAGTGCCTCTGTGCCTTCCTTCCCCTCCTCCTCTTCTTCGCTGTCGTCCACTATCACTTGAGCTCTTCTTCTCCTGGGCTGCTGTCTCGGTCCATCCATGTCGCTCTCCTCCTCACTGAAGCTCACTATTGTCTTGGGTCTGTTTATAGCAGAGGAGGAGGGAGTGATGGGGCTCTCGTCCTCACTGTTAGACATACAAGGAAAGGTGACTTCACTTTGAAAACAACGGAATACAAACACCCACTGTATTCTAATATATATTATATATATAGTTTAAAATATAATTCAATACTTAAGTGTTCAGTGATGATATCAGGTTACTGAAGTGTAAATGAATGGATGGATGGGAACTTTACCTCTCTGGAATGACGTTGGTTGTAGGACTGAGGAATGTAGAACAGGTGGGACTGGACATGTGCGAGTCAGAATCAGAGACTAACAGAGAAAGAGAGAGAACGAAAGAGAGAGAGAGGTAGAGAGAGAGAGGTAGAGAGAGAGAGAAAGGAGAGAAATAGGTATTTACAAAACACTGCAACAAAGCTAGATGAGAGCACCGTGTGTTGAGATTACAGCAAGTGAAATAATAAACATAATTTTACCAAAGTACTTTCCCCGTTTGTCTCTCCGTCCCTCTTGCTCTCCATCGGAGTCAGACTCAGGCACCAGTGTCCTCTCAGGCTGTGTGGGGGTTTGTTCAAATGACAGGGGTTTGGCCAGATTTTTACCCTTTCCACCCAGCTCAGTCAACGATGGTGCCCCAATCTCTCCATTAACTCCTCTACCCTCAGTCTTCGGTGTGCCAGTCTCTCGTCCCAGACCTTGGCCGCTAGGGCTTCCTCTGAGCTGGGCCTTCCTGTCTGGCCCTGACCTCCTTCCAGAGTGTGCGTTTGTCGGGTTCTGCATGTGCCCCTGTCCCCCCCTCTGGTCCACAGAGACATACTGGCAGGGGATGTCAGCTATTACCACACACTCTCCCTCGGTCAGAGCGTAGCGGACGTGAGGGGTCAGTTTGGTCCGGCCCTTCCTTGTCCCGTTCATGCTGCCCAGGTCCCACACTAAAGCCTCTGTCTCCATGGCGGCAACGTTGCCATGACGACGGTTGCCGCGAAACATTGAGATGGAGATGATGGTGTGTTGCTTGGATACGGAGCGGGCCACAAGGGGCAGGGAGCAGGAGTCTGGGTTTCGACCCAACACATTTTCTCCCTGGTAGAGAGGCAACTCTGAGAGGGAGGGAGGGAGGGAGGGAGGGAGGGAGGGGTATCAATAAAATACTGCTTTTAGCAGCAAATATAAACATGTCATAAACTGACATAATTATTTCATGAAATACTTTGACAAACAAGTTTGTAAATATATTTTTTAATTGAACCTTTATTTAACTAGGCAAGTCAGTTAAGAACAAATTCTTCTTTACAATGACGGCCTACCGGGGAACAGTGGGTCAACTGCCTTGTTCAGGAGCAGAACGACAGATTTTTACCTTGCCAGCTCGGGGATTCAATCTAGCAACATTTCAGTTAGTAGCCCAATGCTCTAACCACTAGACTACCTGCTGAATATCTCACATCTTGTGTTGATGAAACAAAGTAAGAGGGAAAGCAATGCATGCTACAAAATGCCAGCAATGCGAGATGTTGTACAAGTCTAGGCATATTTGTAAAGGTTAAAAGATTATAGAAAGGATGGGGACATAACTGGGCTCTCTCTACTCACCAGTCTCTGTGATGTGTTTATTTTTTAACACCCTGAGTTTGGCCAGTGGCTCTCCTCGCTTCTCTCCATCCTCCTCCTCCTCTGACTCTTCCAATATTGAGTCATCGATCAGCTGTGTTGCCTCCATTCACCCTTCAATCTAAAATCAGCCAAAGGGACAGGAAACATGGCAGCAAAACAGTAATTAGTTTGACAACTATAATGTTTTATCAGGATGCACTGGCTAGCTAACGTTAGAATAGTTAGCTAGCAAGCTAACTAGCTAAGTTATCAGAACGTTTCTAAATGTGACTATCCGTCACTTATTCCGTAAACAAGGCCACCAATTACCATAAAGAACACGTTTTACCTTCAAGCCAGCTAGGTGGGCAGATAACTTGCTAACGTTAGTGGATAAAGCAATTTGATCAGTAACATCAAAACATGGTAATCGTGGCCATGAATACAGCTCGAGACGTTATTAAAGTTAGTTACAAATTCGATAATTCAAAGGCACGCTAATGGTCTAACGTTAGCGAGTTAGCAATCTAGTCCACAGTCCAGTTCATGTCATGTCTTTGGACTGGAGTCTGGGAAATGTCTGTACAAAATACAGGACAGCAAAGGTAATTGCTAAAGCAATCATCAAATGCCAGTGTATTACGAATACTCGAGCAATGTCTCAATCATGTGTGCAACTGTTAATAGAACACATTGTTTATGGAAATTCACTTTTTCTTTAAAACAGCACACTTACCGTGCATGCCTTTCGAACAACGAAAAACAATGTGCATTTCCGGTAGAATATCTGACCGCCTTCGGTGGGTGGGACCATAATATTATTGATCGAAACGGCTGTCAGTTATGGTCTAATTTGTGATGATTGGGTAAAAGAACCTCGATCATTATTATTAAGGACTTGATTGGACATGAAAGGAATGACTTGGGCATTTCATGGCGCTACGAGTGACTCGAGATTTCACGGAAGAACCAATGGAATGGTCTAAAACCTCCGCCTACCCTGGGCACCCGGCCATGCAATACGAATTCGACATTTTTTTTACCGCGCTGTAAAGACAAAGGGGCGTGTAGTATCTCCACTAAAGCGCATTTTCCTCATTCGGAGCGATCCAATGACATTTTACTTTATTATAGGAATTGGAGTGAATCTTCCCATTATTATTCGGATAGTTTGGGATCCGGTATCATTTTCATCTGTGTTTACACAGCCATTTCCCTTCTCTAGTGTCTGTTCTCTGTTTCTTTTATGAACATGTAGTATTTGAATACATTAAACGGTGTACACATTTCCCAACTCATTAACGTTCCCTTATGTTGTTTCCTTTAATATTATAACAATTGAATGGGAAGAGTAAGAGCATACCATTCTTAAACATACATGTTCTGGCTATTGCACCAATACTAATACAGGCCTATTCTATTGTGTTCATGAATATTCATAGTTTTGTTCCATTTTGAGGCTGTTCAAGCCTTATTGCTGCACTTAATCTTATCCAGATGCTACTCTGTTGTCATAGATGATGGTATGCATCAACAGCCTCTCTAGTGTATCAAACTTTGTGACTAAAGCACTCACAGTACTCAACAAAAAACACATATCTTTCTATCTCAGATTTCACATTGTGGATAGAATGATAACTTATAACATCTGTCAGTCAAACAGTATGCCTATTGGTACAGGAAAAATGAGGACAAGACAAGAGATGAACATTAACTAATTTATTCGCAGTCACAAGGGGTGTGTCTACATTACTATAATATTTCCCATTAGATAAAAAAAAAAAAGCTCAACATTGGTTTTAGGTCCCCTTTAACTTTTTCTTGCTTCTAAGTTACTTTTCCCATGTGGTTTCACAGCTTCATTTGGCCCTTTGAATAGAATCTTCATCTCCAAAGCTCTGTCTTTAAGCGTCATCGTCTTCAGCCTCCTCCTCGAACTCTCCCTCTTCCTCAGCGGTGGCGTCCTGGTACTGCTGGTACTCAGACACCAGGTCGTTCATGTTGCTCTCTGCCTCAGTGAACTCCATCTCATCCATGCCCTCTCCAGTGTACCAGTGCAAGAAGGCCTTGCGGCGGAACATGGCAGTGAACTGCTCAGAGATACGCTTGAACAGCTCCTGGATGGCTGTGCTGTTGCCGATGAAGGTGACAGACATCTTTAGACCCCGGGGTGGGATGTCGCAGACAGCGGTCTTCACATTGTTGGGGATCCATTCCACGAAGTAGCTGCTGTTCTTGTTCTGGATATTAAGCATCTGCTCGTCCACCTCCTTCATGGACATTTGGCCCCGGAACACTGCGGCCACAGTAAGGTAGCGGCCGTGACGAGGGTCGCAAGCTGCCATCATGTTTTTTGCATCGAACACCTGCTGGGTAAGCTCGGGCACGGTGAGGGCACGGTACTGCTGGCTGCCCCTGCTGGTGAGGGGGGCGAAGCCAGGCATGAAGAAGTGCAGACGGGGGAAGGGCACCATGTTGACGGCCAGTTTGCGAAGGTCAGCGTTGAGCTGGCCAGGGAAGCGCAGGCAGGTGGTGACGCCGCTCATGGTGGCTGACACCAGGTGGTTGAGGTCACCGTAGGTGGGCGTGGTCAGTTTGAGCGTGCGGAAGCAGATGTCATAAAGGGCCTCGTTGTCGATGCAGAACGTCTCATCTGTGTTCTCCACAAGCTGGTGAACGGAGAGGGTGGCGTTGTAGGGCTCCACCACTGTGTCTGATACCTGGAAAGAAACAAAGAGAGAGAGAGATTGAAGTACTTTATATTATCCACCTCATCAAGTACATTTGTATTGAAGCATTAAAAAAATGAAGACACACTCAATATACACTACGGTTCAAAAGTTTGGGGCCACTTAGAAATGTCCTTGTTTTTGAAAGAAAAATCTATTTTTTTGTCCAATAAAATAACATCAAATTTATCAGAAATACAGTGTAGACATTGTTAATGTTGACTGTTGTTTTGCGGATACTATTTAATGAAGCTGCCAGTTGAGGACTTGTGAGGCGTCTGTTTCTCAAACTAGACACTGTCATGACTGTCCTGATCAGGTCAGGTTACAGGAGACCACAACCCTACAGATTATCTCTCAACCCCAACAGAGGAGGAGAGATCTAGGGGTCTGAAGATGTGGGGGTTTTATGACCCCTCACGCCCCTGGTAAATCTCAGGCCACAGACAAATTCCTTTATCCTGTTACTATGGAGAACCAGCCTCAGAACATTAAACATGAAATAAAGGGACTTTGGAGCAATGGTTTTCGTCAGTCACAATGGTGGTCATGACGATAGATGGAATATGAAAATGTGTCATTTTTGTTTTGTTATTAAAGGTTAATAGATGACATTATTATGAAAACATTGTAACGTGAAGAGTTTTCCCAGTATATGTTTGATGTTTATACATTGTATGTTGTATGGAAAATATCCAAATCAAAGAGAATGTTTTGGGAAAGATGAAATGTGAAGTTAGTTGTCTAAAATTGGATTTGAGTAAAATATAGACCTTGCCCTTATAACTTGGTATGCCCAGAGAATTGCCCTAAAGGCGGTTACGCCCACTTCTGACACGAGGGTATAAAACCTGTGAGTAAAGAATTTCCAGAGAAGACTACATGTCCCAAGCTGCAGCCACGGTCTAAAAAGTAAACCCAGAACGCAACACAAGTTTGAAGACAAATAAATATTTTTCTACCCAAGCTACGGAGGAGTAGCTGTGTCTAAGCGGGTGAATTCAAGCCGGACCCCCCCTTTCATCCAATCCCAGCGAATCAGGGTATCTAAACGGTTTCATCCCTATGCTGTGAGCTCTGAGCTACAGAGCTGTCTGTCCTCAGAAGACCCCTTCCAGAGCAAGGGTGAGGGAACAGACTCCTAAGCCAAAAGGATGCTGACATCGTGAGGACGAACAGAAAGGTGAGCCGGGGAAGTGCGTCATCGAGCAGCCTGAACGGTCCACGCAGAGAATCCTCGGAGGTCCTCCCCACGTAATTACATCATTATATTCTGACCCATAAGAGCGGCAGTTTGGTGCAAGGCTAGGGTGAGAATAGCATAGCTGACAAATTCACCCAAATGTATATTTCTTGTGTACGTTCTTTTTTCTCTCTCTCTTTAAAATGCCCATTTTGGGTAACACGCGCCATAGTGTGTTGGCCCGTTATACTAAGTTCTAATAAATAGCCTATAATGTGTTTTGTCTATGTGTATCTTTTATCATTTTAGCTTTCTCGTAAATAATTATTCAACTAAGATTGGTGTGGTAAGAACTCATTGGTGAGACCCGGGTCCGTGCAGATTCACAGACTATACGACGTTCAGAACGAGATTGTAGAGGTAACTGGTTAATTAGCGGCTGTTGTAAAATTGATATTCTGATATTCTTTGAGTTAATTTGGGAAATAGAAACTTGTTTTCCCATGGTGCCCCAGGTTAATGAGTTAATAATTGCTTGATTCAGGTAATCACGCAATTAGAAACTTTTAATAATTTGATGAGCAACAGTCGTCATATTAACTAATACAACGTCACGACAACACTCTAATGTACTGTACTTGTCTTCTTGCTCCTCCCACTCCTCTTTCTATTCTGGTTAGAGCCAGTTTGCTCTGTTCTGTGAAGGGAGTAGTACACAGTGTGGTACGAGATCTTCAGTTTTTTGGCAATTTCTCACATGGAATAGCTTTCATTTCTCAGGACAAGAATAGACTGACGAGTTTCAGAAGAAAGTTCTTTGTTTCTGGCCATTTTGAGCCTGTAATCGAACCCACAAATGCTGATGCTCCAGATACTCAACTAGTCTAAAGGCCAGTTTTATTGCTTCTGTAATCAGCACAACACTTTTCAGCTGTGCTAACATAATTGCAAAAGGGTTTTCTAATGATCAATTAGCTTTTTAAAATGATAAACTTGGATTAGCTAACACAACGTGCCATTGGAACACAGGAGTGATGGTTGCTGATAATGGGCCTCTGTACGCCTATGTAAATATTCCATTAAAAATCAGCCGCTTCCAGCTTCAATAGTCATTTACAACGTCTACACTATATTTCGGATCAACTTGATGTTATTTTAATGGACAAAAAAAATGTGCTTTTCTTTCAAAAACAAGGACATTTCTAAGTGACCCCAAACGTTTGAACGATAGTGTACATAGTAAAAAAAAAATACTGCAAGATATTAAACACATTTGAACAATACACATTTATGGGTTTCTTATTTTCTGATAATTCAGTGCACAAATGGTCTCGGCGGTCTGAATTGCAAGTACGGCTGACATGATAGTACTTTTGGTGAGGGCACCACGCTGAAGGTGTTCATGATGCGGTCAGGGTACTCCTCTCTGATCTTGCTGATGAGCAGGGTGCCCATACCCGACCCCGTGCCTCCACCCAGGGAGTGGGTGAGCTGGAAACCCTGCAGGCAGTCACAGTTTTCTGACTCCTTCCTCACTACGTCCAGGACAGAGTCCACCAGCTCTGCTCCCTCTGTGTAGTGGCCCTTTGCCCAGTTGTTACCAGCACCGCTCTGGCCTGAAGGAAGGGAAGAAGGGAGTAATAGGAAGGAAAATACATTTAACTTATATTGTATATGAAACAAATCTAGTAATGATAATCAATAGCCCCCCCACTAATAAATTATTACATTCTACTGGGTTCTCTTGGGTTCTAACATTTCACATTTTCTGTTATATCCATCCCATCCATTGCCTACAAACAGGTTGTATGTCCACCTACCAAACACAAAGTTGTCTGGCCTGAAGATCTGTCCAAAGGGTCCAGACCTCACAGAATCCATTGTGCCAGGCTCAAGGTCCACGAGGATGGCCCTGGGCACATATTTACCACCTCCATGAGAGACAGAGACAGAGGAGAGGAGGGAAAAACATCAGCTGAAAACTGCAAGAAACCATTACTAAAACAACTCTCCACCAGCATAGCCATATAGACTGGGTTAAATATGCTTCATATTAAAATGTGTCAGGATCATGGCAATTTAGGGGTGTGGTACCTGTTGCCTCATTGTAGTAGACACTGATTCTGTCCAACTGCAGGTCGCCATCTCCATGGTAGGTGCCTGTGGGGTCAATCCCGTGCTCATCGCTGATCACCTCCCAGAACTATAGACACAAAATTGATGACAGCACATCAGTTTCCTAGGTTCATATGCCACACTGTGGTTAGACCAGGGCTTGAATAAAAGCCTGCATTAACTGAATGATGGATGGCAAGCTTGAGATAAAATATTTCAACATTACAACCATATACTTTTGTCTTTATTAAATTATTATGTTGGTTCCACTTTTCTGGGCTCCATTATTTACTTAAAACAAATAAGGAATACTCAAAATGTGCACTTATAAATCCTAACAATTTTAATCAAAATACAGCTGTAGACAGAAGTCAAAGATCAAACATACAACTGATGTCTCTCCGGAGTTCTGCAAAATAGAAAAAGTCCAAGTTGTTTAATATGCTTGCAGTCAACCCCTAGTGATGTAACTGCCTAGATCAATACCTTCTACTCATGAGACCAAGCCCATGCATATACAGTTTTACAAACTTGCAGGAGAGACACTAGTTCCAGTGTTTTCTAAGGGCTCAGCAGTAATTTTCCACTCCCCAAGTTGCTTTTTAAAAAAATACCTGCTGCTGAAATGTCGCGCTCTCTCAAGTAACGGTCCACTCGCACTTGTACACACGCAGCACACAGACACGCACTGAAAGGTCACTTCGATAATGGCTGATATGTAGATTTTTAAGTGATTGATAATATTTAAAAAGTGTGCCTTCATGAATGACATTAACAAAAATTATTAAACTAATTTCCATGACTTTACAAACCTTTATTTAACAACTAGGAACAGCGCATCATGTGCATTCAAATTGGCGCATTTTAAATCTACATAATCTCAAATAGCCTACGCAAAGATTCACAGACTGCCGGCAAATAAACTTGAACAAAGCGGAATCAGGAAATTAATGGCCACTCTGCATTGCTATTCAATGCAGATACAGCTAATATTCTGCATTGATCAACTTTTTTGGCCTCGGTGTGTGAATCTGGATCAGCGATAGGCTACTTTGTTTTGTAGAGGAGCTGGAACGCAATTTCCCAAAAATTAGAAGTGCCGGTACGGACTGCCGGGCAGCTCCGGTACGGACAGCTCCGGTACTGACAGCTCCGGACCAAATCAAGCACTGAATGTAACACCATAGAGTGGTCAATCCACTGGTGAACAGAAGAGGCAATAGCCGCAGGCCTTACATACCTCAAGGGCCCTCATGAGCAGGGCATTTTTTCACATAGATTTTTCAATAGAGCTTTCTTATATCGCTTACATATAGGACAGACACTTCAAAACACACTTCCTTTTTACTAAATGTTTGACTGTTTTTTACATGTATGCATCTGTTGTTCAATGCGTGTCTGTGGGCTAATAGCAGTAAGGCCAAATTTACTGTTTCATGTACTGAACAAAAATATAAACCCAACATGCAACAATTTCATTGATTTTACTGAGTTACAGCTCAAAGGAGTAAATGAGTCAATTGAAATGAATTCATTAGGCCCTAATATAGGGATTTAACATGACTGGGAATCCAGATATGCATCTGTTGGTCACAAATACCTTTTAAAAAAAAAGGGCCTCGCAATGGGATTCAGGATCTCTTGACGGGATTTTTGTGCATTCAAATTGCCATCGATAAAACAAAATTGTGTTTGTTGTCTGTAATTTATGCCTGCCAATACCATAACCCCACTGCCATCACTGACACCAGCAAACTGCTCGACGCCATACACATGGTCTGCGGTTGTGAGGCCGGTTGGATGTACTGCCAAATTATCTAAAACGATGTTGGAGGTGGCTTAAGGTAGAGAAATGAAAATTATCTGGCAACAGCTGTGGTGGACATTTCTGCAGTCAGAATGCCAATAGCACGCTCCCTCAAAACTTGAGACATCCATGGCATTGTGTTGTATAACAAAACTACACATTTTAGAGTGGCCTTTTATTGTCCCCAGCACAAGGCGGTCTGAATTGAAGTGATCAGCTTCTTGATATGCCACACCTGTCAGGTGGATGGATTATCTTTGCAAAGGAAAAATGCTCACGAATGGGGATGTAAACAAATATGAGTACAACATTTGAGAGAAATAAGCTTTTTGTTCATATGGAACATTTCTGGGATCTTTTATTTCAGCTCATGAAACATGGGACCAACACTTTAGATTTTAGTTCATATTTTTGTATTTTGTTTTATACCTACAGGGGTCCTAAAATTCTAAATCAAATAGCTAAATGATCCTTGCTATGACTATTAAGCTAACAATTCCATGTTACCTTAATAGAAACCCATCCCTGGGCCCATAGACTATTTAGTAAAATGACAGGTGCAGCTGATAATACTGCCATCGTCTTCGAGGCAGAGGACATGTATGTGTAGCCCATGTATCTGATGCTCTGCAGCAATAAAGATTATGGCATGTCATACTCTTTTTGGCCAGACAGCATCAAATACATGGGCTACATATAGTAAGACAGAGGGGCGCTGTTTTGCTCACTTGGATGCTTTCTCCAGATAGTTTCGGTTACTTGCGAATTGAAGAAAAGTTGTCAGGTGCACAGTGCTCTGTTCAGATGCTGGAATTATTTTTTAATGAACGTGCGAAGGTAACCTACTTTTTTAAGTGATAATCATGACTGGTTGTGTTCATGGCACATTAAAAGGTAATATATTTGTACAGTTAAATTACGTCTTTACCATAAATCCATAAAAAGACTGGCCTCTTCCTGGGGCCTCCAAATCTCTAAGTCGGTCCTGGGTCAATTTAAATATTCATAGACTGAGATAGATGGTTATAATAGTGTTATTTGAACAGAGGAGGCGTTTAAAAGGCCATGTGAGGAGAGGGATAGAACACAAAGGACCCACAGATCTTTTCTTAGACAAATTCAATCCATTTGCAGGCAGTCAGAGTTAATTGAGAAAGCTGATCATCTCTAGATCTGTAATCATGTCTAGTTCAGCCCTTGAGGAGTATGCATTATGTGTCTGTGTGACCTTTTGTTTCAGACATTTGTTTATGTCGGTGTCTCTGCTGATTTTCTGTAAACAGCAGCATTAAGGGAGGATTTGGGATAATCTGGATAAACAGTCTGTATATCAGATCAGTAGTTAAGAGAGATTTGAGGGTACTCAACTGTATGGACTCAATATACAGTAGCAATCAGTGTTTTGATAAACCATGTAGGCTCAGGCAATATGACCAAGTGACCTTAATCTGAGAGAGAGCGAGAGACAGAGAGAGAGGGAGAGAGTCAGAGAAAGAGGATGAGTGAGGGACAGCCATAGATAGGATGGATGGTTATCAGGGAGAACTGAGAATAATTCCTTTGAAAGAATGGGAACAATGGCCAGGAAAGCGGACGGTGCCACACCCACACCCTTCGACTGGGCTGTCAGTCAGAGCCGGCCGGCTGGTGGCCATCCAACCCAATGACATCCTAGTGGGGGTAGCGTCCTCACTGTCAGACCAACAGTAATGTTATTCTAACTAACGCTTTACTAGACAAACAGTTACATGGACACCAGGGAGGTTCACTGTCCATTGAAGTAGCTTACATTCAATGTGGATTTCAATTTAATGTGAAATTGTATTGATCTCAGAGACATACGAAGTATATGTATGACCTGATTGTATCATCAACCTGTATACTGGAGCTGCCTTCTTGGCCAAGTCTCCCTACAAAAAAAGAGATTCATTGTTTCAATAGGACTTCTCAGTCTAAAGAAAAGTTGAATGAAAAGAATAGACGGTGCCACGACGTAATCCAAAGGAAAATGTTTTATTCATAGGGCACCTCTCTCTTTCTTACACACTCCCCTTCTTGTCCATCGCTCTCTCTCTAGCTCTTTCTTCTCATCTATGTCTGTCTGTCTCTCTTCCTCCAGTAGTATCAGATTAAATCTGTGTTGAACCCAGTGACTTCACCGTCTGTTACGTCAGCTGTTTCCCCTGTCTGTATGTCCCTCCCCCACCCCATCCGCCCCTAATTTGGTTAGGGGAGGACAGACATTGATTAGGATGAGGCGGGCAGTGCTACTGTACGGTCCTGCTTTTTAAATTGACATTATTAAAATCAACGCTAGCAGCTGGAAATGGCTCTGCCATCATGATAATGATGAGCTGTACTGTGTGTCTGAGGAAGGAATGACCTTGGTATGGTTATGTGGCTCTATAATAACCATGGACCTGGGGTAGGCATGATAACCTGATACAGAGAATATGGATTTTATTGGTCTGACTGGACCATTATGTCCTCCATTTTAGGCCTATATGAGCCCTCAACCAGAAAGACTGTCAAACAGTTTCACCCATAGGCCTATGAGAGACTGGGTGGGGTTGGGGTACTTCTATCTGATGATGTCAAGGCTTATTGTACATGGGAAATGGACCACTAACACAAACCAGTCATTCCCTACAAAATAAAGAATATTATCTCAAAGTGAACAAACATTTTGTTAACATTTTGTCTCTCCAATTTGGTAAAGCCCAAACAACTGACAGCCCTTTTGAAATGTTTTTTTATCCCCTTTCCATCATTGGCGCATTTTAAATCTACATAATCATTGTGAATTTGCACCACCTCTCACACACCAATGGAAAACTCTGTCAGCATCTACACACCCTGCTGGAATAAATGGAATCGATATATCGATCCAATATATGAAGGAAAACATGTCATATGGCTCTTGCGCATAGCAGGCTACACGGATAGATGTGATTGTCTTGAACGCAAGTTTCCTATATGCGAGGCAAAAGGGGCAAGTCACCATTATATTGAACGCAAGTTTGTCACATATGCGAGGCAAAAGGGGCAAGTCACCATTGCAGTTTAACAGACTTAGACACGGGAATAATAGGTTGAGTTCAGACAATCATGCGAGAGCAGCTTTAATGCGACCTGCAGACGCAGAAACGCCCGGTGGTGAGAAAGAAATCCTGTCCCGACAGTCAGAGAACCCTGTTAAACCGATATTCCTAGACAATTGCACACCGCAATTCCACACACCGGCTCACACACACACATACATTTATCAAATAGTTTTTAATTGTGGAGTTACAATACTTTAACAAGTGGTAGCAATCACACACCCAATTAACTCTGCATATTGTATAAAATAATATTGCAATAGGCCTAAATAGTCTCCAAATAAAATGGTAGCCTAATAGGGTGAATGTGACTGGATGATTATCCATTCTTTGTAGTAGGTTTCAGTTGTGTTGATTCATTTGAAACAAGCCTTTACTATTCTATAGACGGTCAATTCAATACATTTATCCAAACCATTGTAGTTGTATTACTGAGGATGTAAGGTTTTATTATTAGGTTTAAAAAGGAAGCCACTACCACTTTTTGTGATGAATTAAAAAAAAGCATAGTGGTCTCATCTCGCGCTATATACTAATCTGATGTATCAAATCCAACCTGACAAAAACAAAATATATTAAACTGCAACAGTTAGACGACTATAGAAGTTCACAATTAGGATGATGAATGTATAGGTTCTTACCTTGGCGCCAATCTGGTTACCGCACTGGCCGGCTTGGATATGCACGATTTCCCTCATCTTGACTGGGAGAAATTTTGAGACACAAAGAGACAGTGAACCATGAAGACCCAACCGAACTAGTGTGGACAATGGTTTTGGCCATCAGCACAAACAATGATGTCATTTTCGTACGGTAATGAGGAAACCTTCAAAATAAAAGGCCGCATTTCAAAACATTGCAATGTGGATAACTCATTCAAAAGATAATGCATTTTATTCACTGGACACCTCTATTGTGAAATCAAGAAAACGCATTGAGTAATTTATGAAAACAAATCAAAAATATGATTTCATACATTTTTTTAATAAATATATATATATATATATATATATATATATACCAATAATGAAAAAAATACAATGTTGACATTGGTATGTTGAGAATATTGGGCTGTAGAGAGATAACTGTTCTACCTGTCTTAGCTAAAGTGGGGTGGAAAATACTCAGTAGGGTCTCTACTAACCAAAAGTGTAGTTTGGATGGGATTGTGTCGTACATACCCAGCAACACACCTTTAAATATTCTGGTACTATCCATGGTTCTGAAATCATTGCACAAAAAATGAACAAAAACATATTTTTACAAGTTAAATGTAATGAATATTAACCAGGCTATTAAGACACAGTATAATCAATCACACATTCTGAACAGCAATGGAGTTGTTGGCCGATGTGTGATTCTCATCTATTAAGTTTTGCAGTATACAGCAAAGGCATAGGACTATTACCTAGTTTAAAAAAATTATAACAAAGACATTATTTACAAGCTATATTGTCATGATTATGGATCAAGGTCAGCAAAGGGTATTTTTGTAGAGTTAAAATGTACTACAGGAGACAACAAGGCTACATGGCTAACAGTACACAGTATAATGAAGCTTTCAGAATGACAATGGAGAACATTCTTTACAAGTTATAGGCCTCCATGTTAAGCTTTTTCTATCAAGGTTAGCAGTATACATTAAAGGTCTATTAACCACGTTTTCTAAACCAATAACAGAGACGAGATTTAAAGATAATACATAATACAGAGAGGTGTTTATTATCTATCAACATAGTCATTTTCTCTCTGATAACTCATGTAAAACATACTCGCCCATGCCATTGTGACAAAGCGTATTCACATTGCCCTCTAATGAGACTACTTTAGAGAATACACATAAACACCACAATTACTACCGTCTGACTGTTTTCTAAAATAGGGACACTGATGAGGAAGGAAATTCGTCCTTCTAGGTGTCACTGAACTGGATCATTACCCCCAACCCCGGACTGTCTTGTCTCATTACACACACCTGATTCCCATTCCCCCTGATTAGTATGTGTCTATTTGTGCCCTCTGTCAGCCCAGCCGTTGATTATTGTCCCATGTCTATTGAGCTTGTGAGTATCTGTGCTCTGTAGTATCGGCTTTCGCGCTACGTGTTATTGTGCACTTGTTATTACGGGTCTCGTCCCGTATATTATTTAGAGGTTTACACCTCGCTATTTTATTTGGTTTACATCTCTTTTATGTGTGTTGGGCTTCGTCGTTTTCATGATGTACTTTATTTTGGGTGGAGAAATAAAACATTCTATTACGTATTCCTGTGCCTGTCTCCTATCATTATACAGCGACAGCCAGGTATTTCTGAATTGGAAGTAGTTTATCCTTTTTGGTTTAAGGGCTCCACCATTGTAATGCAATTACTGCTGTTAACTATATGTTGCATATCTATGGCTATAACTGTCCAATGTGATTAAGTTCACAGGCACACCCATACTCAAAAGCCACCAATTGTGCACCATTTCAGGCACTTTTGGCCTAATCTCTTTTGCTGTCACAAATCAGACTGTAATTCCTGACTTGCTAAAGAGGCAAGGGACACTAACACATTGATCCTTCAAATGTGACTTCAAACGATCACTGCATGGCAATTATTTTATCCTTAAACCCCTTGTCATTGCTTAATAATCTGCTTTAGTAGGTGGCAGTGGAAGAGTTACAGTTGCCTTTGGAATAGGAAGTTTAGAGCTAGATGAATCACTCTGTGCATTTGTCAGAGCACAGATCATTTTCTTCAGAAAGACAGAGATGTACTACTTTTTCACTTCTGATACCAGATCGAACACAGCTTGCGCCAGGAGTTCTTGGACCTTCTCTAAGGTAATACCATGTATTACGTCGAAGAGAAAGAAGTGCGTGAAGTACAGAGTCACCAGTACTCGGTATTAAACCTGTTGCCCAGCACAAGAGACCCATTTAAGTTTTCCAGACTGAGGAATTCCAATAACATATTTTAAGTGTTTTAAATATAGCCTACACAATAGCTTTTAACATGGCACTTTATGTACACTTTTAAAAGATGTTGGTAGAAATAATACAATATGTCAAATTATCCATTTATTTTTTCAGAGGTGGTTGCAATGTCACACCCTGATCTGGTTCACCTCCTTGTGATTGTCTCCACCCCCTCCAGGTTTCGCTGGTGTATATATCCCTGTCTTGTTTGCCAAGTCAACCAGTGTTTTTCCTTGCTCCTATTTTTCCCCAGTCTGTTTGTTTCTAGTCCTCCTGGTTCTGACCCTCGCCTGTGACTCCGAACCCGCTTGCCTGACTACCAGCCTGCCTATCCCCTTGTACTGTTTTGGACTCTGATCTGGTTTCTGACCCCTGCCTGACCTCGAGACTGCCTATCGTCTGGTACTGTTTGGACTCTGACCAGGTTTGTGAACTCTCGCCTGTCCCTGACCTACCTTTGCCTACTCCCCTTGTTATAATAAATATCGGAGCTCTAACATCTGCCTCCTGTGTCTGCATTTGGGTCTCGCCTTTTGCCCTTACATGCAATGCAGTGAAAAACAGTTGTACTGCACTAAAGTGCAAAACAAATTGATATTCCCAAATGTAGTATGTCTTTGCAGGGGGACTTGTGATCATGCTGCCATTATATCCTATTACTAGGAGAATGGTAATCCTCTGGACTGGGTCCAGAGTGAGGCTGGAGATGGAGTCATTTTCATATCATAGGGTGGGGATCAATTTAATTTCCATTCATACCCCATTCACGAAGTGTATTGAATTTGTACTTATGAACAAACCACTAAATTACTACTTATGAACATTACATTTACCCTAGCTCTGTGTAATTAAAAAAAAAAAAATTGGCGGGGGGAGTCCAACTGAAGGTGTCATTAAAAAATGCATCCTATCCCCAACATTAACAAATATTTTCACATGACCCACCCCTGTAAAATAAATTGCACACCCTCCCCCTCGTAGAATTAAATCATGTTTACTACTAAAACTGTGGCTGTGTTAATCAATGTGGATATCGACTTTGCCGCGTCAGCATACTGTTGTGGCACAGTCACCTTGTCCGAGAGATTTACATGTTGACCAAAACGTCATCCCAGGGTAAACCCTTATTCCTGTTTGACCGCTAGATTTATGGTTATTATGATGCCTCCACTGTGGGACTCTATAGTCTACATGAGATTATTATTGGGCGAAAGTGCGAGATTATTTTTATTTGTCAAACAGCAGCCATGCATCAATCATGTCACCAGATTAAGACACTTGATATTTATTGAAAGGAGCATCGAGATCATCACTGTGAACATTCACAACCCGGTGAATTTCACAAATTTATTTCATCTGTAGCCTAATAAACTGAATGCATTGCCATGTCATTACATGTCTTATCTGACATGTACTTCACTCCCATAAGAAGGCTAGAAACCTGTGCTCTGTTAATCAAATTACATTTTCACTGCAGCCTAAAGTATAATTTTGTACTCACTTAAACAATAATGCAATGTAGCCTAGTCTATGTAGGATCATTGTATTGTCCCTAAACAAGATTAATAGGGGAGCTTTTTGAGCTGCGTGTCTCATGTCTGTACTGTTCAAATCAAATTGTATTTGTCACATGTGCCAAATACAATACTGTGAAATGCTTACTTACTAGCCCTTAACCAACAATGCAGAGTAAAACAAAACATACTTTTGCTAAATAGACTATAGGAAAAATAGTAACACAAACTAATAATGAGGCTATATACAAGGGTACCAGTACCGAGTCAATGTGGAAGGGTATGGGGCAATTGAGGCAATATGTACATGCAGGTAGGGGTAAAGTGACAATGCATAGATAAATAGAGGGTAGCAGCAGCGTGTGTGTGTGTGGCATCATCAATATGCAGTGTGTGTTGGAGTGTCAGTGTAGTATGTGTGGTTAGAGTCCAGTGAGTGTACATCGAGCCTGTGCAAGAGACTCAGTGCAAAACAATAAGAATAAAACACGGGGGTCAATGTGAATAGTTTAATGTACAATGATACACCTTGCCTCTCCTCTGCCTATCAGCTATTCATAGTTTTTCTTGTGGGTTTATATTGAAAATGTATCCAGCTTTGAATGATTTTATGTGTGGTATGATTGCTAGTTAGCTTATTGCAGATCTTGAGAAATTATCCACCTTCCACTACTGTTACTATGAATGGTGGATAGAAGACAGACTAGTAGACTATGTTGACCTGTGGTGGTAAAAGTTAGCATCCCGAAAAGCATGGTGTATAAGGGAAGTACCAAAATACCTTAATGTAGGGGAGGTGCATGCAAGCAGATGAGGAAATGTGGCTAGGATAGAAGAAATAATGCAAAAGTGCGAATGTAAACCAGGGAAAAATGCACTACCCTCCCCTGTGCCCAATAAAATAAAATAAAAACACTCCCCAAAGCAAAAGGTTTGACCAGGGAAAAATGCACTAGCCTCCCCTGTGCCCAATAAAATAAAATAAAAACACTCTCCCCAAAGCAAGAAGTTTGACAACCCCGCCCGCCCTTAACATTTCTCTAGGTAAAGAATGTCTGCAGTTTGACCAGCAGAGGGCGTTATTTCCACTATACTCCTAAGGGGGCGTGGTCAGCATTTGCTCACCATTAAGTCACGTTAAGTAACATTTTGTTGCAATTCCAGTATTTGAGCCAGTCGTCAAGTCACGTAAATCGGAGTATATTGAAACCCTCTTGAGTGTACACGACGATTTATGAAAACATATCTTTAGGGAGAATCGATTGGTAAGTACAGTAGGCAAGATAAAACATATTAGTTTCTTTTTTTGTGGTTGTTATGGACCTAGCTAGCGTAACGTAAATATGTGATTTTCACCCAGCAAGCTTAAACTAGCATACTAGCTAATTTGGTTGAGGCGGGGGCATAGTTGCAAGTTAGCTAGCTACGTACTTGACTGTGGTTAGACTTTGCTGTGATCTGAGAGAAATATAATCTTTGCTGTGGTTCACAGGGAGTGATGTGAAGCCGTGAGACAGAATAGGGTGGGTCAGTATGGGTGACAGCACACGGCAAAAGTAAATGCACTAACTAACGTTAGCTATCTGCTGTATTTAACATTCACATTGTTGACGTAACTAGTTAGTTATAGTTTCTCTACTGTCTCTGGTTACTATCTCTGTGGTAACTATGTAGCTAGCTGTAACATATTGGCAGACGGTAACTATTATAATGTAACTTCCGGCATAAGACATGGATTCACGAACGACACTGTTGGAGGATCCACATGGCTAATTTAACCTCTCATCAATCTGCTTAGATCCAATATGAGATGGAGCGCCTCTGTCCCATTCTGCCAAATAACGTTTTCTCTAAACTGTAGTCAGTTGTACACCCACCCAGACTGTCTGTCACTTTTTGCACTGCTTTTTCTCAGCAAAAGTACTAACCACAAAAGTAACTGCCATCTAGTTACCACAACACATTCTCTGTTATTCCACTGGCTTGTACATTTCGTTATAAACAGGAAGTAAAGTACAGTGAGGGAAAAAAGTATTTGATCCACTGCTGATTTTGTACGTTTACCCACTGACGAAGAAATGATCAGTCTATAATTTTAATGGTAGGTTTATCTGAACAGTGAGAGACAGAATAACAACAACAAAATCCAGAAAAACGCATGTCAAAAATGTTATAAATTGATTTGCATTTAAATAATAATAAATGTTTTACCCCTTTTCTCCCCAATTTTGTGGTATCCAATTGTTAGTAATTACTATCTTGTCTCATCTCTACAACTCCCGTACGGGCTCGGGAGAGACGAAGGTCGAAAGCCATGCGTCCTCCGAAACACAACCCAACGAAGCCGCACTGCTTCTTAACACAGCGCGCATCCAACCCAGTGCACCTGGCGACCTTGGTTAGCGTGCACTGCGCCCGGCCCGCCACAGGAGTCGCTGGTGCGCGATGAGACAAGGATATCCCTACCGGCCAAACACTCCCTAACCCGGACGACACTAGGCCAATTTTGCGTCGCCCCACGGACCTCCCGGTCGCGGCCGGCTGCGACAGAGCCTGTGCGCGTACCCAGAGTCTCTGGTGGCACAGCTAGCGCTGCAGTGCCCTAGACCACTGCGCCACCCAGGAGGCCCTGATTTGAATTTTAATGAGGGAAATAAGTATTTGACCCCCTCTCAATCAGAGATTTCTGGCTCCCAGGTGTCTTTTATACAGGTAACAAGCTGAGATTAGGAGCACACTCTTAAAGGGAGTGCTCCTAATCTCAGTTTGTTACCTGTATAAAAGACACCTGTCCACAGAAGCAATCAATCAATCAGATTCCGAACTCTCCACCATGGCCAAGACCAAAGAGCTCTCCAAGGATGTCAGGGACAAGATTGTAGACCTACACAAGGCTGGAATGGGCTACAAGACCATCGCCAAGCAGCTTGGTGAGAAGGTGACAACAGTTGGTGCGATTATCCGCAAATGGAAGAAACACAAAATAACTGTCAATCTCCCTCGGCCTGGGGCTCCATGCAAGATCTCACCTCGTGGAGTTGCAATGATCATGAGAACGGTGAGGAATCAGCCTAGAACTACACGGGAGGGGATCTTGTCAATGATCTCAAGGCAGCTGGGACCATAGTCACCAAGAAAACAATTGGTAACACACTACACCGTGAAGGACTGAAGTCCTGCAGCGCCCGCAAGGTCCCCCTGCTCAAGAAAGCACATATACATGCCCGTCTGAAGTTTGCCAATGCACATCTGAATGATTCAGAGGACAACTGGGTGAAATTGTTGTGGTCAGATGAGACCAAAATGGAGCTCTTTGGCATCAACTCAATTCGCCGTGTTTGGAGGAGGAGGAATGCTGCCTATGACCCCAAGAACACCATCCCCACTGTCAAACATGGAGGTGGAAACATGCTTTGGGGGTGTTTTTCTGCTAAGGGGACAGGACAACTTCACCGCATCAAAGGGACGATGGACGGGGCCATGTACCGTCAAATCTTGGGTGAGAACCTCCTTCCCTCAGCCAGGGCATTGAAAATGGGTCGTGGATGGGTATTCCAGCATGACAATGACCCAAAACACACGGCCAAGGCAACAAAGGAGTGGCTCAAGAAGAAGCACATTAAGGTCCTGGAGTGGCCTAGCCAGTCTCCAGACCTTAATCCCATAGAAAACCTGTGGAGGGACCTGACGGTTCGAGTTGCCAAACATCAGCCTCAAAACCTTAATGACTTAGAAGATCTGCAAAGAGGAGTGGGACAAAATCCCCCCTGAGATGTGTGTAATTGCCAACAAGGGTTTTGCCACCAAGTACTAAGTCATGTTTTGCAGAGGGGTCAAATACTTATTTCCCTCATTAAAATGCAAATCAATTTATAACAATTTTGACATGCTTTTTTCTGGATTTTTGTTGTTATTCTGTCTCTCACTGTTCAAATAAACCTACCATTAAAATTATAGACGGATCATTTCTTTGTCAGTGGGCAAATGTACAATGTTTGAGGCTCCACACTCCTGTACCAGATCGGATGAACAAGTAACTGTCAGACACACAACTTGAGGCACTAGGCCTACTTCATCACTTATATTTACATTTCAAACGTTATTTGAATTATAGCTCTAAGATCTCAAGGGTGTGTTTACATGTATGATTTCTGTGTTATTGACCTACTAGACCTAAACTATTTGGAATTAGAACTAGCAGCAAAACACTCGTACTAACCCAGGGAGTCTTGAAAGATTAGGCCAACCAAGTGGAGACTGTCTAATGACGTTGACAATCGTCTCTAACACCTTTTAGGTCCAAATCAAGATGTTCCACACATGTGGACCCAATGAAGCCATGGTGGTGTCTGGTAAGATGTTTAGTTTTACGTGTTAATATTTATTAACATAATCTTACATGACACAATACAGAACCCTCCAAAAAAAACAGGTTGGGCAATCTACACAACCTTACCCCCATCGCCCTACAAGGCCCAATATTGTTATGACTCTTCTTGAAACTGTAATAGGGCTATGTTGTTTACTGTATATGATTGTTTACAGTACAAGTAACAGAAAACGTAATGCAGGGCCATGTGACATGTGACTCACTTTGGCCTATCATGAAGTGTCATGTGATACCATTGAGTAACTCTGGGCCACTTTCAGTTGTCAGACTTTGTTGATAGAAAAGTCATTTAATAGAGCCAACATGATTCCTTGATCAACATGTCGGAGAGGCAAGTTTGTTCTATGTTACATATTTCTATCTGAATGTTCCAAATCGTCGTGTCCTGTTGAACGCGCCCGGATGTCACAGTGTGTAGTAAACCAGGACAGGAATCTGTAATCCGGTTCAGCTCAAACCGTACAGTATTTTGTTTACATTTTACAATACCAGCTGTCGATAGGCTAGCTCCTCACTTACATTGTATTCTATGGAATGTGGTGCTGCAATGTAGTCCTATATGTAGGCAAATTGATGTCATAGATCATGACATCTTAATTGTGTGCAGTACTGTGTTGACAGAGTACAGCCTAATGTAATCTCACCTCTCATATTTTCAAATAACCCACTCTTTTAGTATATACTAAGGCTACACTTTTTACCTTTCTTTGTCAAAGACTGATTGCCCTCTCTCTCCTTCGCTTCTCCTCCAGGCTTTGGTCGTTCCCCTCCTCTAATGATCGCTGGAGGAAGAGTGTTTGTCCTCCCCTGTATTCAACAGATCCAGAGGTGGCTGTCTCTCCCTCCCCTTCTTTCAGTTATCTATCCATCTGTTCATCTGTCCAGGTTTCATTCAGGGATTCTATTAATGTATAGAGAAAAAGGCCCCATAGTCCCTGTGTATTCTCTACTGTTACTGTAACGTTAGTGGTTAAATGAGTAAGCCTATATAAATGCCAGGCTACTATTTTAAGCTTATAATGCAACACAATCTGTCATTTGTAGCCTCCACCTGTAGTCGTGGTTACTCTCTCTGTATGGCTCATTTTCTCCTCCCTCTCGCTATCCCCCTTTCTATTCTCATTGAACTTCCCCTCTTTGAACCACATACCCC
This sequence comes from Oncorhynchus mykiss, assembly GCF_013265735.2. NCBI lineage: Eukaryota > Metazoa > Chordata > Actinopteri > Salmoniformes > Salmonidae > Oncorhynchus > Oncorhynchus mykiss. The sequence continues at coordinate 28,261,031 of NC_048566.1, read as the reverse complement.
CTTCTCTCTCTCTCTGTGTCTCTCGGTGTCTGTTAGGATCACTCTGAACACCCTGACTCTGAATGTGAAGAGTGATAAGGTGTACACCCGTCATGGAGTGCCCATCTCTGTCACGGGCATCGCCCAGGTATGGACTTAGAAATCATCCCCTAGCCCCTACACACTTCGTGTACATGTGAAAGTAGCCATCTATTCTGATTGGATAGGTATAATTGACCTCACATGTCAAATAGGAATTCCATATTCCATATAACCTATAACCTCTGACAGGTGAAGATCCAGGGTCAGAACAAGGAGATGCTGGCCACGGCCTGTCAGATGTTCATGGGAAAGTCTGAGGCTGAGGTCTCCAACATCGCCCTGGAAACACTGGAGGGGCACCAGAGGGCCATCATCGCCCATCTGACTGTTGAGGTAGGCTACTCACCGCACCATGTCCTGATAAAGGGCATGTGTTGCCTCTGGTGCCCTTTTCTCTTCCTAAAGGAGTGACTTGGTCTTTTGAATTGACTTGCTGAATGTCTCACTGACTTCCAGCTACAAGCCATAGCTTGTTTTTCCTCATTGTTGACCTTTCTCATGACTTACTTAAAATGCTGGCAAACCTGCCTGGAAACTCAGAGCAATAATGGATTATAGTTATTATAATGTATGTAATAACAAGTCTCCTTTTCATTCCCAAGGTCTGTTGTTTTACTTCCTGTGTAGCTCTGGCTGATCTCTGGCTGATTTCCTACAGGTCCCCCCCTTGTAGATACAGAAATACTAGAAAGGACAAAGCCCCTCAGAACAGGCCAATTTGACAGGAACACTCATGGGTACTCTCGTTATGGCTGGTCCACCCTTATCCCCCTCTTTTCCAGTGTGGCTCAGTTAGTAGAGTATGGCGCGTGCAACGCCGGGGTTCATAGGTTCGATCTGGGGCCACCAAAACGAAAATGTGTAAAAGTGACTGCCAAATGGCATGTATATTATTTCTTGTTATGAATGTCCTTCCCCTGTAGGAGATCTACCAGGACCGTAAGAAGTTTTCTGAGCAGGTGTTCAAGGTGGCCTCCTCTGACCTGGTCAACATGGGCATCGGCGTGGTCAGCTACACGCTCAAAGACGTTCACGACGACCAGGTTTGTTCTCTCTGACAAATATACAGCGACGTTACACTATGAAGGTCACACAAGGATTGTTGTTACAGAATACAGTCTGAAATTGAGATATTGGCATAGATTTGGTCAAATGTTGATGTCTTTTAAAAGTCAGTGTTTGAGAATGCAAGACAAATTCCTGCACAGAAATACTTGTTTACTGTTCTGTTTATGTTCGTAGCCAGTTTATAGTAGCAATAAGTCCCAAGGTGGTGTGGTATATTGCCAATATTCCACGACTAAGGGCTGTTCTTGCACGATGCGAAGGGGAGTCCCTGGATACAGCCCTTAGCTGTGATATATTGGCCATATCAGCCAATCACATGCTGGACCCAAACTACCATGTTTCTAATAATAATAATGACACTGTCTCTGTCAGGATTACCTCAACTCCCTGGGTAAAGCTAGGACAGCTCAGGTGCAGAAAGATGCCAGGATCGGAGAGGCTCAGTACAAACGAGACGCGGTGATCCGTGAGGCCCAGGCCATGCAGGAGAAGGTGTCGGCCCAGTATCTGAATGAGATTGAGATGGCCAAAGCCCAGAGAGACTACGAGCTGAAGAAGGCCTCCTACGACTACGAGGTCAACACCAAGAAGGCAGAGTCTGAGATGGCCTATCAGCTGCAGGTATCCTGCCACCAAACTCTGGGCCGTGCAATGATCCTCTCATTCAGACACTCAACACAGCCGAGGCAGTGTGTCGTGTTCTAATAATGGAAAATATTCCCGTTTATTTACACAGGGCAGAATCCTAACCTGAGATACGAGCATTCAAATTCCCCCCACTGCCATCACTTTTGATTGAGTGTTTAAAAAAAATGTTTTTGTTAAATCCGTTGTGTTATTGGGGTTATGTAGGTGGCGAAGACGAAGCAGCGGATTGAGGAGGAGACGATGCAGGTGAAGGTGGTGGAGAGGTCTCAGCAGATCATGCTGCAGGAGCAGGAGATCACCCGCAAGGAGATGGAGCTGGAGGCCACGGTGAAGAAGCCTGCTGAGGCAGAGAGATACCGTCTGGAGAGACTGGCTGAGGCGGAACGGTATGTTACATTACCCAGGGCCTCACTTAGAAACGTTTCGTACACACTAAATATGCCCCCAAAAATGCGCCAGTTTTTATGCAAAAGTTGCCCCAAAAATGCGCCAGCTTTTACGCAAAAGTTGTCAGTTGTAAAAAGGAAACTTGAGGTGAGAATGTACTTCTCCTCCTGCAGACTCTAGACCATTAGTACACAACGTTTCTAGTGGTTGAAGTATTGCATTGCTAAAAGGCAAAGGTAACCTTGTGCAAATGGAGAATATACAGTTGAAGTCGAAGTATACATACACTTAGGTTGGAGTCATTAAAACACGGTTTTCAACCACTCCACAAAGTTCTTGTTAACATACTATAGTTTTGGCAAGTTGGTTATTAAGTCATTTTTCCAACAATTGTTTACAGACAGATTATTTCACTTATAATTCACTGTATCACAATTCCAGTGGGTCAGAAGTTTACATACACTAAGTTGACTGTGTCTTTAAACAGCTTGGACAATTCCAGAAAATTGTCATGGCTTTAGAAGCTTCTGATAGGCTAATTGACATCATTTGACTCAATTGGAGGTGTACCTGTGGATGTATTTCAAGGTCTACCTTCAAACTCAGTGCCTCTTTGCTTGACATCATGGGGAAATTAAAAGAAATCGGCCAAGACCTCAGACAAAAAATTGTAGACCTCCACAAGTCTGGTTCACCGTTGGGAGCCATTTCCAAACGCCTGAAGGTACCACGTTCATCTGTACAAACAATAGTACGCAAGTATAAACACCATGGGACCACGCAGCCGTCATACCGCTCAGGAAGGAGACGAGTTCTGACTCCTAGAGATGAACGTACTTTGGTGTGAAAAGCAGACCACCATAGTCCCTATGCCCAAGAACACAAAGGCAACCTGCCTAAATAACTACAGACCCGTAGCACTCACGTCCGTAGCCATGAAGTGCTTTGAAAGGTTGTAATGGCTCACATCAACACCATTATCCCAGAGACCCTAGACCCACCCTAATTTGCATACCGCCAAAACAGATCCACAGATGATGCAATCTCTATTGCACTCCACACTGCCCTTTCCCACCTGGACAAAAGGAACACTTACGTGAGAATGCTATTCATTGACTACAGCTCAGTGTTCAACACCATAGTGCCCTCAAAGCTCATCACTAAGCTAAGGATCCTGGGACAAAACACCTCTCTCTGCAACTGGATACTGGACTTCCTGATGGGTTGCCCCCAGATGGTGAGGGTAGGTAACAACACATCTGCCACGCTGATCCTCAACACTGGAGCTCCACGGGGGTGCGTGCTCAGTCCCCTCCTGTACTCCCTGTTAGATGTCGACCGATTAATCAGAATGGCCGATTTCAAGTTTACCTAACAATCGGAAATCGGTATTTTTGGACGCCGATTTTGACGTTAAAAAAAAAATTTATATATATATATATATTTTTTTTTTACACCTTATTTAATTAGGCAAGTCAGTTAAGAACACATTCTTAGTTTCAATGACGGCCTAGGAACGGTGGGTTACCTGCCTGTTTCGCGAATGCAGTAGAAGCCAAGGTAAGTTGCTAGCTAGCATTAAACTTATCTTATAAAAAACGATCAATCATAATCACTAGTTAACTACACATGGTTGATGATATTACTAGTTTCTCTAGCATGTCCTGCGTTGCATATAATCGATGCAACGCTGGGGGATGATTTAACAAAAGAGCATTTGCGAAAAAAGCACAATCGTTACACGACTGTACCTAACCATAAACACCAATGCCTTTCTTAAAATCAATACACAGAAGTATATATTTTTAAACCTGCATATTTAGTTAAAAGAAATCCAGGTTAGCAGGCAATATTAACCAGGTGAAATTGTGTCACTTATCTTGCGTTCATTGCACGCAGAGTCAGGGTATATGCAACAGTTTGGGCAGCCTGGCTCATTGCGAATTTTACGTAATTATGACATAACATTGAAGGTTGTACAGGAATATTTAGACTTAGGGATGCCATCCGTTAGATAAAATACGGAACGGTTCCGTTCAAACAATCTGTTTACAGGTCCACAACAATTTGCAATTGTTTCTTTCTTTCAGAAACGGTCAGATACACCCCCTCCAGGACATTTGATCAAGTTCACCACTATTTCCTTTACATACTGCTTTGGCCTAATTCCAATACTTCTAATGTATACAGCAAATAAAGGCCCTATTGTCGCCATAAAAGGGGAATGATGGGGGTATGTCAGCACTGTGGGTATGTTCTGTTCCGTAGTAGTTACAGTAGTCCTGGACAGAGTCCAGTTAAACTGAGGAAGATACTTTTCTAGTGCTCCAACATCTACTCTGTTCAACTCAAACGGTCTCTGTCCTTCTCTCTTTCACAGTGCACAGCTCATCATGGAAGCTGAGGCAGAGGCAGAGTCCATCAGAGTGAGTTCAGCAGCACCTCCTCGATCACTCCCCTCCACTCTCCTGTCACTCCTGTTATCAGTCTCTTCACCCCCAGTACAATAGCTGTCTGAAATGCCTCCTGTCCTAGCTTCTCCCCTGACAGCCTGTCCTTTCCACCCTCTCATTCATCCGCTCGCTCTCTTTCTCTCCCTCCCCTCTCTCCATATTGAGGTTGGTGTTCTCTGTTCCTCTTCCTGTCTCTATTCTAACTTCCTTGTCTCCTTCTTTGTAGGCATCGCTTACTTGCCTTAATTTAACCTTACTTTAGGATAAGTTCTCTCTCTTTCTTCCTGTTTCATATATTATACACATCCTTATTAATCAGTCTTATTATCAGTCCATTTCACATTTGGATATATTTTTCATAGCACAACCACCCACCTGTGTCTTGCGGGCCACAAACAGGCAAGTAACGACACAGTACAACAGTGGTGTGCAGAACGGCAACTCGGAAAGCACAACTCGCCGGTCCTTGTCACGGATTGGCTACTGCAGCAGACGACCGCACTGGGTTCCACTTCTATCAGCTAAAAACAAGAAGAAGCAGCTCCAGTGGGCACGCGATCACCAACACTGGACAATTGAGGAGTGGAAAAACATTGCCTAGCTCAACGAATCCCGGTTCCTGTTGCGTCATGCTGATCGCAGAGTCAGGATTTGGCATAAGTAGCATGAGTCCATGGCCCCTTCCTGCCTGGTGTCAACAGTACAGTCTGGAGGGGGTGGTGAAATGGTGTGGGGAATGTTTTCTTGGCACAAGTTAAGTCCCTTGATACCAGTTATTGAGCAACGGTTCCATGCCCCGAATAATTCAGGCTGTTCTGGACCCTCCCGGTACCGGGTGTACCTAATAAACTGGCAACTGAGTGTGTTCTTATTTTTTCTTCTGTGTATATACACCCTTTGGTTATTTGAACTATGTGTTCTCTCTCCTTGTCTCTGTCCTGTCTGTGTAGATGAGGGGCGATGCTGAGGCGTTTGCTCTGGAGGCTAAGGGTCGTGCCGAGGCAGAGCAGATGGCTAAGAAGGCTGAGGCCTTTAAACAGTACGGGGAGGGAGCCATGGTGGACATGCTGCTGGAGAAACTACCACTGGTCAGTCACACAGAGCAGGACTGGTTCTACTAGAGAATGGGAGGGTGCATGGATAGGGAGAAGGATTGATGGGAGAGTGATTCAGTAGATGAAGAGTTTAAGCAGATGGATGAAGAGATTGGATGGATCAATGGTCAGATTCAGTGGATATGAGGATAGATGGATGACAGATTGATTAGATGACAGATGGACATGTAGTGTACTTTTACTGCAGTCCTGTCTGCTGCTGTTCTCTTCCTGAAGCTGCCATCACTCCTCCTGTCCTCTAGATAGCAGAGGAGATCAGCAGGCCCCTCTCCAAGGCCCAGAAGGTTACCATGGTTTCCAGCGGCGGCGGTGAGGTGGGCGCTGCCAAGCTGACCGGAGAGGTTCTGGACATCATGACCAGACTACCAGCTGCTGTGGAGAAACTCACTGGAATCAACATCTCACAGGTCTGTGTAATGCGTGTGTGGAAGAGAGAGGAACATAGTATTTGTGTGTGCATATACAGTATTTGTGTGCGCATATACAGTATTTGTGTGCGCATATACAGTATTTGTGTGTGCATATACAGTATGTGAACTTATTTGTCGACAAACACTGACATTCTCTCCCCTTTCCACAGGTTGGCCTGTCCACCCGAATGGGCTGAGAATGGAGCCCAGTGACTGAGACAGCCTGCACCGTCAGACCAGGAACTCCATACTGCCTCCTTGTGCCTATAATTACTATTACCTAGTGTAGTTGTCTGTCTATGTCTGCATGCCTGTCTGCATGCCTGTGTTAGCACGGTAGTCTTTCTTAGAGCATGTGTCATTGGCACTCATTGGCACTGATCTGGAAACAAAGGATGGGTCAAAGCTGTATGTTGTTGGCCTACTGTGGGAGTTTGTGTCTCCTGGTCATTCATATCCCTGTTAGATCAGCTTGGATGAAGGAAAGGAAAGCACTTTGGGCTAGCATGACACAGCCTTAGTAGTTCTGGTAGCAACGAGCCTCTTTTCCCCATCCGTTATTCAGTGTGTTTTAATCACTGCTTCAAGCCTGCCTTTCTGTCTCCCTCTATTACAGGTCTGGGTCCATATAAACTGTTCCACTGTCACATAGTTGTGTTTTAGTTGTAATTCATAGAGTATTATTTCATTGGGATGTGGTTGAGAAAGGATGTTTTCATTCTCTTCATTCTTTGTTGTTGATAGGAAATAATCGTGTCAGTATGAGGTTTGTCAGTTGATTGTTTTGTCGACATTTGCAGTTATTCTATAAGGTAGTCTGTCTTGTTCTGAGCATGGTTGGCTAGCTAGTTGCTATCAATTGCTTTGCAAATGAAGAAGAAATGCTCTTTACTTTCACTGTGGACATTTCTTCATTTATTTTTTAGCTAATTGTAGTCCTGGTAGTCATGTTATTAAACATGTTCTACCTGCTTATGGATTCTAGTACCTCTTGTCTACCAATTTATGGACAAAGTGGTTTCCCATTATGTGCTCCCCTGACAGTAGATCCTAGATCAGTCTACTGATATCTCTAGCCCTCTAGAATGGCCAGTGCCTTGTGTTTTAAAGTCTTAATTAATCATATCAATACAAGCCATATTACAGTAGAAGCCAAGTTGCATGCAGATAATGCTGATTTGTGATCTTTTTGCCATGACCCTGCCATATGTGTGGGATGAAATCACAAACTATATGATGGGTTGGCACTAAACCTCTTCTCTCTGTTGGTACAATACTGGCATAGACACAATCACTGGAGTACTGAATTTGATGGTACCTAATCTAATTTTCCATAGCAAAAGAAAAACAAGGAACTACAGATTCTCTGTTACTAAAGTGTTGTTTATCCAACAGACAGGTTGTCATGTACACCATTATGGCTTAGTTCCAGTGTGTTTCTAAACCCTAGACTTATTAGACAGACAGGCCTTCGATCAGAGCTTCTACTGTGCTACAACTGTATAAAGGTGGAGATTTTCTGTGAAGTGATTGGAAGGAAGGAAGGAAGGAAGTGGGTGGGAGGAGGGAGGGAGCGGACTGGGGTTTTCCTGCTGAAGACTAACCTCCGAGGTCTCTTTATCTAGGTCAGGTGTACTGTCAGTCACGTGGTGTCTGGTGGATGTGCTGTTTGAGGTGAAGTTATGTGTGTGGGAATGGGGAAACTAGCCTGGGTGCCAGTCTGTTTCTGCTCTCTTGTCAACTCCTTATCGAATTGTCAAGCCAAACACGTTTCCCTTAATGTCAATGGAACAGGCAAAAGCACAACCAGACCTGGGACCAGGCTACAGACACTACTATAGTGGAGTTCCATGTATGGTCCAGTGGGGTAGACAGGCACCTTCTGTAGACTGGAGTAGACCATATACATTTTAATCAGATGTGTTGATTAATCAGGAGCTATCCTTTTGTATTGTAATCTTATCATTAGACTGGTCTTATTTTTCCAGATTTTCTATGTGGTGCTGATCACATCCCTGTTTGATCCTTTTTGTAGTATAAGGTTTGTTAGGGACTGGTTCTATACCATAGAAATATAATCCTTCTGTGTTCTATACCACCACTCAGGATTCTAGAAGCTACTACTCTCTAGCTGATTGTAATTTCCCAAAGCTTACATGCTCTCTGGCTGTCTATGCATTTTGTTACCGTCAAGTGCCTGACTAAGTTGAAAGATTCCCATTTTTCTCTCAACCTAAAGGCTAAACTTTCACCCCACGTTAAACATTGTGACAACCTATAGAGGCATTCTATGTTCTAAAGATATGAATGAAAGCCAATTTCACCAAACCAATACTACTGCTTCCACTTATGCACACACCTGTATATTACGTCATAATGTCAATGATTTGTGACTTTTGACCTTTTTCTGTCCTGTAGCTGCTCTTAGTTAAATATGATTTCTGTGATTGTATTTCCGTCTATGCTTTGTTGACTTGCCAAGATAATGCCTGGCCTTCCATGTACAGTGGCTTGCGAAAGTATTCACCCCCCTTGACATTTTTCCTATTTTGTTGCCTTACAATCTGGAATTAAAATAGATTTTGGGGGGGGTTTACACATGACTACCACTTTGAAGATGCAACATATTTTTTATTGTGAAATAAGACAAAAAAACTGAACTTGAGCGTGCATAACTATTCACCCCCCCCCCCCCCCCCCCCCCAAAAGTCAGTACTTTGTAGAGCCACCTTTTGCAGCAATTACAGCTGCAAGTCTCTTGGGGTATGTCTCTACGAGCTTAAGACATCTAGCCACTGGGATTTTTGCCCATTCTTCAAGGCAAAACTGCTCCAGCTCCTTCAAGTTGGATGGGTTCCGCTGGTGTACAGCAATCTTTAAGTCATACCACAGATTCTCAACTGGATTGAGGTCTGGGCTTTGACTAGGCCATTCCAAGACATTTAAATGTTGCTTTAGCAGTATGCTTAGGGTCATTGTCCCAGTCTCAAATCTCTGGAAGACTGAAACAGGTTTCCCCTCAAGAATTTTCCTGTATTTAGCACCATCCATCATTCCTTCAATTCTGACCAGTTTCCCCAGTCCCTGCTGATGAAAAAAAACATGGTGTTCTCGGGGTGATGAGAGGTTTTGGGTTTGCGCCAGACATAGTGTTTTCCTTGATGGACAATTTTAGTCTCATCTGACCAGAGTACCTTCTTCCATATGTTTGGGGAGTCTCCCACATGCCGTTTGGTGAACACCAAACCTGTTTGATTATTTTTGTTTCTTTTAAGCAATGTCTTTTTCTGGCCACTCTTCCGTAAAGCCCAGCTCTGTGGAGTGTAAGGCTTAAAGTGGGCCTATAAACAGATACTCCAATCTCCACTGTGGAGCTTTGCAGCTCCTTCAGGGTTATCTTTGCTCTCTTTGTTGCCTCTCTGATTAATGCCCTCCTTACCTGGTCTGTGAGTTTTGGTGCCATATTCTTTCAATTTTTTTATAATGGATTTAATGGTGCTCTGTGGGATGTTTTAAAGTTTGGGATATTTTTTTAATAATTCAACCCTGATCTGTACTTCTCCACAACTTTGTCCCTGACCTCCTTGGTCTTTGTGGTGTTACAGACTTTGGGGCCTTTCAGAACAGATGTGTATGTATACACACTGAGGTCATGTGACACTTAAATAAAGTCCACCTGTGTGCAATCTAACTAATTATGTGACTAAGGTAGTTGGTTGCACCAGATCTTATTTGGGGGCTTCATAGCAAAGGGGGTGAATACATATGAACACACCACTTTTACGTTTTTATTTTTTTTTGAAGCAAGTTATTTTTTTAAATTTCACTTCACCAATTTGGACTATTTTGTATGTTCATTACATGAAATCCATTTAAATTACAGGTTGTAATGCAACAAAATAGTAAAAACACCAAGGGGGATGAATACTATTGCAAGGCACTGTAGTGTAAACTTTGAATTCAAGTGCACTAAGTTATGAAATTATTGTAACATTTATATAAACACAAACGCTCTTTCCTAACTCAAACCCTTTGTCCTCTACATGTGTTGTTTCTTCAGTGTGTGTGTGTGTGTGTTTTAATGACAAAACATTCTTCCTTGCTTTATTTGGAAAGGTTAACTTTATTAAAACTACAAAAATAGACAACACAATGAATTATAATGGCATCAAGGTAAGGTAGCAAGCTTTCTACAGAGGAACAAAAAGAAACCCCAACTGTAACAAAGAAATTCCATATATTAGACAAAATAAAAATTCTGTCCTTTGAAGATGAACCTGATGATGTGTACATATTCTAAGACAAAGGATGACAGCACCACTGACAAGGAGATTCTAAGTACATATACAGGAAATATATATACAAATATGGGTTTAGTTGGGCTACAGTGTATCAAAAAAGGTCAATCGAGACACACATTCGTATGGCACCACCATTCGCACTCATTCAATCAGTAAACAAGGATTATTTGATCATCTTGATTAAGCCTGACACATTATGCAGAACTACACTCAGTGAGGCAGAGTCCACCACGGGCAGCTTATGTTGGGATAATGTAGATGAAAGGTTACTGACAAACTAGAAAGCTTTTGATACAGTTGTTAGTGCTCCTCTTCTCATGAGTGTTTAAATCCGTTGTGATTGACGTTTTAACCATTCGGTCTGATCGTTTCCCTATTGCTGGGTATCTATGTAACACTGGCAGAAAGCATTTGGTGTGCTCTACCTTTCCTCATAAAGCAGACAGAGGTTTTCCAAACCTTTATTTTCCTCCTTGACAACACCTTTTATGAGGCAGTTCTATTTGAACAACAATCCACTGAAATGAATCATGCATACATGATCAACTTTAAGATGATAAATCACAAGACACTGACCTGTTTTTCTGTTTAGAACTACATCTATTTTGACCAGCAATGCCATGTTGGACTGCTATCGGTTCTAACACCAAGGGGATACAGACTGTCTGTACGCTCCAACATCCAGACTGGCATACCAACATGATACTGTTGGGGTAGCTACTCAAAGTGTTGTTAATTAGTTGTTCAACTACAAGTACTGTAACTATGCCCCAAGACTCTACAATTCTAGTGCAAGTATTGGGGCATGCGGCCAGAAACAGCCTTTAAAGTGCAGCTGGTAGTGTATTGGACATATACATGAACCTCCTTTCTGCATCTGGGTCACTGAGTCAGACCCAGCTCCGCTATCCATCGCTGGTAGAAAATCACACCGCTCACCTCACTTACACATGAAAATGGTCATTTACATATATCAGCCCCCACTCCCCTCTAGTCGTCAATCCATCTGTCCATCCATGTTATGCTGTTCCATCAGCTAGTCACCAATCACAACTGTCAGTTTCACATGTGATGTCACAGCACAGGCAGTGTTGTCTGTCTTTCAGTGTGTGTTGCTGTGGGCTATACTATTCCAGCTCCCATAAGGAAGGATGTCTCTCAAATCTCATTGGTTGTAGCACCTCCCTTACTGTACCTGTTCTCTCAGGCAGTGAGGCTCACGTCACGTGACACCAGTCAGTTCTCTCTGGCTCCGGAGGTCCAAAGGGTTTCAGTTTGGAGGTCTGGTAGAGTAACAACCACACACTTCCTGTCCTGGAAAGAGTCATCGAGTCCAGATCAGTTCACATCAGTCCAGTATAACTCCATAGTTACAGCTCAGAGTGGATCAGTTGTGAGAGATATGAGTGAGACTGCAGAATGAAAGGCTTACGGAGTGGTGAGATACTGAGTTGGGTGGAGAGGGAGGCAGAATATAGTCACAACGCCAGCCTAGTCTGGGCTGAGCAGCTGACTGACTGACAGCATTGTGTGTGTGTGTCTAATGCCTGGTGTTACAGACTGCTGGTGGAACAGCTGTTGCTGTGTCTGCTACTGGCCTGTGTATGAGATACCATCATTCTGCTTGCCAGACTTTAACGGGTAGGCCAGAGGAATATAATGCAATATTCAGCCACACTCGTCTGGTTCCATGAGACTAGAGACAACCTTAGACTGGGGTCTGGGATGGAGGGTTTGGGGCTGGGAAGAACTGGGTTATATACTGAAAACTAGTGAAATATACTGGGACATACTCGTTTTCTATATAGTACTAAGACAGCAAACCTTGTGTGCAATTTCACCTCTGTGTGAAAAATGTGTGTGTACCGTTTTGAGATGGAGAAATGTTGACAGTATGAGAATATATATAGACCTTCACCAGTAACCCTAGCACATAATTTATACAATACCAAAAACAGCAGGTCAAGTAATAAAATATCTATATAGGATGATGTGTTAAGTTTATCCCAAAATGTTAATATGCTATTAAACTATGAGTGTCAGAGTATTAATGTCTGACATTGATGCATAATCAGATTGGTATTGTTGATATTCTTTAGAAACGTTATTCAGCGTTACAAATTCATATTAGCTTCATCTACATTACCAAGCATTGTCACATCGCCTCCCCATACGTCTAACAGCTTCCCTGTGTTCGCTAGCAGACCATTGACAGACCATCGGTGGTCCTGGAAGCACTATGCAGAATCAGACACCAACCCACCACCGCACCAACCATTGTGTTGTGTTACATTCTTATCAAGACAATCTAGAGACTACTCAGGGGGGGGGGGGGTAAAGGGGTTTGGGTTGGGGTCTGTCTCGTGGGAGTGAAAACCGAACCAGCGGTGTCTCAGCCTCATCCGCCCATCATTGAGAAATACAAAATATACAAGCAGGCACCCGTCCCTCTACTGCACACCTCTCCCTCTACACCTCCACCACTTCTACACACATCCCTCGCTCAAAGCACTCATCTCTACGATGAATGGCGGAATGAAGGTTGGAGGAGCCGTCTCTCATCCCCCTCTCTCCATCTCACTCTTCCATTCCTCTCTCTCTCTACACCATGTTCATGGCATCCTCTGTGAGGAAGGAGTGAATGTGGGCAAATGATGGGCGGAGCTTGCAGTCCCGGTTCCAGCAGCTCAGCATGAGGTCATAGAGACCCTGAGGACACACATCTGGCCTGCTCAGATACACCTGGGGATGGGGGAGAGAGGAGGGATGGGGGAGAAAGATAGAAAGGGGGAGGTGGAGGGGGGAGACAAAATGGAGGAGGGAGAGATGAGGGTTAAACATTCCATCTACTTAAATGTACTGCTACTGTACTGTATGAGCCTGTGTATGAGTGTGTGTACCTGTCTTCCGTGGTCCCTGAAGAACTCTCCGGCGTTGTCTATGACCTGTTCATCAGTCAGGTTGGAGTAGGGTTGCTCCTGACACACACTCAGCATCTCCCACAGAGTCACACCAAACGCCCACACGTCACTGGCTGTGGTGAACTTCCCCTGCAGAGACACACACTACCTGTTAGTTACTGGTTAGTTCCTTATTTACCACTGCTAACTTACTACTTGTCCCACCATTTTGTTTCTTTCTTTTGTACTGTCCTCATATCTTCCCTATTGTTTTCTTTATGCCTCTCTCTCCTTCCTCGCCCCTCTCTCCTTCCTCGCCCCTCTCTCTCCCTGTGTGTCCTCTCACCATCAGTATACACTCCCAGGCCATCCATCGTATAGGCAGCACGGCCCGCCCCACTCTCTCCTTCCTCGCCCCTCTCTCTCCCTGTGTGTCCTCTCACCATCAGTAAACACTCCCAGGCCATCCATCGTATAGGCAGCACGGCCCGCCCCTCTCTCTCCTTCCTCGCCCTTCTCTCTCCCTGTGTGTCCTCTCACCATCAGTATACACTCCCAGGCCATCCATCGTATAGGCAGCACGGCTCGCCCCTCTCTCTCCTTCCTCGCCCCTCTCTCCTTCCTCGCCCCTCTCTCTCCCTGTGTGTCCTCTCACCATCAGTATACACTCCCAGGCCATCCATCGTATAGGCAGCACGGCTCGCCCCTCTCTCTCCTTCCTCGCCCCTCTCTCCTTCCTCGCCCCTCTCTCTCCCTGTGTGTCCTCTCACCATCAGTATACACTCCCAGGCCATCCATCGTATAGGCAGCACGGCCCGCCCCTCTCTCTCCTTCCTCGCCCCTCTCTCCCTGTGTGTCCTCTCACCATCAGTATACACTCCCAGGCCATTCATCGTATAGGCAGCACGGCCCGCCCCACTCTCTCCTTCCTCGCCCCTCTCTCTCCCTGTGTGTCCTCTCACCATCAGTATACACTCCCAGGCCATCCATCGTATAGGCAGCACGGCCCGCCCCTCTCTCTCCTTCCTCGCCCCTCTCTCCTTCCTCGCCCCTCTCTCCCTGTGTGTCCTCTCACCATCAGTATACACTCCCAGGCCATCCATCGTATAGGCAGCACGGCCCGCCCCACTCTCTCCTTCCTCGCCCTTCTCTCTCCCTGTGTGTCCTCTCACCATCAGTATACACTCCCAGGCCATCCATCGTATAGGCAGCACGGCCCGCCCCACTCTCTCCTTCCTCGCCCCTCTCTCTCCCTGTGTCCTCTCACCATCAGTATACACTCCCAGGCCATCCATCGTATAGGCAGCACGGCCCGCCCCTCTCTCTCCTTCCTCGCCCCTCTCTCCTTCCTCGCCCTTCTCTCTCCCTGTGTGTCCTCTCACCATCAGTATACACTCCCAGGCCATCCATCGTATAGGCAGCACGGCCCGCCCCTCTCTCTCCTTCCTCGCCCTTCTCTCTCCCTGTGTGTCCTCTCACCATCAGTATACACTCCCAGGCCATCCATCGTATAGGCAGCACGGCCCGCCCCACTCTCTCCTTCCTCGCCCCTCTCTCTCCCTGTGTGTCCTCTCACCATCAGTATACACTCCCAGGCCATCCATCGTATAGGCAGCACGGCCCGCCCCTCTCTCTCTTTCCTCGCCCCTCTCTCTCCCTGTGTGTCCTCTCACCATCAGTATACACTCCCAGGCCATCCATCGTATAGGCAGCACGGCCCGCCCCACTCTCTCCTTCCTCGCCCCTCTCTCTCCCTGTGTGTCCTCTCACCATCAGTATACACTCCCAGGCCATCCATCGTATAGGCAGCACGGCTCGCCCCTGGATGCGGTAGTAGTCTCCAGCGTACAGGTTTCTGCTCATCCCAAAGTCGGCGATCTTGATGGGTCTCTCCCCGCCCCGGTCGCCCCCGCTCTCGCCCTTCTCACCCCCCACCAGGCAGTTTCTTGTGGCCAGGTCACGGTGCACGAAGTTCAGAGACGACAGAAACTTCATCCCTGAAGCTATCTGACTGGCCATGGCGATCAGAGCAGGGTAACTGAGAGGGAGGGATGTGTGGTGGAACAGAAGAGATAAGAGGCAGAAATACAATATTTCAGATGCAGGTGGAAAGGTGTTTGTGTATATATGCATCTGTCTTTGTGAAAATGTGTGTGTGACTGTGTGTGTGTGTACTATGTGTGTGTGTATACTATGTGCGTCTGTGTGTGTGTGTACTGTGTGTGTACTATGTGTGCGTACTATGTGTGCGTATTACCTGATGGTGGGGGTGTTGTGTGTGGGTCCGGTCTTGTCCAGCAGGACTCTGTGTGAGAGGTACTGGTTGAGGTCCCCACTCTCCATGTACTCTGTGACCATACAGAGAGGGTCGCTGCTCACACACACTCCCAACAGACGGATGATGTTGGGGTCCTTCAGACGAGACAGAATCTTCCCCTCCTTTAGGAAGTCATTCCTAGGAGGGAGGGAGAGAGAGAGATAGGAGCGAGGGGTGGGGTGGAGGAGAGAGAGATCAACAATTGAAATGAGAAAAAGCTAAAAGAGAAGAGATGGAGTGAGAGAGACAGACTGAGAAAGAAAAACTCAACTTTAGGACCAAAATTAGATGTTCTTAATAGGTCTTAAAATGATAATTGTTCGCTAAATGATTTAGATTAACTATCCTGAGACAGACCTGGCGTTCTTGGAGGCGTCAGGACGCAGTATCTTAACAGCCACCAGCAGAGGGCGTCCTTTCCTCACGTTGAAAGGGAACTCCAGGTTAGGCAGTTCCTGAGGGCTCTCTATCTCACACAGGTGCACCTGAGGAAGGAACCAACAGAAAAAGATACCTTCAGACAACCAACAACCACAACTAAAAATCCAAGTATAGTCACTGTCTCACATGATCAGAAAACCCCCCCGCATCGCCACAAATGACTTCAATGATGCCAGTCTCAGACTACAGAATGTAGTGAACGATAGAGCAGCGGAAGAAGTTAGTGAGAGTTGTCAAGCTAACACACACTTGCACATACACGCACACACACACACACTCAGTATAGTTAAACACATCTACACATACAAACAAGCACACACACACAGGCATACACACCTCTCCAAACTGTCCTTCTCCCAGTTTCTCCTTGAAAACCAGACAGTGTCGGGGCAGTTCAGGCAGGGGGGTGCAGTCTGCTGCAGTGGGGCTGGTGGAGGTCAGGGCTGGCACTGCATACGTGTTGTTACCACTGACAAGACAAATCACAGCTAAGTGTATTGAAAGTGCATTTGAAATCACAACACACTTTAGGGTAGAAACATGAAAAATGCAATAAAGGAGATGAATAAAAGAACATCAAAACAAAGAAAGATCACTGATTCAAGTCCAAGTTAAAACAGTGGGTTTTTAATGGTGATTTAACCCTCCTACCTGACGCCCTGCAGGCTAACGATGTCTGCCTCTGCATAGTGGGGCACGCTGGCGGGGAAGGGGGGAGACAGGGCCGGGTAGGGAGGGGCATCGGGGTACGGGGGAGGCTCCTCCTGCGTGGGGGGCAAGCCCTTCTCCAAGTCCATACCACAGCCTGGAGGGAGGGGGAGGAGGGAAGAAGTTGCGAAAGGAGGGATAGAGGAGTGGAGAGAGGGATGGAAGAGTTGAGAGAGGCGTGCTCAGGCCTTTGTCACAAGCATTTTGAGGCAAATGACTTTATTATGCTTAAAGCACTACACAAAATGGAGTGAATTGATGCAGTGAGAAGGTGATAGACAAACGGTTCATAATCAAACACATGCTCAGCCCTGATGTTACTGTTATTCTAGACAGTATGATTCCAGCTCCATGGAGCTCCAGGAAGGGGGTGAATCCTGGTATTTCCCCCCAGTCAGAGGCTCTTACCCTGGGCCCCATTATTGAGGCTCTTCTCCTGAGGGTGAGAGGAGCTGGCCCTGGCCATAGGGACGGTTAGGGGCCACGAGGAGCCTGAGCCATGCTGCCTCTGATCTGACAGGAGGAGGTCATAGGCTGGGTTGTTTAACAGCAAGGCTGGGGGGACACACATGGAGCACACACACACACACACACACACACACACACAAACCAAGGCACACAACACAAAATAAGGCAAACATGCAATATACACGACAAGGCAAACAGCACAACACAGTACAGCACAACACAGCACAACAAAAACACAACACAACGCAACACAAGTTAGCGAAACACAGCATACCAGTGACAATACAAGGGGAGGATGCATTAAGTTGGGGAGAACAGAACAGGTCTGCAGAGCAAAGACCAGGCAAGGTTAACACAACTCAGACAATGAACAAACGTAACAACCACAGGGGTATAATGTACATGTGGGAGGATCATATTTCTGTTATTCAGCATAATAATGCTCCTGTGATATTGTTATTCTTCTGTATAATATGTGACACTGTTCAAATCTGACACAGTGGATAGTAAAGACAGCATAGTGGCCGCCTGCAGCGCGGAGCAACTAGGAATGCTCTCTCTCTCTCTTCCTCTTTCCTTCCCATCAGTCAACAATAGTTATCTTATGCCCTGTCTGGGTGGGTGTGTGTGTGTGGGTGTGTCCCCCATATTTGCCTGTCTGTGTCTATCAGCAGGATCTGATGGTGTCATGTTTAGTTTTAGTGTTTGATCTGTTGTGTGTTTACTGTACTGTACCACATCTCCTTTGTGTGTTTACTGTACTATACCACATCTCCTTTGTGTGTTTACTGTACTATACCACATCTCCTTTGTGTGTTTACTGTACTATACCACATCTCCTTTGTGTGTTTACTGTACTATACCACATCTCCTTTGTGTGTTTACTGTACTATACCACATCTCCTTTGTGTCTTTACTGTACTATACCACATCTCCTTTGTGTCTTTACTGTACTGTACCACATCTCCTTTGTGTGTTTACTGTACCACATCTCCTTTGTGTGTTTACTGTACCACATCTCCTTTGTGTGTTTACTGTACCACATCTCCTTTGTGTGTTTACTGTACCACATCTCCTTTGTGTGTTTACTGTACCACATCTCCTTTGTGTGTTTACTGTACCACATCTCCTTTGTGTGTTTACCACGTTCTCTTTTTCTAGCCAAATCAACTGGCTAATTGATATAGCAGTTGCTAGATTTGATTTTCTTTCTTGTAATAATACAGCACATTCTCCAGTACCAGTTCAATGTGTCTGTCAGTCTGCCTGTCTGCCAGTCTGTATATCTGTCTGTGTGTGTCTGCCTGTCTGTGTGTGTCTGCCTGTCTGTGTCTTTCTCTCTAACTGTGTGTCAAACTGACACTCTCTGTGTGTTTGCGGTCTTACTGCAACCATGTCTTACCGGTGCTGTCTCGTCCGGTGCTGTCTTGTCCTAGTGGTCGGAGCAGTGCGCTGGGCTCCTGGTACTCTCCCTCTCCGTCGCAGCGCTCCCTGTCGTCAGGGAAAGTGTGTATACGCTGGTAGCGGCTGGAGTAGCTGTGTGTGTTGTTGATCACCACGTTGTCCGAGGGGACGGACAGATGGACACGCAGCTCGTCACTGGACAGGCTGCCCTGGGCCTGGAGAGGACAAGGAGAGGGTTAGCAAAACACACACACACGCGACACACACATTCTCACACGTTACTGGACAGACTCATTTGAACCTGAAAGGCCAACACGCACATTAAGTAAGAATGTAAAGATACGTGAGACAGATAGTGGTAGCCATTTTGAAAGTCATGCTGAAAGCCTTCCTCCATCACCTTGCCCAGTATCTTCTTCCAGTATTGCCTCCACAGAATGACAGCGATCACAGTCAATAGCAGCAGGATGATGCCCACCAGGCAGCCAATCAGGATGGCTGTGTTGCTGCTGTCGTCCTTGGCGACAGGAAGGCCCGCCCCTGGGGTCACAGCATCGAAGTCGGCCCCTGAGAAGAACATAAATGTAATGAAGTGCATGTGTGTGTTTGCGACAGTATACAGCTGTGGAAAACATTGAGAGCACTGCAAAATGACCTGTTTCTCTGGTTTGACTATTTATAGGTCTGTGTTTGGGTAACATGAACATTTGAGTTTTATTCTATAAACTACTGACAACATTTCTCCCAAATACATTTTTTTCATTTAGAGCATTTATTTGCAGAAAATTACAACTGGCCAAAATAACAAAAAAGATGCAGTGTTTTTCAATGGGGTTCAGGTCTGGAGATTGGGCTGTCCATGACAGGGTCTTGATCTGGTGGTCCTCCATCCACACCTTGATTGACCTGGCTATGTGGCATGGAGCATTGACCTGCTGGAAAAACCAATCCTCAGAGGTGGGGAACATTGTCAGAGCAGAAGGAAGCTAGTTTTCTTCCAGGGCAACGTTGTACGTGGCTTGATTCATGCGTCCTTCACAAAGGTGCTGAAGCACCCCCAGATCATCACCAATCCTCCACCACATTTCACAGTGGGTGTGAGACACTGCAAATAAATGCTCTAAATGACAATATTTTTATTTGGAATTTGGGAGAAATGTTGTCAGTAGTTTATAGAATAAAACTAAAATGTTAATTTTACCCAAACACAGACCTATAAATAGTAAAACCAGAGAAACAGATACTTTTGCAGTGCTCTCAATTTTTTCCAGAGCTGTATGTGGTACGTGAGAGAGTCAGTATTTCATCAGTAAATGTGTAAGTGTTAATGTGCTTTGCAGTCTGTGTATTAGCACGGTCTGTATAGGCAGAGAGGGAGCTGCTAAGAACGCACCTGTCTGTCACACCCAAATACTTTAATCAAGCTCACTGACTGTCTGGTGTGTGTGTGTGTGTGTGTGCGCGCGCGTGTGTGTGTGTGTGTGTGTGTGTGTGTGTGTGCGCTCATGCCGGGGAGGTCTGTGAAAGCCTCAGGGCTGGTCTTGGGGACAGAATGTTTTAGCTGTGTTTTCTGTTCCAGATGACCTTGCATGAGAGCAGCAGCTCTGATTATATAGGAAATAGAATGCACACAGTTTATGAGTTTAGCTCAAACATGCAAAACAGTGTTGTAAAGTGAGATCTCTCTCTCGGCATGCGCATATATTCAAACAAACACATCCAAAGCCACAGAACCATAGCCGTTAAGACAGACATAGCACTACACACCCACCACAGTGGAACCCACTGCCGCCCTCTAAAAAGGCCTGGAATTGTCTGGTGTTCCATGATCTGATGTTCCTTAGTTCCACAGTGGTTCCGTCAACATGCAGTTAGGGAGATCACAGGAAAGAAGCAGTGGTGTTGTTGTATGTGAATATGATGAGGTACCACAAAGCAACATGCTGTGTTAAGTGTGTTACACTCTTTAGCCCAGAGTCAAAACATTAACTCCACCGGTTCATCCTTCCCCCCTGCCCTTCATCCCTCCTTCTGAACCCGTGGTCTCAGGACAGCTCTAAGCTGTGTTAAACAGACCAGTTATCAGGGGAAATGTCCTTTCCCTCTTTCCACCCCCCCTCCCCCTCCCTCTCTCACCTGACAGTGTGCTGTTACCCGTGTTGTCCATCATGGGGTTGGTGGTGGGGGGTTCTGGAGGAACGAGGGATGGAAGGAGTGATAAGACAGAGGAGAAGAGAGAGTTCCTCTCAAGGTACTGAAAAGCATGAGAGTGATGATATGTAGCATATGAGATGTCCAACTCCACGTGGACAATAAAGATGATTATTCTGTAGACGACCATGTTGCCAGACAACGCTGCAGTGTAGATGACCATGTGCCAGACAAAGCTGCAGTGTAGACGACCATGTTGCCAGACAACGCTGCAGTGTAGATGACCATGTGCCAGACAAAGCTGCAGTGTAGATGACCATGTGCCAGACAAAGCTGCAGTGTAGACGACCATGTTGCCAGACAACGCTGCAGTGTAGACGACCATGTTGCCAGACAACGCTGCAGTGTAGACGACCATGTTGCCAGACAACGCTGCAGTGTAGACGACCATGTTGCCAGACAAAGCTGCAGTGTAGACGACCATGTTGCCAGACAAAGCTGCAGTGTAGACGACCATGTTGCCAGACAAAGCTGCAGTGTAGACGACCATGTTGCCAGACAAAGCTGCAGTGTAGACGACCATGTTGCCAGACAAAGCTGCAGTGTAGACGACCATGTTGCCAGACAAAGCTGCAGTGTAGACGACCATGTTGCCAGACAAAGCTGCAGTGTAGACGACCATGTTGCCAGACAAAGCTGCAGTGTAGACGACCATGTTGCCAGACAAAGCTGCAGTGTAGACGACCATGTTGCCAGACAAAGCTGCAGCGTAGACGACCATGTTGCCAGACAAAGCTGCAGTGTAGACGACCATGTTGCCAGACAAAGCTGCAGTGTAGACGACCATGTTGCCAGACAAAGCTGCAGTGTAGACGACCATGTTGCCAGACAACGCTGCAGCGTAGACGACCATGTTGCCAGACAACGCTGCAGTGTAGACGACCATGTTGCCAGACAAAGCTGCAGTGTAGACGACCATGTTGCCAGACAACGCTGCAGCGTAGATGACCATGTTGCCAGACAAAGCTGCAGTGTAGACGGCCATGTTGTCAGACAAAGCTGCAGTGTAGACGACCATGTTGCCAGACAACGCTGCAGTGTAGACGACCATGTTGCCAGACAAAGCTGCAGTGTAGACGACCATGTTGCCAGACAAACCTGCAGTGTAGACGACCATGTTGCCAGACAACGCTGCAGTGTAGACGACCATGTTGCCAGACAAAGCTGCAGTGTAGACGACCATGTTGCCAGACAACGCTGCAGTGTAGACGACCATGTTGCCAGACAACGCTGCAGTGTAGACGACCATGTTGCCAGACAAAGCTGCAGTGTAGACGACCATGTTGCCAGACAAACCTGCAGTGTAGACGACCATGTTGCCAGACAACGCTGCAGTGTAGACGACCATGTTGCCAGACAACGCTGCAGTGTAGACGACCATGTTGCCAGACAAAGCTGCAGTGTAGATGGCTGTTGTGTGAGGTTGGACTGAGGCCAGGGGTTTTAACACAGCATGATGGACAGAGGAGGAGGCGCCTCACACATGGCTCCTTTCTATGGTGTGGTTACTTCTTATACCCTGTCTTTTTTGTCATTGCATGTTTCTGGAAATGCTTTAAAGACACGACTTAGAACACTGCATGCCCACACTCGACCCACCCGTTGTGATGAGGGGCAAGAGGGAAAAGAGGAGGAGAAAGGGGAGAGGAGAATGGAATGGGAATGGAGGAGGGGTGAAAATGGGGAAGATGGGAAGTAAGGGGAAAGGATGAGGGATGAGAGGAGAGTGGGACGAAAGGGGGATGAATGGAATAGAGGGGGATGAGAGGTAGAGGTACAAGTGGTGAAAGAGAGGCGACTCACCTGAGGGAACGCTAGTGAAGTTGGAGGAGTTGTGGTTGAGGGCGGGGCTGACGGAGGAGGGGAAGACAGGAGGAGGACGAGGAGTAGCGGAGGAGACCGGAGGAGCAGGAAGAGCAGAGCCCGTGTCCATGGGGTCGACACCCTCCCCGTACGGCTCTGAGAGAGAGAGATGGGGATAAACAAGAATAGGATGATCTACTTCCTAAGACAATCAGAGAACCATGAATCCCACAGAGTAGAAGGGGAGAGAGAGACTGAGAATCAGAGAGATAATGTTAAAATGACAGAAATAATGAGAAAAGGAGAGAAGAGGAGTGAGAATGAAAGAGAGCAATACCCTGAACGTACCGGAGTAGAAGGAGATCTCAGAGATGAGCATCCATCGGTCTGCGAAGGCAAACTGGCAACGTAAGATCTGGGCAGGGCGACCCCCCAGGGGCAGGGAGATGGGGCGTGAGGAGGGGTCCTTCAGGTCCTCTAGAGGTACAGCCAGGGAGAGGGGGGGCGAGGACCAGGGGAGTAAGAGGCCAGGTTTAAACTGACAATCTACCTTACTGAAGACCCTCACACCCTGGGTGTGACGGTTATTACTGTGGACCTGGATGGGGAGGGGGGAGAGGGAGGGAAGAGAGGGGGGGGGGGGCTCAGTTACACCAGCTCTGTCAGGAGGAATGGGCCAAAATTCACCCAACTTATTGTGGAAAGCTTGTGTAAGGCTACCCACAACGTTTGACCCAATTTAAACAATTTTCTATGGCTACAAAGCACAGGGAGGAAGGTGAGCCATGGTCGGCTTTGATGCAGTGGAAATAAACATAGTCCGTGTTTTAATTGTGCTCCAACTTCTTGTTACCTCGAATTAGTCCTTTTGGAAGTTTTTCTTGGTAAGCCGTTCTCATGATTTTGTTGTTGAGCACCCCTCCTTTCCTTTGTTTTCTGAAGTGTGAATGTAACACTAAAACCCTGCAGTTATAATGCATCGTTAGCCTTATGACCATGTACTACCTCCTTATAATAGGAACATCACATTAGACTGAGGTACTAGGTGGAAAATAACACAAATGAGTGAAAGTGGAAAGTGATTAGTGACAAAGTACGAGAGGGAAAAACGGAGAGGGGGAAACAGAGAGGGGGAAACGGAGAGGGGGAAACGGAGAGGGGGAAATGGAGAGGTGATTGATTGGAGAAAATACATTTTACAGCCCAGCAGAGGGACACGGACACGGCAGGAGAGAAAGGTTCCATCTATGTCTATAGACCATCACTGCTACCTAGTGTGTGTGTGTGTGTGCGAGTGCGAGTGTGTGTGTGTGTGTGTGTGTGTGTGTGTGTGTGTGAGAGAGAGAGAGTGAGAGTGAGAGTAGAGAGAGCAGGAAGAGAGGGAGAGCAGGAAGAGAGGGAGAGCAGGAAGAGAGGGAGAGAGAGGGAATAGAGAGAAATAGAAAGGATAGATGGTGAGGAAGATAGATGGTGAGGAAGATAGATGGTGAGGAAGATAGATGGTGAGGTAGATAGAGGTTCAGGGGGGAAAGGTGGGGAATAGAATAGCCAGGAAGAGAGGGAGAATACAGGGGAAAGGGGGATAGGGCATCTGGAGAGAGGGAAAGGGGGATAGGGCATCTGGAGAGAGGGAAAGGGGGATAGGGCATCTGGAGGGAGGGAAAGGGGGATAGGGCATCTGGAGAGAGGGAAATAAAGGGTGAGTGAGAAATGCTCCCTCTAATGGGGAATTAAGGGCTGGTATTAAGACTCTACTGACAGGTTAGTCATTAACCTGACACTTACAGTAGGGAAAATCTCTAACTAAAACCACATGTGTATATCTGTGTAATACAAACACACACACCCATATATGCTCTCATGCACACTCCTGGAACACAACACGGAGGTTAATATGTAACTGATTGTAATCTGGAGGGGGCCTAATAATTCAACAAAGCAAAACCTGCTGGGTAATCTGATCTGCACAGGCCTGGCTAGAAAACATACATTATGTTCTTGTTATTTCGTGCTTAAGTCTTCCTGTTGCATTCTTCTAGAACATGTTTCTGCTCACTGCAATGCACTTATTTCTGAGTTGGATGAAAACATCCTACTAACTGACTGAAATGTGAATGAAAGAACAAGGAACATATGACAAGTAAGTAGGTTAGAGGAGAACAGACCCTTATTAGGCCGTCATTGTAAATAATAATTATGCTCTCAAATCGATTCACCTGGATAAATAAGAAAGGTACAAAAGTATTTTCCTGATTTTCTCTACTTTTGCATATTTTTGATACTGAGTGTTATCAGATCTTCAACCAAAACCTAATATTAGATAAAAGGAACCCGCGTTTACAAATAACAAAAAAATGATACTTATTTTATATATTTAATGAACAAAGTGATGCAACACCCAATGCCCCTGTGTGAAAAAGTAATTGCCCCCTTACACTCAATAACTGGTTGTGCCACCTTGAACTGCAATGACTCCAACTAAATGCGTCCATTCTCTCATATCGCTGTGGAGGAAGTGACCCTGGATGATCATCAAGACTCTTGGAAGAATGTTATATAGACAATGAGTCAACAGTATAACTTCTTGGATGACATGGTTCCCATTATGGCTGGAGAAAACCAAACACTGCATTCCACAGTAAGAACATCATACCAACGGTCAAGCGTGGTGGTGGTAGTGTTATGGTTTGAGGATGCTTTGCTGCCTCAGGACCTGGACGACTTGTCTTATAGAAGGAACCATGAATTCTGCTCTGTATCAGAGAATTCTACAGGTGAATATCAGGCCATCCGTCTGAGTTGAAGCTGAAGCTCAGCTGGGTCATGCAGCAAGACAATGATCCAAAATACACAATCAATTCTACATGACCGAACCCCAATTGAGATGTTGCGGCAGGACTTGAAACAAGCAGTTCATGCTTGAAAACCCACAAATGTCACTGAGTTAAAGCAGTTCTGATAGAAGAGTGTGACAAAACTCCTCCACAGTGACGTGAGAGACTGATCAACTACTACAGGAAGCGTTTGGTTGGAGTCATTGAAACTAAAGGTGGCACAGACAGTTATTGAGTGTAATAGGTATTGGATGTTATTTCATTTATTTTATAAACTAAGTTATGTAAGAATGTAATTATTTTATTATTCATTCACTCAGGTTCCCTTTATCTAATATTAGGTTTTGGTTGAAGATATGATAACATTCAGTATCAAAAATATGCAAAAGTATAGAAAATTAGAACGCGAGAGAGAGAACGAGAAAGAGAGAACAAGAGAGAACGAGAACAAGAGAGAACAAGAGAGAGAAAGAACAATAGAATGAGAACAAGAGAACGAGAGAGAACAAGAGAATGAGAACAAGAGAACGAGAGAGAACAAGAGAATGAGAGAGAGAACGAGAGAGAACAAGAGAATGAGAGCAAGAACGAGAGAGAACAAGAGAATGAGAGAGAATGAGAGAGAGAACGAGAGAGAACAAGAGAATGAGAGAGAGAATGAGAGAGAACGAGAGAGAACAAGAGAATGAGAGAGAGAACGAGAGAGAGAGAGAGAACGAGAGATAGAGAGGGAACAAGAGAGAAAGAGAGAGAGAGAACAAGAGAGAGAGAGAGAGAGAGAGAGAGAGAGTGAGAACAAGAGGGAACAAGAGAGAGAGAGAAGAGAAGAGAGAGAGAGTTAGCTAGGTAACGGAACACGTTCCTCTCCTGGGAGTGTCCTAGAACCAGGTTAGAGAACATATCACCCTTTAGGGAAGGCAGACATGTCAGGTTCAGGTTCCTGCAGTTATTTATGTGAACGGTGTGCCCTTCCCTTCAGGTGTATGTTTGCTGAGATAAGACCAGGGAACGCATTGGGAAAAGGCAGGGAAGAAAACTGCTTCAGCTCAGGGAAAACATCAGGAACAGGATTGAGTTAAGACTACAGGAGAAGTTATTGAAACGATCTATATAGAAAAACAAAACCACAGGAAAAAGTGTCAGGAAAAACTTTTAGGAAAGCGATAGAAAGCTTTAGATCGCTTAGGTGCAGTGCAGCATTCCGAGAGGACTGGGAAAACACTGGGATAGTTCAAGAATTCCCACCGTTAACGGCATAGCATAGGGGAACTAATGATAACACTGAAAAGTTAAAAACAGATTACTTATTGTTTGTATCTAGACTGGACTTTCTTTCATTCTTCCTGCTTGTTTTCTTTTATCTCATTCATTTTATTGTTTTAAATACACTTTCATTCAAGTTTTTTGGGGATTTAATAATATGTGTTTTTATAGTGGGCAGATCTCCAATTCCAGCCCTAACCAACATTCCAGACTGACTCCATTCCAGAAGAGGAAACAACAGGACATTAAACTGGGTTCACATATTAAACTGGGTTCACACATTCCAAAGTCTTCCAACATAACAACACAACATTTCACCATAAAGAAACCATCAAACCACAACCACACATACAGCCAGTGATACAACCTAATGGCCCCCAGAGACCAGACTACAGACAACAGACAAACAATGATAAACGACAGGATAATGGAAAGCTAATATGATGGTGGGACTGAGAGGGTAATTTAAGACAATGTGTTACTGGCTAGTCACATGATGTTAAAGAGATATAAAGTGATGTGTTGTGTAATGTTGGTCAACATCTTTGTATAATAGATCATTTGAAGGTTTTATAGAGATGTATTGGACTGTGTGAGCCAAGGATTTTGGGGGGATTTTTGGACTTAAAGAGAGACACACGTAGACATAAGGGACACACACACACACACACACACATACATCCTCTTACTTGCATGGTGTGGAAGCTGCGTGTCTTTTCGAAGTGGAACTCGATGTCAACGCTGCCCTGCCCCAGAGCCTCTCTGCTCCAGCCCAGGTAGTCATACCCCGGCCACACTCTCAGCTCCTTGGTCTCTGTGAAGTCATTCCCTCCTAACACACCGTCAAACAGCTGGCCCAGGCCTCCGAACTGAACCCTAAACACATACATACAGTACACACACATTATTACACCGTTATACATATATTGTACACATGCCAAGGCATACACAGTCATACATTGTACATGCACACACCCACATCCTAACATATACAGAAGTACACACACACACACACACACACACACACACACACCTCAAACCCCTGTGTCTCAGGTTTCACACACACAGACACACACACAGTATATAGATCTGGGTTGCGTCAAAACCATTAGCTCACCCGCTATGAAAACAGTTGTGCCCCATTAAAAAGGTATATGTGAATATAACCTCCCTACTTCTCCCCCATCCCTGGACAATACAGTCTGGAAACAGAGTACAACTCCCTCAGCAAATAAAGTCTGACTCCAGATAATTTAATTCTTATTCGATTAGGTGGACAGAGAAAATAAACATTGGGTAGAGGAGTTGTTTCGTGTGTGTGTGTATGACAGACTAAAGCCATTTGGCTGACTGCGGATCACTAAGGCCCTGTTCACTACTAACAGATGGGATGAGTCCAGGAGCAGAGCAGCACCGGAGGGGGTCTGCAGATGATGGAGGCCATGTTTCAGCTAGCTACTGGTTCCTTTATATACTCATCCATATTTTACCAGTTATGGTTGGCTGAGTACACATTCTCATTTATAGCAACAACCTGGGGAAAAGTTGCATTTGTGTGAGAACCAACTAAAGCCAACGGAGGATGAAGACCAATCTCAAGTAGCCAGCCAATACCCACAGAGCTGAGAGAGGAGGATGATGCTTACCCTGACTCTACGCTGCCATCGTAGGTGGAATCGTTGAGGTACACAGGTGAGCCAGACAGGTGCATCACATGACCCACTGGAGCTGTGTACACCAACAGGCCATCTGAGCGAGAGAGAGACCGAGAGTCAGACAGACAGAGAGTCAGACAGACAGAGAGTCAGACAGACAGAGAGTCAGACAGACAGACAGACAGAGAGTCAGACAGAGAGTCAGACAGAGAGTCAGACAGAGAGTCAGACAGAGAGTCAGACAGATAGACAGATAGACAGATAGACAGATAGACAGATAGACAGATAGAGAGGGGAGATGAAGTATATAGAGAGAGATTACATTAATAATATACACTTTAATAAGATACAGCATATATCATCTTTACCATCGCCTGGTCAGCTACACATGAACTACATACGTTGGTTAAGCCTGTGTTCAGGAGATGAGAAACACACAGGCAGAGCAGACATCTCTCCAGTGAAACATTAGACCCTCTCTCCCCCCAGTCAGCCTGTATGGCTAATCAGCATGTTCTCCTAGCACAGGTCTGAAGTCACTCACTGTAACTACCTTCACCTTCAGCGCTCACATCCATAATAAACACAGCTTTTACAGAAGGAGGGAGTGTGTGTGTGTGTGTTTGTGTGCGCACGTATGTGCATGTCTGTACATGTGTGTCCGTGTGTGTGGGGGACAAGGGCTCAGTCCCATTGGGGTCTTGCACAATAAACAAACCACATAGCATACCCGTTCCCCGCCACAATGTAAAACGTGATGATGGAACAGGAATGTGTGCCGGGAAATGTGTCTGCCATTTCTGTGAATCTGCATGTTATAGTGTTAGTGGTTCCAGAGACAGAAACCTCTCTAACAGACAATAATTCCAGGAAGATAGTCAGTCTATCCCCAGAGAGACACACAGAGGGTGAGTCTTAAATGACACCCTATTCCCTATACAGTGCACTACTTTTGACCAGAGCCCTGTTCAGGGAATAGCTAGTGCCATTTGGGATGCATCCAGATGCAGCGGCCCCAGGCATTAAGGCTCAGCACTAGGCTTGATTTACAGCCAGTCAGCCAGCCATTGTGTAAAGGGAGGAGGACAGAGAGGAGAGAGGAGACGTGTCCCACCCATAAACACAGTGTAATTCACTGGTGCTCTGTGAGCATACCATCTATCATCCTCTGTGCTGTAGTGTCACTTATCTGTGGTAAAACGGGATGGTTTTATCTCCGGCCAAACCAGACAGTAAATTAAAAGTCATGGTGAGTGAATCCTATGACCATATCTGCAGAAATACGTGCTTGAAGACACATAATCAGCCTTATTTCTCAAATCTAGAAAACAGACTGTAAATTCAAGGCGACACACACACATCTAAGGATGGTGAAGTCGTTGGCCATCCCCCTAAGTGTCTGGAGTGCAGACAGCAGAGATATGAGTAGACAGAGTGATGTCTGCTATGCTGTGATCTTCCAAAGGCCTTCTTTTCAGTGTCTGTCTGTATCCACCTAATACTCTTAGATAAAAAGGTTCTGGATAGAACCAAAAAGAGTTCAGAACACCCTCGTGGGTCCACCTAAGGACATCGTCTCCCACACATCCATTTATGCATCCTCACTCCCGCTTTCATTTTATTTTAGACAGACAGACAGACAGACAGACAGACAGACAGACAGACAGACAGACAGACAGACAGACAGACAGACAG
The DNA here is from genome assembly GCF_013265735.2 of Oncorhynchus mykiss. Taxonomy (NCBI): domain Eukaryota; kingdom Metazoa; phylum Chordata; class Actinopteri; order Salmoniformes; family Salmonidae; genus Oncorhynchus; species Oncorhynchus mykiss. The sequence continues at coordinate 28,230,869 of NC_048566.1, read as the reverse complement.
ACAGTCAGAGAGTCAGACAGAGAGTCAGACAGAGAGTCAGACAGAGAGTCAGACAGAGAGTCAGACAGAGAGTCAGACAGAGAGTCAGACAGAGAGTCAGACAGATAGACAGTGTGACTCACCGTTCCACAGACAGCCATAGAGCTCCACTCGTAGACAGACGCTCATGACCCGGTCTGCCAGGGGGTAGAAGCGGACATAACGGGCAACAATGGGTGGACCCAGGTCCTTCAGAACCACATCATAGGTGTTCTCATTCCCAGACACCACCTGGGGGTGGGAGGGGGGGGGGGACAGTCAAGAGTGGCATGGAGACCCATTGAATAACCATGAATAGCATAATTAAGCATTTAGATGTGAAAAAGCAACACGGACATGATGGAACACAGAAATGGTAGTGGTGAATGATACATAAAAGGGCTTTAGGAAACTAGTGAGATTCAAGGATGCTGTGAGTGGGTGGCTGAATAAAAGGTTTGTATAAGACAGAAATAATGGAATGAGTCAGAGAAGCAGAGCCAAGGGGAGAGAGATACATTAGATAGATAAAACACACACACACACACACACACTTGTCTTTACCTCCTGCCCCCAGCGGTCCTTCCAGGTGATCCAGGTGCGTCCGTCTCGGGAGTAACGGAGCCGGTAGCTGCGGGCAAACTCCCGGCCGTGCCCGTCGGCATGGCGACCCTGGGTACCCACCAGAGCCAGGAAGTGCAGCGAGCGCAGGTCCACCTGGAAGAGAGAGAACAAGACGTCTTTAGTCACTGATCTAAGGTCAGTTGTAATGTAGTGCTCTGACCCTCAGCCCATCCTGACCCTCTACCTCCAACACAGGGAAACTAGGGAACTTCTACCTTGATTAAATTAAACACAAACTAGAACCCAATGAAATGTGAGTATTGGCAGGATGAATGCACCTCTTGCCAATGGAAACAGAGAATCCTTCACATAAGTATGTGGTTGTAGCCCATGTCTGACCTGGAGGTACTCTGAAGCACTGGGGAACACTGCTCCTGCAGGACACCACGCACCATCTCCCTCTCCTGTACTCAACCTGGGGGAGGGGGGGGGGGGGGGGATTATTAAATTATACATTTATGGATTCCATAATGAGATCAATCTGGATAGAATATAACTTTGTCATCCAAACTATCCAAACCACAAATACTTCTTACAGAGACCACAATATCCATCACCACAAACAGACCACAGTACAACCACTTAGTCACTGGCAATAGGATCAATTCACACGGAGAACTGGTCCACATGAAGCAATCCAAACCTGGACCATATACAGACCAGCCCTAACACCCAGACACATATCTTCTTGTCAACTTTGTTGAATTGAATGATAATAAAGTTCTACTACAGTTGATCGCGATCCCACTGAGGTCAACCTACCATTCAGAACACTAGGTAATTGACACTGATGGAGGGAGGTAAGGGGCGATAGTTGGGGATAGAGCCAGGCCAGGCCTCACTGCATCATACAGTACATCAGATACGAGGGAGGATAGATGGATAGATGAAGAAAAGGAGAGAGAGAGACAAACCAGGCCTCTCCATCCTAAATCAGCCACAATGATTCATATGAAAGATCACTGACGTGCAAAAGGAGACAAACTGTCCAAGTCCTCTACCCCCCCCCTCTATTCCCCCCTCCATCACTCTATTCCCTCTTTCTCACTCTCAGACCAGCGAGGTCCTCTACCCCCCCCCTCTATTCCCCCCTCCATCACTCTATTCCCTCTTTCTCACTCTCAGACCAGCCAAGTCCTCTACCCCCCCCTCTATTCCCCCCTCCATCACTCTATTCCCTCTTTCTCACTCTCAGACCAGCCAAGTCCTCTACCCCCCCCTCTATTCCCCCCTCCATCACTCTATTCCCTCTTTCTCACTCTCAGACCAGCCAAGTCCTCTACCCCCCCCCCTCTATTCCCCCCTCCATCACTCTATTCCCTCTTTCTCACTCTCAGACCAGCCAAGTCCTCTGCCCCCCACCCCCTCTATTCCCCCCTCCATCACTCTATTCCCTCTTTCTCACTCTCAGACCAGCCAAGTCCTCTACCCCCCCCCCCCCCTCTATTCCCCCCTCCATCACTCTATTCCCTCTTTCTCACTCTCAGACCAGCCAAGTCCTCTACCCCCCCTCTATTGCCCCCTCCATCACTCTATTCCCTCTTTCTCACTCTCAGACCAGCCAAGTCCTCTACCCCCCCCCCCCTCTATTCCCCCCTCCATCACTCTATTCCCTCTTTCTCACTCTCAGACCAGCCAAGTCCTCTACCCCCCCCCCCTCTATTCCCCCCTCCATCACTCTATTCCCTCTTTCTCACTCTCAGACCAGCCAAGTCCTCTACCCCCCCTCTATTCCCCCCTCCATCACTCTATTCCCTCTTTCTCACTCTCAGACCAGCCAAGTCCTCTACCCCCCCCACCCCTCTATTCCCCCCTCCATCACTCTATTCCCTCTTTCTCACTCTCAGACCAGCCAAGTCCTCTACCCCCCCCCCCTCTATTCCCCCCTCCATCACTCTATTCCGTCTTTCTCACTCTCAGACCAGCCAAGTCCTCTACCCCCCCCTCTATTCCCCCCTCCATCACTCTATTCCCTCTTTCTCACACTCAGACCAGCCAAGTCCTCTACCCCCCCCCCTCTATTCCCCCCTCCATCACTCTATTCCCTCTTTCTCACTCTCAGACCAGCCAAGTCCTCTACCCCCCCTCTATTCCCCCCTCCATCACTCTATTCCCTCTTTCTCACTCTCAGACCAGCCAAGTCCTCTACCCCCCCCCCCTCTATTCCCCCCTCCATCACTCTATTCTCTCTTTCTCACTCTCAGACCAGCCAAGTCCTCTACCCCCCCTCTATTACTCTATTCCCTCTTTCTCACTCTCAGACCAGCCAAGTCCTCTACCCCCCCCCTCTATTCCCCCCTCCATCACTCTATTCCCTCTTTCTCACTCTCAGACCAGCCAAGTCCTCTACCCCCCCCTCTATTCCCCCCTCCATCACTCTATTCCCTCTTTCTCACTCTCAGACCAGCCAAGTCCTCTACCCCCCCCCCCTCTATTCCCCCCTCCATCACTCTATTCCCTCTTTCTCACTCTCAGACCAGCCAAGTCCTCTACCCCCCCCCCTCTATTCCCCCCTCCATCACTCTATTCCCTCTTTCTCACTCTCAGACCAGCCAAGTCCTCTACCCCCCCCTCTATTCCCCCCTCCATCACTCTATTCCCTCTTTCTCACTCTCAGACCAGCCAAGTACTCTATCCCTTCCTCCTTCTCTCTAAATTCCCTTCCTCCCTCTCTCCTTCCCTCCATCTAACATGCTGTAATCCAGCTGCTTTCGGACAATATCAGTGAGCATCTCCCTAAAATCACACACCAGGCTTCCTCCCTCCCTCGTTCCATCCCTCTTTCAATATCCCCCTCCATCACAGTGCCGCCCATTTTCCATACTTCTCTCTCTTCCCCTCTCTCTCTTTTCCCCTTTCCCTCTCTTCCTCCATTCTTCTCTCTCTCGCTCCCCGATCCCTCTCTCTCTCTCTCTCTTCCCCTCTCTCTTTTCCCATTTCCCTCTCCCTCCATTCTTCTCTCTCTCGCTCCCCGATCCCTCCCTCTCTCTCTCATCCCCTATCTCTCTCTCCCCCATCCCCCTCTCTCTGTCTGTCTGTGGTGTCTCTTTAAGGGGTTGGGGCTGATCACCTCCACATGAACTGACAGTCAGCCAGCAGACCCAGCCCAGACACGGCAGGCTAAGAGAGACATGGAAACTGAGGCACACACACACTCTGTGGATGTCTAGTAATAGACCATGTCAATCTGCCTTGTTTAACAGATAGGCTGGTCATGTAATATCATGACCTAATGTGCTATAAAGAGACACGCTGGCCACAGCCTTGTATTGTAATCTGATAGTCTTCTCCTGTGTGATTTAAACATGGTGACAACAGATGACAGACATACTCAACGGTAGAGAGATACAGACCCAGAACCAGACATGAATAGAGATAATGTAATTGCGCACACACACACACACACACACACACACACAGGCACTCACACACAGGCAAACACATTTTGTATACTCTATTTGCACTCTCCACAGCCAAGCATTGAGGTACAAAGGACCCAAATATGTCAAAGGTCACAGAGTCTTAGAATCATGGAAACCAGAAACACTTCTCCTCCACAGAGATAAGCTACAATAACAGCTGACACAGAGCTACACAGGCCAGCTGCTGGGCTTTTTCCCTTAGGAAGGTATGCAATAACACACACACACACACACACACGTACCTGCCGTGTTTGGCCTCAGTAGAGTCTGACCAGGCGCTGGAAGCAGTGATGTCAGAGTCAGGGATGGTGCCATCCTCCATCCCCAGGGCATAACGACACTGAGCTGCATGTATGTGGCCGTGCGTGTGTATGTGGGTTCGTGTTTGTGTGTGAGAAAGGGGGGGGGGGGGGGGGGGGGGGCAAGAATGAGATAGAGACTATATAATATAATTCATCATGCCTGTCATACAGCGTAGAGGTCGACCGATTATGATTTTTCAACGCCGATACCGATTATTGGAGGATCAAAAAAGCCGATACCGATTACATCGGCCGATTAAAAAATAAATAAAAAACATTGTATTTTTAAAATGACAATTACAACAATACTGAATTAACACTTATTTTAACTTAATATAATACATCAATAAAATACATTTAGCTTCAAGTAAATAATGAAACATGTTCAATTTGGTTTAAATAATGCAAAAACAAAGTGTTGGAGAAGAAAGTAAAAGTGCAATATGTGCTATGTAAGAAAGCTAAGTTCCTTGCTCAGAACATGAGAACATATGAAAGCTGGTGGTTCCTTTTAACACAAGTCTTCAATATTCCCAGGTAAGAAGTTTTAGGTCGTATAGGAAATATATTTCCCTCTATTATTTTAACTAGGTAAGTCAGTTAAGAACAAATTATTATTTTCAATGACGGCTTATGAACAGGACTGCCTGTACAGGGGCAGAACGACAGATTTGTACCTTGTCAGCTTGGGGATTTGAACTTGCAACCTTCCAGTTACTAGTTCAACGCTCTAACCACTAGGCTACCCTGCCATTTATATTTCATTAACCTTTGACTATTGGATGTTCTTCTAGGCCCTTTAGTATTGCCAGTGTAACAGTATAGCTTCCGTCCCACTCCTCGCTCCTCCCTGGGCTCGAACCAGCAACACAACAACAACAGCCACCATCGAAGCAGCATTACCCATGCAGAGCAAGGGGAACAACTACTAGAAGGCTCCGAGCGAGTGACATTTGAAACGCTATTAGCGCGCGCTAACTAGCTAGCCATTTCACTTCGGTTACACCAGCCTCATCTCGGGAGTTGATAGGCTTGAAGTCATAAACAGCGCAATGCTTGACACACAATGAAGAGCTGCTGGCAAAACGCACTAAAGTGCTGTTTGAATGAATGTTTACACGCCTGCTTCTGCCTACCACCGCTCAGTCAGATACTTAGATACGTGTATGCTCAGTCAGATTATATGCAACGCAGGACACGCTAGATAATATCTAGTAATATCATCAACCATGTGTAGTTAACTAATGATTATGATTGATTGTTTTTTATAAGATAAGTTTAATGCTAGCTAGCAACTTACCTTGGCTTACTGCATTCGCGTAACAGGCAGTCTCCTTGTGGAGTGCAACAAGAGAGAGACAGATTGTTATTGCGTTGGACTAGTTAACTGTAAGGTTGCAAGATTGGATCCCCCGAACTGACAAGGTGAAAATCTGTCGTTCTGCCCCTGAACAAGGCAGTTAACCCACCGTTCCTAGGCCGTCATTGAAAATAAGAATGTGTTCTTAACTGACTTGCTAGTTAAATAAAGGTATAAAAATTAAATAAAAATGTATAATATTAAAACATTTAAAAAATATATAAAAAAATGAAATAAAATAAAAAATAAAAATCGGCAAATCGGCGCCCAAAAATACCGATTTCCGATTGTTATGAAAACTTGAAAATCGGCCCTAATTAAAATCAGCCATTCCGATTAATCGGTCGACCTCTAATACAGAGACTAGAGGACAGAATAGAGCATTCTACTATCATACATTATACTATCATACATTCTACTATCATACATCAGGAGTAACATGATAGCTACATGTAAATCCACGCCCCCCATATCACTGATGCTGTCAGTGATATGGGGGGCGTGGATAACTGATGCTGTCAGGGATATGAGGGCATGGGGGTGGGGTGGATAATGATGTCAGTGATATGGTGGCATGGTGGCGTGAGGGGGATAATGATGCTGTCAGTGATATGGTGGTGTGGGGGTGGGGTGGATAATGATGCTGTCAGTGATATGGTGGTGTGGGGGTGGGGTGGATAATGATGTCAGTGATATGGTGGCGTGAGGGGGATAATGATGCTGTCAGTGATATGGTGGTGTGGGGGGGATAATGATGCTGTCAGTGATATAAGGGTGTGGGGGGGTGGATAATGATGCTGTCAGTGATATGAGGGTGTGGGGGGTATTAATGATGCTGTCAGTGATATGAGGGTGTGGGGTGGATAATGATGCTGTCCGTGGTATGAGGGCGTGGGGGGTGATAATGATGCTGTTCGTGATATGAGGGCGTGGGGGTGATAATGATGCTGTCAGTGATATGAGGGCGTGGGGGGTGGATAATGATGCTGTCAGTGATATGAGGGCGTGGGGGGTGATATTGATGCTGTCAGTGATATGAGGGTGTGGGGGGTGGATAATGATGCTGTCCGTGATATGAGGGCGTGGGGGGTGATAATGATGCTGTCAGTGATATGAGGGCGTGGGGAGTGATAATGATGCTGTCCGTGATATGAGGGCGTGGGGGGTGGATAATGATGCTGTCCGTGATATGAGGGCGTGGGGGGTGATAATGATGCTGTCCGTGATATGAGGGCGTGGGGGGTGATAATGATGCTGTCCGTGATATGAGGGCGTGGGGGGTGATAATGATGCTGTCAGTGATATGAGGGCGTGGGGGGTGATAATGATGCTGTCAGTGATATGAGGGCGTGGGGGGTGATAATGATGCTGTCAGTGATATGAGGGCGTGGGGGGTGGATAATGATGCTGTCCGCGATATGAGGGTGTGGGGGGTGATAATGATGCTGTCCGTGATGAGGGCGTGGGGGGTGATAATGATGCTGTCAGTGATATGAGGGTGTGGGGGGGGGTGATAAGGGGGAAGTTCTAACTCAGTTGCTGTCAGTGAGTCAGTGGATAGGAATGTGGGGTTGGAAGATAAACCCTCTGAGACACACACACACATACCCCCTACACCCCCACACGGACAGGCCTGTTTCATTACATCATTGCCAAGCTGCCAATAAAACTCTCTCTCTCCAGGCCTCTACATCTCTCTTTTTACCCTCTCTGTTATTGTCTCCATTGGCTTTCTTCCCACGCCCCATCTCTCTTTCTCCCCCTTTCACACACATGGTGGGTGTTTCCCTTCCTTTATTCACTCTTCATATCAGTTCATATCCCGGTACTAATGGGCTATTTCCTACTATAAAAGACGTGTTGTTGCATCACCACAGCAACGGTGTGGAAATAATAACCATATGGATCAAATCAGATAACAACAGTGTGTGTGCATGTGTGTGTGCATGTGCATGTGCGTGTGCGTGAGACAGATAATTCACTGTCTGCTGATACCCTGGAGGTGACAGAAAACGGCAGCTCTGGTTTCACCTTGTGGAGTTTAATTTTCTCTACTCTCTCTCTATCCCTCTCCTCCCCTCCCCTCCCTCCTTCCTTCCCTCACTCCCCTCTCTCTTTGTGTGATTGACAGGTTGATAAGCAGCCTGTACATTAGTGAGGTTGAATACCCGAGGCTACCTGCTACCATCTCTCTCCTGTAACACATGGCTGCCTAGGAGACATGAACCTGAAACATAATCGGCTGCTGATAGCTGATGGACAGACTTAAGGCACACATCCAAGAATGTGAGGAGAATGTAGACAAGAGAGGGGCAGAGAGGGCGAGGGATGGAGGAGGATAGGGCAATAGGTGAAGCCAAGATGGAATTGTCTGACATTTCTGAGAAGGTGCCTGTGAGATCTTGAATGGAAGGTAAAACACATAAAACACGTTCTGATTATAGTACTTTCCCCTGTTGTGACTCAAATTGTAACCTGGCCGATTGGTCAACGATCATCAATCCCTAGACCGTCTACTATCTACCTTGGCTTTAACTAGGTAAGTTATTGAGAACCCATTCTCTTCAACAATAACGACCAATCATATTCTAGGGATCTGATTTGACCTTAAACAGCCACTTCCTGTCTAACATCTGACCTCTTACCTGGTTTAAAGTGCCACTCGTGGTCATCCGCAGCCGACAACGCCACCAGGACGATGGTAACCACGATGACAGGCAACAGACGCAGCTCTGGGGTTGCCATGGCACCAGCAACACACCCGGTTACCTGTCCGGAGTCACGCTGACAACCACAGGCATACCTGAGAGAGAGAGAGAGAGCGCAAGAGCGAGAGACAGAGAGAGGAAGGATTAGAAGATTTCAGAATGGATGAATAATTAATTTTGTATCATGAAAGACAGAATACGAGAGAGTAGGAAGAATGAGAGGTGATAATTTCTGTCTAAATTTCAGGTCCATTCTAGTAGATACAGTAGTAGATCCTCTATACATCCACACTGTGTGTCTAGTAGATACAAATAACTCAATTCAACTCAACAAAATACAACAAAACAGACCAGTGGGTGGGGTTATATCCTGCCTGGTTGGCCCTGTCCGGGGCTATCGTCGGACGGAGCCAGTGTCTCCCGACCCCTCCTGTCTCAGCCTCCAGTGTTTATGCTGCAATAGTTTGTGTTGTGGTGCTAGGGTCAGTCTGTTATATCTGGAGTATTTATCCTGTCTTATCCAGTGTCCTGTGTGAATGTAAGCATGCTCTGTCTAATTGTCTCTCTGTCTCGGTCTCTCTCTCTATCTCTCTCTCGGAGGACCTGAGCCCTAGGACCATGCCTCAGGACTACCTGGCATGATGACTCCTTGCTGTCCCCGGTCCACCTGGCCCTGCTGCTGCTCCAGTTTCAACTGTTCTACTTGCGGCTAAGAAACACTGACCTGTTCACCGGACGTGCTACCTTGTCCCGGACCTGCTGTTTTCGACTCTCTCTCTACTGCACCTGCTGTCTAACTCTGAATGATCGGCTATGAAAAGCCAACTGACATTTACTCCTGACGTGCTGTCCTGTTGCACCCTCGACAATCACTGTGATTATTATTATCTGACTCTGCTGGTCATCTATGAACATTTAAACATCTTGGCCATGTACTGTTATTATCTCCACCTGGCACAGCCAGAAGAGGACTGGCCACCCCTCAGAGCCTGGTTCCTTTCTAGGTTTCTTCTTAAGTTCCTGCCTTTCTAGGGAGTTTTTCCTAGCCACCGTGCTTCTACATCTGCATTGCTTGCAGTTTGGGGTTTTAGGCTGGGTTTCTGTATAGCACTTTGTGACATCGGGTGATGTAAAAAGGGCTTTATGAATACATTTGATTGATTGATTGACTCGTGGCACCACAACACAGACACCATTGGCTTGGTTTAGATCTGTTGTTGCACAATGAACCAATCAAAGGTGGTATAATTAGCCTAGCCAACATTACTTAGTCCTTCAGCGTTCGAAATGTCAATCATGTAATTTCCAACTCCCTTATTGCTAACTCCTCCTCAAGCGCTAATTGGCTTAAACATAACAACAGGGATGTTTCGAGATAGAGAAAGACAGTAGTAAATACAGTGGGGCAAAAAAGTATTTAGGCAGCCACCAATTGTACAAGTTCTCCCACTTAAAAAGATGAGAGAGGCCTGTAATTTTCATCATAGGTACTCTTCAACTATGACAGACAAAATGAGAAAAAATGAGAAAAGAAATCCAGAAAATCACATTGTAGGATTTTTTTGAATTTATTTGCAAATTATGGTGGAAAATAAGTATTTGGTCAATAACAAAAGGTTGTCTCAATACTTTGTTATATACCCTTTGTTGGCAATGACAGAGGTCAAACGTTTTCTGTAAGTCTTCACAAGGTTTTCACACACCGTTGATGGTATTTTCACGTTTCATCTTCAATGCCCTTGCTGATGGAAGGAGGTTTTCACTCAAAATCTCACGATATATGGCCCCATTCATTCTTTCCTTTACACGGATCAGTCATCCTGGTCCCTTTGCAGAAAAACAGCCCCAAAGCATGATGTTTCCACCCCCATGCTTCACAGTAGGTATGGTGTTCTTTGGATGCAACTCAGAATTCTTTGTCCTCCAAACACGACGAGTTCAGTTTTACCAAAAAGTTATATTTTGGTTTCATCTGACCATATGACATTCTCCCAATCTTCTTCTGGATCATCCAAATGCTCTCTAGCAAACTTCAGACGGGCCTGGACATGTACTGGCTTAAGCTGGGGGACACGTCTGGCACTGCAGGATTTGAGTCCCTGGCGGCGTAGTGTGTTACTGATGGTAGGCTTTGTTACTTTGGTCCCAGCTCTCTGCAGGTCATTCAATAGGTTCCCCCGTGTGGTTCTGGGATTTTTGCTCACCATTCTTGTGATCATTTTGACCCCACGGGGTGAGATCTTGCGTGGAGCCCCAGATCGAGGGAGATTATCAGTGGTCTTGTATGTCTTCCATTTCCTAATAATTGCTCCCACAGTTGATTTCTTCAAACCAAGCTGCTTACCTATTGCAGATTCAGTCTTCCCAGCCTGGTGCAGGTCTACAATTTTGTTTCTGGTGTCCTTTGACAGCTCTTTGGTCTTGGCCATAGTGGAGTTTGGAGTGCGACTGTTTGAGGTTGTGGACAGGTGTCTTTTATACTGATAACAAGTTCAAACAGGTGCCATTAATACAGGTAACGAGTGGAGGACAGAGGAGCCTCTTAAAGAAGAAGTTACAGGTCTGTGAGAGACAGAAATCTTGCTTGTTTGTAGTTGACCAAATACTTATTTTCCACCATAATTTGCAAATAAATTCATAAAAAATCCTACAATGGGATTTTCTGGATTTTCTCCCCTAATTTTGTCTGTCATAGTTGAAGTGTACCTATGATGAAAATTACAGGCCTCATCTTTTTAAGTGGGAGAACTTGCACAATTTGTGGCTGACTAAATACTTTCTTGCCCCACTGTACATGTAGATCATTCATCAGATCACATAGCCAGAAAAGGACAGATAGAGAGAGAAATAGAGGAAGGTAACATATATATTTGAGATGATTGACAGTCCAGCCTGTGTATCAAAACTACAAGTAGAGGGGCTAAGAGACACACAGACAGAGAGACAGAGAGACGAGCGGGACAGGACAGGACAGACAATCAATCCTTGGTCCTACAAATGGTGGAACATTAAAAAGTGGATTTCAGAGCCTCGTTCTAAACACGATTTCTATGGGTGGTGTAGTCAAAGAAATATAATTAATTCAAGTTCTAATTCATTCTATTTCTATGGTTGTAGTTAGGCATGTATCAGACACAGAAGGAAGTAGCCCGAGCATGAAAAAGTGGATTTCAGAGCTCCCTTCTAAACACTGTTTCTCTGGGTGCTGTAGCTGTAAGACTGGGGGCTGATAGGGTAGATAGGGTGCTGTAGTAGTTAGGCTGGGGTCTGATAGGGTAGATAGGGTGCTGTCGTAGTTAGGCTGGGGTCTGATAGGGTAGATAGGGTGCTGTCGTAGTTAGACTGGGGCCTGATCGGGTGCTGTAGTAGATAGACTGGGGCCTGATAGGGTGCTGTAGTAGTTAGACTGGGGTCTGATGGGGTGCTCTAGTAGTTAGACTGGGGCCTGATAGGGTGCTGTAGTAGTTAGGCTGGGGTCTGATATGGTTCTGTGGTAGTTAGACTGGGGCCTGATCGGGTGCTGTAGTAGATAGACTGGGGCCCGATAGGGTGCTGTAGTAGTTAGACAGGGGCCTGATAGGGTAGGGTGCTGTAGTTACCCATCTACGAGACACAAAAGGGCTTGTCCAGTAGTTTTACTGGTGGATGGTTAATGATTGGGGGTGATGGGGGCAGGGAGGGGGAGACAGCTGGTAGGGGAGGGGGTGTAGAGGGGTGGCCTGGGGTTCCTGTGGGCTTTCTGTGTTTCGGCTTCAGCTCTGACTTCACTGGTACAGACCGACAGCTGACACACAGCTGTAGGGACACAGAGGAAGGGGAGAGACAGTGTGATGGACAGAGGGAGGGAATGAAGAGGGGTATGAAGACAAGTGAAAAGTGGAATCATAGGCATAGAGAATGGAAGAGAAGGATGGAACGAAGGAGCGGTCCAGATGACATGGATGACATAGTAGAAAGAGTGTGTGTGTGTGTGTGTGTGTGGCACAGAGGAGATTTCAGGGATAGCCAGTGCAGCTGTCCAGAACAAGAGACAGGCGCTAGGCAACAGATACAGGGTGCAAGTGTTCAGAGAGGGAGAGAGAGTAGACAGCTTGTTTTGAGGAAACACCCGAGCCTTCCAAACGAGTGAAGCAGTGTGTGTCTTGCTTTGCCAGATGACACCATGTTGAAATATGTCTTTTATAGGATTCCAGTAACTCTAAGCATGCAGAACCAGAGCTGAGAATCTTCCTCCGCTGGCTTGTCCACTATGTCAACAATCCTACACAGTCACCACGGTAACCACTCCACATCGTAAACGAAAATGATCCCTGTCACAATCAATAACAATGTACTTGACAAATGTTACAACAGATAAAATACTTTTACTGACCAGCGACCACAAAACTGGATGGAAACACAAACCTTAGGTTCTGAAGAAAATACAACCAAATTAAATCCCCACTAACCAAAACCAACATTATGTTTGGCATAGACAGTCAAGTGTTTTTGAGGAAATGGAAAAACAAGCCGCAGTGTTTAGGGAGAAACTAGCGAGGGAAGCGAGGCGGAGCCCATAGTGTTTAGCTAACCATCCATCTCCCTCCACTCACATGATTTGTCCAGACTAATCCAGTGCTAATGAATGGTTATGAACAGCTGTCCCACCACACAACAATAAAACAGACGGAGAGAATGAAGGGAAGAGGGAATGAGTGAGGGAGGGAGAAGAAAGGCTCTTATAAAAAAAGTATGCTTCAGAGAAAGTTTGACAAAAGAGTTTGGATTCCTTTTGGCACTGCAATGTCTCATGACAATCACATTGTAATTTGCATTCCAAACTATACTGGGAAAAAATATAAAACGCAACATGTAAAGTGTTTATCCCATGTTTAACGAGCTTAAATAAAAGATCCCAGACATTTTCTATATGCACAAAAAGCGTCTCTCTTAAATTTTGTGCACAAATTTGTTTACATCACTGTTAGTGAGCATTTCTCCTTTGCCACAATAATCCATCCACCTGACAGGTGTGGCATATCAAGAAGCTGATTAAACAGCATGATCATTATTACACAGGTGCACCTTGTGCTGGGGACAATAATTGGCCTATCTAAAATGTGCAGTTTTGTCACACAACACAATGCCACAGATGTCTCAAGTTTTAAGGGAGCGTGCATTTGGCATGCTGACGGCAGGAATGTTCATCAGAGCGGTTGCAAGATAATTTAATGTTAATTTCTCTACCATAAGCCACTTCCAACATTGTTTTAGAGAATTTGGCAGTACATCCAATCAGCCGCACAACCGCAGACCATGTGTAACCACGCCTACCAAGTACCTCCACATCTGGCTCCTTCACTTGAGGGATCATCCAACCCAGGGCGGTCTAAGGCACTGCATCTCAGTGCTTGAGGCATCACTACAGATTCCCTGGTTGAATCTAGGCTGTATCACAATCGGCCATGATTGGGAGGCCCATAGGGTGGCACACAATTGGCCCAGAGTTGTCCAGGTTTGGCCGGTGTAGGCCGTCATTATAAATAAATATATGTTTTTTAACGGACTTGCCTAGTTAAATAAAATAAATGAATCAAATAAAATCTGTGTCGAGCCACCTGGACTGATGAAACTGAGTTTGCAAACCAAAGAATTTCTGCAAAAACTGTCAGAAAACGTCTCAGGGAAGCTCCCCTCTGAGCTCATCTTCACCAGGGTCTTGACCTGACTGCATTTTTCCGTCGTAATCGACTTCAGTGGGCAAATGCTCACCTTTGATGGCCACTGGCACACTGGAGAAGTGTGCTCTTCATGGATGAACCCCCATATCACAAGGATCTGTACACAATTCCTGGAAGCTGAAAATGTATCAGTTCTTCCAAGGCCTGTATACTCATACATGTCACACATTGAGCATGTTTGGGATGCACTGGATCGACTTGTACGACAGTCGACAGTGTGTTCAAGTTTCTGCCAATATCCAGCAACTTTGCACAGCCATTGAAGAGGAGTGGGACAACATTCCACAGGCCACAATCAACAGCCTGATCAACTCTATGCGAAGAAGATGTGCCGCGCTGCACGAGGCAAATGGTGGTCACACCAGAAACGTACTGGTTTTCTGATCCACGCCCCTACCTTTTTTTAAAGGTATCTGTGACCAACAGATGCATATGTTTATTCCCAGTCATGTGAAATCCATAGATTAGGGCCTAATTTATTCATTTCAATTGACTGATTTCCTTATATGAACTGTAACTCAGTAAAATATTTGTTACATGTTACATTTATATATTTGTTCAGTGTATAATGTGATTGTCTGGTAACTGCTAAGATCAATAGTGCCCATTAAAACACCCATTCAAGTTGGGCCATACTATGAGAGTTTGCCATACTATAGGACTTGATGGTATCAAGCCCAACTTTGAGTTGGAATGTTCGTTCTCTGTGTTCCGTCTTCTCTGTGTGGAGCCCATGAACACAGCAGCCACAGAGACTGTTTCTCTCCCCAGCCAGTCAGTAAGACAGACAGACCGTTTCTCTCCCCAGTCAGCCAGTCAGCCAGCCAGTCAGTCAGACAGACGTAATAGTAACCCTCCCACTGGGAAGGTTAGAGAGTAGAGAGGTCTTTGTTCTGGGTTTCCGTCAGACCCAGTAGAGGGAGTAGAGGGAGTCACTGAGGCTCAACCATCCGGTGAGTCCTGGATAGATGGAAACACCTTTTAACCTTCCAAGCACTTACAGTGTTCAATGGCGTCAGACGGGGAAACAAGGCGGCACTTGAAGGCTTTCCTGAACGAGAGCAGATGGTTTTGTTGTTTTGTCTGTGAGTCAGTGATAGCCTGGTCCCAGATCTGTTTGTGAGGTCTTGACACATCATAGGGGTATGCTACAAAGTAGGATCAATGAGTTAGCAGGCTAACTTTAACAAGTAGAAATAACTGTCGATTTTTTGTTTCATTAAAAAGCCAAACTTAGATATAGGGATGCGTATCGTTAAGATTTTAATGGTATTACTACTCTTACCGATACAGCTTATCGATCCGGTACTTTAACGGTATTCTTATTGGTTATTTTTTTACACGAAAACAACCCGAAACAAATTAAGAACAGAATTAACACTGCTTTATTTTCGGAAATGTAAATAAATAAAATAAACAATTATTTACAGCAAAATAATCAGTAATTTGTTCAAAACATTGTGTTATGAAGGCTTGAATGTCCTCATCCTGATAGCGTTCAGGGAGGTTCTCCCAACACCTTCTCTTTGATGGTTGCCACCAACGTTGTATCTTCATGCTTCACAGTGAAGTGTTCTTCCAGTTTGTGGAGGATGGATATGATCTGTCCACAGGTGGCATTCTTTTCACATGATACACACACTGTGGATGTATAAAAGATTCCCATGAGCTGGACAAACTCCAGCCTTATGGAAGTCCTCGTCCTTCCAGGTTGTCCTTGGTCATTGCTTTTCACAGTCGTGGGTCCAAGGCTGCTGCTTGGATGGCTGGATACTGCACCATGCATCTCTCTATCATTAGATAAGAGTTCCATCTGGTCTTCACATCAAGGATGAGTGAGTGTTGAGGAAGGCCTGAAACAACAAAAAACAACATACATTTAATTACCGCACACTTGAATTTTGAATTAAATTGTTAAATGTGGGCATTTCAAAATAATACTTAAATAAATTGAACTGGCTTCTTACCAAGGAGCTGCTGCTTTTGGACATGGAGGATCTCTTGAACCACACGGCCACTGTTCTGATTGGGGCTGGACATGGAGGATCTCTTGAACCACACGACCACTGTTCTGATTGGGGCTGGACATGGAGGATCTCTTGAACCACACGGCCACTGCTCTGATTGGGGCTGGACATGGAGGATCTCTTGAACCACACGACCACTGTTCTGATTGGGGCTGGACATGGAGGATCTCTTGAACCACACGGCCACTGTTCTGATTGGGGCTGGACATGGAGGATCTCTTGAACCACACGGCCACTGTTCTGATTCGGGGAGCCCATTTATCAATGGAAGTCAATTTGTAGATTTTCTGTGCTGCCAGATTCAAGGTGTTTGCAAAGCATCCTATTTTTAGGATGTGTAACCTCTTGATGGCAACATCCATATAGCCAGCATTATCAACAGTCACAGATACAATCTTGCTCGGCTCTGTCTCAAACTCTTCCAGAATGTCTGAGATCTCCTCTGACACTACTTCGCCAGTTTGCCATTTGTACACTGCCCTGGTATAGAGGACCTTCTGTTTTACACTGCCCTGGTGTGCAGGACCTTCTGTTTTACACTGCCCTGGTGTAGAGGACCTTCTGTTTTACACTGCCCTGGTGTGGAGGACCTTCTGTTTTACACTGTCCTGGTGTGCAGGACCTTCTGTTTTACACTGTCCTGGTGTGGAGGACCTTCTGTTTTACACTGCCCTGGTGTGGAGGACCTTCTGTTTTACACTGCCCTGGTGTGGAGGACCTTCTGTTTTACACTGCCCTGGTGTGGAGGACCTTCTGTTTTACACTGCCCTGTTTTGGAGGACATTCTGTTTTACACTGCCCTGGTGTGGAGGACCTTCTGTTTTACACTGCCCTGGTGTGGAGGACCTTCTGTTTTACACTGCCCTGGTGTGGAGGACCTTCTGTTTTACACTGCCCTGTTTTGGAGGACATTCTGTTTTACACTGCCCTGGTGTGGAGGACCTTGTTTTACACTGCCCTGGCTTCTGTAGTGCACTGTAACAGTGAGATAGTGGTCCTGGCAGAGGCTGGTCCACTCGTCTGATGTGATGTGATGGCCAGCTTTGGCACGTCCTTCAGTGATCACATTGGCCTTTTCTACCCCATACCAGGTAGGAATGAATGTGTCACTGAGGTAACTCCTGGAGGGAGGGGTATATTTGGGGTTGAGTGCCTTGCTCATCTCCCTACAGTAAAAAATATATAGTTTTCATGTGTTTAATTATCATTATTGAATTATTATGTTGTAGTGTATTGTATTGTGGAGTGATGGGACTAACATACAACCATTTTATACTACTATATCCTAAACATGAATACAACTCAATATATACTGACAGACTGTTACCTAAAGCCCTTGGACTCCACTGTTGCAAAGGGGTGTAGGCTTTCACTATGAACTTGGTCTCGGCTAGGTGGCACTCATTCACCCTCTCATCCTCCCACTAGCTGCCAGCGTGAAGGGGCTGTGGGCTTGTCTTTGGCTTGGACCAGCGGTATTAGAGGGAGCAGCGGGTTGGTTCATTGTTGCTGCAAATTTAACAAATAAGTTGCAAAATCTTTAAATGGGTGATTTAATTTTTGAATACACCCACAGCTAAACAATCAGCTGGCTAATGGTTCCTTTTGATCAAGAACCCATGTTCTCATAATCAATCTAGTTAACTCTGTGTGTTGGCTCTAGGCTGCTAGCATATATACCTAACGTAGATCGGGCAACGAGAGATGAACTACGAGCTAGGCAGTCAAACTGTGCATTTCTCTGCCTGTACATGATGCACTTTCCATAGATGTTTGGACAGATTGCTTGCAAGGGCGGAAACACGAGCAAAAGTCTTGTTGCACTTGCGGCAACGAGCATTGTCAGCATCGACGAGCATTGTCAGCATCGACGAGCATTGTCAGCATCGACGAGCATTGTCAGCATCGACGAGCATTGTCAGCATCGACGAGCATTGTCAGCATCGACGAGCATTGTCAGCATCGACGAGCATTGTCAGCATCGTCGAGCATTGTCAGCATCGACGAACATTGTCAGCATCGACGAGCATTGTCAGCATCGACGAGCATTGTCAGCATCGACGAGCATTGTCAGCATCGTCGAGCATTGTCAGCATCGACGAACATTGTCAGCATCGACGAGCATTGTCAGCATCGACGAGCATTGTCAGCATCGACGAGCATTGTCAGCATCGACGAGCATTGTCAGCATCGACGAGCATTGTCAGCATCGACGATTTTGAACGTTTAGTTCTCTCCACCATCGTCACTAACTAAGAGCAGGGTCTTTCTTGTGTGTGTGTGTGTGTGTGTGTGTGTGTGTGTGTGTGTGTGTGTGTGTGTGTGTGTGTGTGAGAGAGAGAGAGAGAGACAGGCTCCGCGCGACAGAGATTTCTCTTCTGAATTGGGAATAACGAAAATGCCTCATAGACAAATGTCTTAATCTTATTGCAAATTGGAAACGGTTGGTGAGATAAAATGTGCAAAATAACATTTATGTAGCAATAGGAAATGTATTTTCTTAATTTCTCCAGTGCCGAAACCAGAACCGATAACGTCTGAGCGTATCGATACGACGGTCTTTCATAATTTAGCCCCGGGGCCCATTTAATACCGGGTTTCGGTACACATATCTACTTAGATATGTGTTATTGGTTGTTGAGTCAATTAGACCATGCCCATTTCAAGCTTATCTTTCTAAAAAAACGACAACATTATTTTAGAATAGTTAGGCAAGTTAGCTGGCTAACTCATTGATCCTGCTTTGTAGGAACCCCCTTTGTTTATTTATGCTGTTGTTGACAATACAACACAAACAGATCAGAGACCAGGCTAGGTCAGGATTGTTGTTAGCCTGGTAACACTGCTACTGGTTCTGAGGGGCTGTACCTGGACAGAAGAACAATAGTGGCAGTTAGAGTGCTGAGCTACTATCCAGCAGGCATTTTTGCTAATCCTGCAAGAAGTTCTGAAGTATTATTAAACTATCTGCCTCAATGTATTTCTCCTCCATGTCATTGGTTATTGTTCTCAGAACACCATTGGTCACTGAAGCCGAGGGAAGATGGCTGCCCTCTTGGACAGTCGCCCAACAGAAAGTTTTGACCCGGTCTCCGATCGATCGGGATATTGACATTTTTATTTCATACATTTTTGTTATTTCACCTTTATTTAACCAGGTAGGCCAGTTGAGAACAAGTAATCATTTACAACTGCGACCTGGCCAAGAGAAAGCAAAGTAGTGCGACACAAACAACAACACAGAGTTACACATGGAATAAACAAACATACAGTCAATAACACAATAGAAAAATCTATATATTCAGTGTGTGCAAATGAGGTAAGATTAGGGAGGTAAGGCAATAAATAGGCCGTAGTGGCGAAATATTTACAATTTAGCAATTAAACACTGGAGTGATAAATGTACAGAAGATGAATGTGCAAGGAGAGATACTGAGGTGCAAAGGAGCAAAAAATAATAATAATAGTATGGGGATGAGGTAGTTGGATGGGCTCTTTACAGATGGGCTATGTACAGGTGCAGTGATATGTGAGCTGATCTGACAGTTAGTGCTTAAAGTTAGTGAGGGAGATATGACTCTCCAGCTTCAGTGATTTTTGCAATTCGTTCCAGTCATTGGCAGCAGAGAACTGGAAGGAAAGGCAGCCAAAGCAGGAATTGGCTTTGTGGGTGACCAGTGAAATATACCTGCTGGAGCACGTGCTACGGGTGGGTGCTGTAATGGTGACCAGTGAGCTGAGAAAAGGTGGGGCTTTACCTAGCAAAGACTTATAGATGACCTGGAGCCACTGGGTTTGGCAACGAATATGAAGCGAGGGCCAGCCAACGAGAACATACAGGTCGCAGTGGTAGGTAGTATATGGGGCTTTGGTGACAAAATGGATGGCACTGTGATTACTCAGCAAATTGGATGCAGTCTGAGTGTTGGAGGCTATTTTGTAAATGACTTCGCCGAAGTCAAGGATCGGTAGGATAGTCAGTTTTACAAGGGTATGTTTGGCAGCATGAGTGAAGGATGCTTTGTTGTGAAATAGGAAGCCGATTCGAGATTTAATTTTGGATTGGAGATGCTTAATGTGAGTCTGGAAGGAGAGTTCATAATCTAACCAGACATCTAGGTATTTGTAGTTGTCCACATATTCTAAGTCAGAACCGTCCAGCGTAGTGATGCTGGTGCGGCAGGTGCGGGCAGCGGTCGGTTGAAGAGCATGCATTTAGATTTGCTTGCATTTAAGAGCAGTTGGAGGCCATGGAAGGAGAGTTGTATGGTATTGAAGCTTGTCTGTAGGTTAGTTAACACAGTGTCCAAAGAAGGGCCAGAAGTATACAGAATGGTGTCGTCTGTGTAGAGGTGGATCAGAGAATCACCAGCATCATTGATGTATACAGAGAAAAGAGTCGGCCCGAGAATTTAACCCTGTGGCACCCCCATAGAGACTGCCAGAGGTCCGCACAACAGGCCCTCCGATTTGACACACTGAACTCTGTCTGAGAAGTAGTTGGTGAACCAGGCGAGGCAGTCATTTGAGAAACCAAGGCTGTTGAGTCCGCCGATAAGAATGTAGTGATTGACAGTCGAAAGCCTTGGCCAGTTCGATGAATAGAGCTGCACAGTATTGTCTCATCGAAGAGAAGTGTGCCTGAGAGAAGTGTGGTGTGGTGCGTTGTCCTTCAATGGCACATTTGGATCCTCTCACTGGATTCCAAGAACAACAAACACACAGATGGAATTAAGCCATCTGTCTGGGAACAATGGCTGTGGTGGATATCCTCTGTGATAAGGCTGTATGTAACAGCACTATTGGTTGGTCAGTCAGTCAGCGGTCCAGTCATTCAGTCATCCAATGATTCACTAGTATGTGTCAGCTGACACTTCATCAATACCAGGAAGTACCAGTCAGCAGGAAGTACATCCAGTCAGAAGTTTGGAATCTGAACTGATTTTGACAGGATGGAGCAGGAAGAGGAAAAGTGAGTCATTTAAAAAGGGCAAAAAGTGATGAGAGAGGTGAAAGACAGATGGAGAGGGAAACTAGGAACATGCTTGAGAGTGAGGAAAGAGAGAGAGGGAGAGAGGGGAGAGAGAGCCATGTGTCCTCCGAAACACAACCAAGCCACACTGCTTCTTAACACAGCGTGCATCCAACCCGGAAGCCAGCTGCACCAAGAGGAAACACCGTACACCTAGCGACCTGGTAAGCACGCGCTGTGCCCAGCCCGCCACAGGAGTAGCTAGTGCGCGATGAGACAAGGATATCCCTACCGGCCAAACCCTCCCTAACCTGGACGACTCTAGGCCAATTGTGCGTCGCCCCATGGACCTCCCGGTCGCGGCCGGCTGCGACAGAGCCTTGGCTCGAACCCAGAATCTCTGGTGGTACAGCTAGCACTGCCTTAGACCACTGCGCCACCCGGGAGGCCCATAAAAGTCATTTTTAAAAGCGGGCGGTGATAGAAAAAGAGTGAGAGAGAGTGAAAGAAAGGGAACAAATTTCCAGGAATAGTTTGGCCTTGGGAAGTGTGGCATGACTCATTACAATGGCTCTCGGCTTTCCAAAACACAGTTTCAACAACTCACACACACACACATACATACATATGTACACTTTCCCTTCACCTAACTGCCAGTGCCAACACCATAAACGTACGCCATGCACAATAACATTGCTCTGAACCAATCTAAGCGACGAGGAACTGACAGACAAAATATTTATGCAACAAAGACCAATGAATCAACTCTTTAGGGAAGTGAGACAGGAGTAAAAAAAGTATTGTAATAAACTCTGATTCATTATATGCAGCTTGGGCCAAGTAGAAGTCAATCATTAAGGGAGTAAAACTTCCAGTTACTCCATTATGTTCCTTCCCCCTTTCCCTTTCCCTAGCCCCCTCCTCTCCTCTATAGTTAGGATCGGGTCATCTTGGCCTTCCCCAGTACTCCTTACTCTAACTCCCTCTCAGCTCCATAAGAGCTATATTTCTACGATTGCACATTTTATTTATTTTATTTATTTTTTATTTATTTTACCTTTATTTAACCAGGTAGGCAAGTTGAGAACAAGTTCTCATTTACAATTGCGACCTGGCCAAGATAAAGCAAAGCAGTTCGACAGATACAACAACACAGAGTTACACATGGAGTAAAACAAACATACAGTCAATAATAAAGTATAAACAAGTCTATATACAATGTGAGCAATGTGAACATTCTTCAGTATGTCTACATCAGTGGAGGCTCCTCAGAAGAGAAAGGGGAGGACCATCCTCCTCAGTGAATTTCATAAAAATAGTGAAACATTAAAGTTCTCGTTTTTAGATAAAACTATACTAAATATATTAATGTCACCAAATAATTGATTAAAACACACTGTTTTGCAATGAAGGTTTACAGTAGCCTCAGCAGGACTCTGTAGGGTAGCACCATGTGTAGCCGGAGGACAGCTAGCTTCTGTCCTCCTCTGGATACATTGACTTCAATACAAAACCTAGGAGGCTCATGGTTCTCACCCCCTTCCATAGACTGACACAGTAATTATGACAACTTCCAGAGGAAGTCTGTGGCTGCTATGAAAGTGAACTGTGTTTGTGTGTTATCAG
This sequence comes from Oncorhynchus mykiss, assembly GCF_013265735.2. Classification (NCBI taxonomy): domain Eukaryota; kingdom Metazoa; phylum Chordata; class Actinopteri; order Salmoniformes; family Salmonidae; genus Oncorhynchus; species Oncorhynchus mykiss. The sequence goes on along the minus strand of NC_048566.1, from coordinate 28,208,090 downwards.
GGGTGTATTCATTCTGACGATTCTGTTGAAAAACAATTCTTAAACGGAACGAAACGGGGATAAACATACCAGAATTTGTCTAATAGAAACTGTCATTTGCAACTGTTGGACTAATGATTACACCACAGATCAGCTAGGTGCAGGCAAGAGTGTGCAAGCCAGTATTGAATGTCTCACTCTGTCACCTTGATTACTCAAAATTCTCTTGACCTGTGCACCTACGTTTGTAAACTTTAATTCATAGGCTAGGTTGTGTCAACCTCATGAAAATGTGAGTTTCATGTAGAAGCCTAAACCTATCGATGTTACATTGAGCTGGGTGACTGGAACATGAATGACAGTCATCCAATACGCTGTGAAAAAGTTTTCTAATCCTCCCTCATGTCAAACGGCACCGAGTTTAATGACAAAGTCTGTAAGTAGTCCTAAAGCCAAACACTGACTCATGCTTTTGCTCCCTGTCATTGATCTGCATCAAGATGACAGAATCAAGAGGAGGAATATTCATTTTCTGTTGGGGCATAATAGCCTAGACCTCTGTCCTATACGCCCACACCCACACTGCAGATTGGAGAAACGGAACCTGTACAATTCTGAACAATTAACTAAAACTCCTCTGTTGTTGTCGGAGTATGGATCCAAGCCCGTATGGAACCAGGATCACCTGGGAGAATCTAGACAACATTAGCACAATGAGCTAAAGCCTAGGCATTAGATCTAGAACATTGAGCTAAATCCTATTTATTACATCTAGACATTAGCTAGTATATAACTACTGCTATGCACACCCTTTCTATTCACATACTGTCCATACACACCATTCACATACATACAGTGCATTCGGAAAGTATTCAGACCCCTTGACTTTTTCCACATTTTGTTACGTTACAGCCTATTCTAAAACGGAGTAAACTTTTTTTTCCCTCATCAATCGACCCACAATACCCAACAATGACAAAGCAAAAAACTTTTTTTTAGCAATGTTGGCAAATTTATAAAAAATTAAAAACTGAAATATCACATTTACATAAAGTATTTCAGACCAGTTACTCAGTACTATGATGCTGCCACCACTATGCTTCACCGTAGGGATGGTGCCAGCTTTCCTTCAGACGTGACGCTTGGCATTCAGGCCAAAGAGTTCAATCTTGTTTTCATCAGATGAGTGTCTTGTTTCTCATGGTCTGAGAGTCTTTAGGTGCCTTTTGGCAAACATCAAGTGGGCTGTCATGTAACTTTTACTGAGGAGTGGCTTCCGTCTGGCCACTCAACCATAAAAGCCTGATTGGTGGAGTGCTGCAGAGATGGTTGTCCTTCTGGAAGGTTCTCCCATCTTCACAGAGGAGCTCTGGACCTCTGTCAGAGTGACCATCGGGTTGTTGGTCACCTCCCTGACCAAGGCCCTTCTCCCGCGATTGCTCAGTTTGGCCGGGCAGACAGCTCTAGGAAGAGTCTTGGTGGTTCCAAACTTCTTACATTTAAGAATTATGGAGGCCACTGTGTTCTTGGGGACCTTCAACGCTGCAGACTTCCCCAGATCTGTGACTTGACACAATCCTGTCTCAGAGCTATTTGGACACCTGGCTTGGTTTTTGTTATGACATGTAGTGTCAACTGCTGGACCTTTATATAGCAGTGCACGCTAACCAAGGTTGCCAGGTGCACGGTGTTTCCTACAACACATTGGTGCGGCTGGCTTCCGGGTTGGATGCGCGCTGTGTTAAGAAGCAGTGCGGCTTGGTTGGGGGTTGTGTATCGGAGGACGCATGACTTTCAACCTTTGTCTCTCCCGAGCCCGTATGGGAGTTGTAGCGATGAGACAAGATAGTAGCAACTAAAAAAACTATTGGATACCACAAAATTGGGGGGAAAACGGGGTAAAATAAAATAAAGTTGTAGTAACATCTCATGGATGTCTCAGAGCAAAGGGTCTGAATACTTAATAATAATAATAAATAGAAATACCTTATTATTTTTTTTTATAAATTAGGTCAAATTAAAAATTAAAAAACAGTTTTAGATTTGTCTTTATGGGGTATTTCGTGTAGATTTATGTTTTTTTATTTAATACATTTTAGAATAAGGCTGTAATGTATTTTTTTCCCGAAAAAGTCATGGGGTCTGAATAATTTCAGAATGCGCTGTATATATTTATATTCCACACGCAATGCAAAGCTGCCATTGGACTCTGGAGCAGTGGAAACGCGTTCTCTGGAGTGATGAATCTGGCACTCCGACAGACTAATCTGGGTTTTGCGGATGCCAGGAGAACGCTACCTGCCCCAATGTATAGTGCCAATTGTAAAGTTGGACCCTTAGTTCCAGTGAAGGGAAATCTAAAACGCTACAGCATACAAAGACATTCTAGACGATTCTGTGCTTCCAACTTTGTGGCAACAGTTTGGGGAAGGCCCTTTCCTGTTTCAGCATAACAATGCCCCTGTCCACAAAGCGAGGTCCATACAGAAATGGTTTGTCGAGATCGGTGTGGAAGAACTTGACCCTTGAACTTGAACCCTGACCTCAACTCAATCGAACACCTTTGGGATTTTTAATTTTACCTTTATTTAACTTATTTAACTATTTAACAGTTAAGAACAAATTCTTATTTTCAATGACGGCCTGAACTGCCAGTTCAGGGGCAGAATGACAGATTTGTACCTTGTCAGCTCGTGGGTTTGAACTTGCAACCTTCCGGTTACTAGTCTAACGCTCTAACCACTACCCTGCCGGCCCGATGGAATTGGAACACCGACTGTGAGCCCGGGTTAATCGCCCAACATCAGTGCCCTACTTCACTAATGCTCTTGTGGCTGAATGGAAGCAAGTCCCCGCAGCAATGTTCCAACATCTAGTGGGAAGCCTTCCCAGAAGAGTGGAGGCTGTTATAGCAGCAATGTTCCAACATCTAGTGGGAAGCCTTCCCAGAAGAGTGGAGGCTGTTATAGCAGCAATGTTCCAACATCTAGTGGAAAGCCTTCCCAGAAGAGTGGAGGCTGTTATAGCAGCAAAGAGGGGACCAACTCCATATTAATGTCCATGATTTTGGAATGAGATGTTCAACGAGCAGGTGTCCACATACGTTTGGTTACGTAGTGTAGCTCATTCTAATATTTCTACTACTGTACATGACATTTTAGTTACACTGTTTATACACACCGCATATGTATTTATATACTGGATTCTTGACATGCTATTTTACTTTTTACTGCATTGGTAGGAGCTAGTAACATAAGTAGTTCGCTGCACCAGCTTTAACATCTGCTAAACTGTGTACGTGACCAACTTAAACTGCTGAGCTAAAGCCTAGGCATCAGATCTAGACCACGTTAGCACACTGAGCTAAAGCCTAGGCATCAGATCTAGACCACGTTAGCACACTGAGCTAAAGCCAAGGCATCAGATCTAAACCACGTTAGCATACTGAGCTAAAGCCTAGGCATTAGATCTAGACCACGTTAGCACACTGAGCTAAAGCCTAGGCATCAGATCTAGACCACGTTAGCACACTGAGCTAAAGCCAAGGCATCAGATCTAGACCACGTTAGCACACTGAACTAAAGCCTAGGCATCAGATCTAGACCACGTTAGCACACTGAGCTAAAGCCTAGGCATCAGACCTAGACCACATTAGCACACTGAGCTAAAGCCTAGGCATCAGACCTAGACCACGTTAGCACACTGAGCTAGAGCCTAGGCATCAGATCTAGACCACGTTAGCACACTGAGCTTAAACCTAGGCATCAGATCTAGACCACGTTAGCACACTGAGCTAAAGCCTAGGCATCAGATCTAGACCACGTTAGCACACTGAGCTAAAGCCTAGGCATCAGATCTAGACCACGTTAGCACACTGAGCTAAAGCCTAGGCATCAGATCTAGACCACGTTAGCACACTGAGCTTAAACCTAGGCATCAGATCTAGAAGTTGACAAAGCTTTCAAGCCTCCGGTAAGGTTACTCATCACATTTTTATTTACAAAAATGTATGTATATATGTATGTAATATAAGGGGAATGGAAATGATGCAGACAATACATTGATATAAGCCACAATCTATCTACAATATTAATATATTTTTTTAATTTAGGGGAAAAAAAGGCCCTGTTCAAAAGTAAAGCACTGTGAAGGGAATAGGGTGCCATTTTGGACTCAGAGTGGGACTCCAATAGGTTCCCACGGGACAAGAATTTTGGTTCACTCTCACTGTCTGCTACTCCAACGGTTCTGTTTTGGTTCTCAGACAGGGCTAAGATCTCCGTACTTGTCGGTGCACGTCCAGGGAACTGCTCTGGGCCTCAAACGGATGATTACACCTGTCCTAGTGGAGCTACTCCCTCTCTCCATAATCCCTATCCTGGATATATACACTGAGTGTACAAAACATTAGGAACACCAGCTCTTTCCATGACATAGTTTTTACCTGGATTCACCTGGTTAGTCTATGATTCTTTATTGATTTAATTTGTTAAATCCATTTCAATCAGTGTAGATGAAGGGGAGGAAACAGGTTAAGGGATTTTTAAGCCTTGAGACAATTGAAACATGGATTGTGTATGTGTGCCATTCAGAGGGTGAATAGGCAAGACAAAATATTTAAGTGCTTTTGAACAGGGGATGATAGTAGGTGCCAGGTTCACCGGTTTGGGTGTGTCAAAAACTACAACGCTGCTGGATTTTTCATGCTCAACAGTTTCCTGTGTGGATCATGAATGGTTCATCACCCAAAGGACATCCAGCCAACTTGATACAACTGCACTGTGGTAAACATGGGCCAACAAATTGAGGCAAAAGTGTGTGCAACTCAATATTAGGAAGGTGTTCTGTATGTATATATATATATATATATATATATATATATATATACACATACACACTGAACTTCTTCTTTTTTTTACCGCAACATGTAAAGTGTTGGTCCCATGTTTCATGAGCGGAAATAAAAGTTCCCAGAAATGTTCCAGACGCAAAAAAAAAGCTTATTTCTCTAAAATGTTGTGGCCAAATTTGTTTACATCACTGTTAGTGAGCATTTCTCCTCTGCCAAGATAATCCATCCACCTAACAGGTGTGGCATATCAAGAAGCTGATTAAACAGCATGATCATTACACAGTTGCACATTGTGCTGGGGACAATAAAAGACCACTCTAAAATGTGCAGTTTTGTCACACAACACAGTGCCACAGGTGTCTCAAGTTTAGAGGGAGCATACAATTGGCATGCTGACTGCGGGAATGTCGACCAGAGCTGCTGCCAGAGAATTGAATGTTAATTTCTCTACCATAAGCCTCCTCCAAAATCGTCTAGAGAATTTGTCAATACGTTCAACCGGCCTCAAAACCGCAGACCACGTGTATGGCATCATGTGGGTGAGCGGTTTGCTGATGTCAACGTTGTGAACAGTGTGCCCCATTTTGGTGGTTGGGTTTTGATATGGGCAGGCATAAGCTATGAACAAACACAAGTGCATTTTATCGATGGCAATTTGAATGCACAGAAATACAGTGATGAGATCCTGAGGCCCAATGTGAGGCCCATTTATTTTAAGGTATCTATGACCAACTCATGTGAAATCCATAGATTAGGGCTGAATTAATTCATTTCAAATTGACTGATTTTCTCATATGAATTGTAACTCAGTAAAATCTTTTAAATGGTTGCATCTTGCATTTATATTGTGGTTCAGTATATGTTTTATTGTCACATACACCAGATAGGTGCAGTGAAATATGTTACTTTACAGGGTCAGCCACAGTAGTATGACGCCCCTGGAGAAAATTAGGGTTAAGTGCCTTGCTCAATGGCACGTCAACAGATTTTTCACCTGATCAGCTCGGGTATTCGAACCAGCAACCTTTCGGTTACTGACCCAATGCTCTAACCGCTAGGCTACCTGCCGCCCTAGATGGGAGAGAAGTGGAGTCACGAAAATCCAGGGAGGTGTACCGCCACTGAATCTGAATTAAGAACCTGTCAAATCTCTTTAAGTCTCAAGCTATAAACATAGTCTTGGTGAGAAAATTTTAGTGCTGAAAAAAGAATGATGTTTTAACTGAATTGAGCCCTAGGCATAGGAATAACAGTACCTATCTAACTTATGATGTACTGTTTTCCATATGAGACCTATACTATACCAATAATGTAATATATCTGTAGTAGCATTGACATCCTAATGACATACTGGCGATAGAGTGAATATCAATCTGTGATGCTAGACTGACTCTAGCTATACTGGACCTCTGAGGGTTTGTTACAGTTCTAGTGTGACACAAGGCCTCAGACCAATTTGCTGAATTCAATTTACACTGTCTCACTGCCACCTGTCTGCGGAGAGAGGAAAGAAAGGGGGATGAAGGGGAGGAGAGAAAGAGGGGATGAGAGAAAGGAGAAGTACGTGACGACACCGTGCTACTCTCACAATGGGGAGAGAGAAAACGGACTGCCGCCCGGTCCACCATGGTGGAGAGAGAGAGAGTAGGAGAGAAAAGGGGGAGAGGAGAAGAAACGAGAAACGGGTAGAGGAGGAAAAAGTGGTAGAGAGGAGTAGAGAGAGAGAGAGCGAGAGGGGGGAGCTTCCATATTTAGAAGCCTGACTCAGAAATATAGAGTAAGCATTATACACCGTTAGACAAAGACGGGACTTTGGCAGCAGGAGGGTGAGAATGATTCACCCAGTGACTTAGCATTGAAATGGAAAGGAGGACAGGAGGGAACGGGAGGGAGGGAGGAATAGTTTGGAGACAGAGAGAAAAGAGAGAGAGCAGGTCAAACCGGAATGTTTTGTGCGAGGCTCAGCATTTAGAACTGCAGTGAGAAAAACAGACTCTACTTCACTAACCAACTTCTTCATCAAGACAAATAAATGGTCACGCAGGGGAAGGCTGAAGACACCCTCAGAGCTGTTTAATGTCAGTCTGGACTATTCAAACACACACAACAAACCAAATCTGGGCTCTGGAGTAATTCCTGATAACCTGATTAACGTGGAGTCTGGTACTAGATCTAACTCACGCTGGCACACACACGAACACACCCATTATCATTTTACACCCCTCAGGCATCGGTTGATTCCTCTACCAGCTAATTTCTCTCTGCTCCTAAAAAGAGCTCACTGACACTTCACACGGCAGGATCCTGGTCCTAATGCCTGGAAGGGGAAGGCTGATGTCATAGTCAGAACCTCAACAGGGATGGTGTTACTCAGAACACTGAGGTGATAAAGAGACATAGGCTCAGTCCCAAATGGCACCCTATTACCTATATATAGTGCACTACATTTGACCAGGGTCTAGGAGAGCTCTGGTCAAAAGTAGTGCACTATATATAGGGAATAGGGTGCCATTTGGAACGCAAAATGATAAAATAAGCTATTCTTTGTTGTTCAGCATGGCATCGTGGCATTTTTAACCTGACGCTTTTCAAAAGTTTTCTAGAGTCGTCTGGAAGCCCTGAGTAATGACTTCGGGGTGGGATACTGTACCACGTGAGTCAACACAGAGAGAGAGAGAGGGAGAGGGAGAGAGAGATGAAAGAAAAATAACTCATTATTTTAGATTTAAGTCGACTGAAGTTTGTTCGTTTCCATACTTATCGTAGGCAAATATGATAGCCGGCATATAGAATGTGGAGAGACACTTGTTAGAGCCCAGTGAGTCTGACTCATAAAAAATACAAAAATGAATTTATTCAGTAAAATCATTACAATATAATAATGTGAAATGCCTTTTAGGTTGTTTGGGGGCACACATTTCACTATTCAAATACTCCCTGACTGTATCACTGAAATTAACAACACTGAAGATGTCCTCATTATACTGCATGCAGACAGAGGAATTCCAGTCAGCTCCTATGCTGAGGGTATGTGAGATCCCCAGATAAGATACACTGACAGATTCACTCATTCAAACAGTCCAGCCACAGTCAATAGACAAACTGTTTACCAAGCCCCATACCAACACTATCTATCAGGGTTGGGAGGACGGTAACCTCACAGATGAGTGGAGGCAGAGATGGGGGATGGGAGGATGAGGATGATAAAGAGATGGGAGGATGAGGGAAAGGAATAAAGGGAAAAATTGGAAAAATTATCTAGTGCTGCTTCAGCCGGAGGGGGACAGAGAGAGAGAGAGAGAGAGAGAGAGAGAGAGAGAGAGAGTGTGTGGTGGAAGATGAAGTGAAAGAGGAGATGTTCAGAGAGATTTGGAGAGAGACAGGTTGGCAGAATGATAAATTACTGCATTAAAGGTATGTTGGATGGGGCAGAGGGAGAGATGGATGGAGAGGGGGAGATGAAATGGGTCTCAGAAATGGTTTCCTTTTAGATTTGAAACAAACCGACACACAGAACTTCACATCCCGCTTTTAAGTGTCACCGCCCATTATGCAATTTAGAGTTTCTCTCTCTCTTTTCTTCATCTCTCTCTTCCTCTTTCTTTGACAGACATTCAAATGCTCAAGAGAAAAGTATGGGAAAGAAATTGGATTGAAATATCTAGCTAACTGTCTAGACCAAGGGGAAATTGGTTTAGGACAAGAGATAAACAATTTAGCCAATGGTTTCTTTTTGGATGTGTCTCCCGTAAAAGGCTACTTTGTCTGAGCATGTGGATGGAACCTGCTCATCCTTGGTAATTGAATTATTCCTGAACGTGAGGTCGGACAGCCTGTTGGGAGCCAATTAGTCCAAAACAAACCCTAGTGATATGGACGACTAGATAACTGTTTCCATACAAGCCATACACTCCATAAAAGGATGCCATTACTATGTTTTAATCGCAGATTACAGATTATACATTATAAAACTAAATCCTGTACACTGTGTATGCTTGCAAAGTTTCAGCTCTTTATTATTTCAATAGCCAATGTTTAGTTCAACAGACCTCAATGGTAGATGGAAGCATTGACTATTGAAATACAGTAGATTGCAATAAAGAGGTGAGGTTTTGCAAGCAGGCAGTGTGTGGTTCATTTGCAAGCAGGCAGTGTGTGGTTCATTTGCAAGCAGGCAGTGTGTGGTTCATTTGCAAGCAGGCAGTGTGTGGTTCATTTGCAAGCAGGCAGTGTGTGGTTCATTTGCAAGCAGGCAGTGTGTGGTTCATTTGCAAGCAGGCAGTGTGTGGTTCATTTGCAAGCAGGCAGTGTGTGGTTCATTTGCAAGCAGGCAGTGTGTGGTTCATTTGCAAGCAGGCAGTGTGTGGTTCATTTGCAAGCAGGCAGTGTGTGGTTCATTTGCAAGCAGGCAGTGTGTGGTTCATTTGCAAGCAGGCAGTGTGTGGTTCATTTGCAAGCAGGCAGTGTGTGGTTCATTTGCAAGCAGGCAGTGTGTGGTTCATTTGTAAGCAGGCAGTGTGTGGTTCATTTGCAAGCAGGCAGTGTGTGGTTCATTTGCAAGCAGGCAGTGTGTGGTTCATTTGTAAGCAGGCAGTGTGTGGTTCATTTGCAAGCAGGCAGTGTGTGGTTAATTTGCAAGCAGGCAGTGTGTGGTTCATTTGCAAGCAGGCAGTGTGTGGTTCATTTGTAAGCAGGCAGTGTGTGGTTCATTTGCAAGCAGGCAGTGTGTGGTTCATTTGTAAGCAGGCAGTGTGTGGTTCATTTGCAAGCAGGCAGTGTGTGGTTCATTTGTAAGCAGGCAGTGTGTGGTTCATTTGCAAGCAGGCAGTGTGTGGTTCATTTGCAAACGGGCAGTGTGTGGTTCATTTGATATTTTGATCCACGTTTTATGAACCGGTAAAATATATATATTTATTTATTTATTTTACATGCGAGCGCATCCCTTTGAAGATTGAAGTCATTTAACTTTACAGTCTCTCTCCTAACACTACATCTAATAAATGTATCTCATAAACACAATGACCTGAAAAAGAGGACAATGGTGTCATCAGCAGCGAGGTCAATGATTAACCTGTGTGACTGTATACTGGCGGAGACTAAACCTGAATGCTTCACAATCACATAAACCCAGTTACATTATATATTAATTATTAATCTTTAACATACTGCTGTATGACTGGATACCGCTTATTTCCCATAATCCATTTTGTCACGTTTATTACATTTTACTGATAATGTGGTATGCATGCCTTTGTGTAATTACATGCATCTACAGTGTATTCAGAAAGTATTCACACCCCTTGACTTTTTCCACATTTTGTTATGTTACAAGGTGTGATTAAAATTGATTTGTTGTTAATGATCTACACAAAATACTCTGCAATGTCAAAAGTGAAAAAAAGAATCTAACAACTGTAAAAAAAAATAAAAAATATTTATAAAACACTAATATACCTTGATTATATAAGTATTCAACCCCCTGACGCAATACACGTTAGAGTCACCTTAGTCAGCGATTACAGCTGTGAGTCTTTATGAGTAAGTCTCTAAGAGCCTTGCACACCTGGATTGTACAATATTTGCTCATTATTATTTTAAAATACTTCCAACAGATATCTCTTACTGATAGACTGAACAGACAACTTGCATAGAGCACTTACAAAGAAAATCATTCTGACTCTGTAAATTCATCTTTCCTGCACAAAACTCCAAAGAATTTACAATATTCCAATTTGTATGCAATGCGGTATACTCACATTGTTGAAGTTTGATCTAAATACTGTAGGCTATAATATGTCAATCTCTTCTTGTCTCTTCTCTACAGCTGATAGAACCAGACTATGAAATGACAACCATCCTCTTCGGACGACATGGAGGAATTAGCATCCAAATGCCCATGAGACAGGGATAGAACAGATCCCTTAGGGTCTATCTATCAACACAGTGCTCCTCCTCTCTGTCCTCACTCTTCACTGGTACTACTAGCACAGGAGAGGGGAGTAGGGGAGAGTGAGCGAGTAGGGGACAGAGAGGAGGCATAGAGAGAGAGAGAGAAATAGGGGAGAGAGAAAGAGAAAAAGAGAGAGAGCGAGAGAGAGAGCACGAGAGAAAGCCATCATCTACAGAGATGAACCTGGCGAAGAGTACCCTAAGCAAGCTGGTCCTGTGGCTCTGTTCACAAACACAGTCTATTAATGTTCTGTATTATGTCATGTTTCATGTTTTGTGTGGAACCCAGGAAGAGTAGCTGCTGCTTTTGCAACAGCTAATGGGGATCCTAATAATATATCAAAAAATACCAAATACCCCACAGAGCCCCAGGACAGCAACACAATAAGACACAACTAAATCATGAGCAAACAAAAAGTGAATTACTTGAAACATCGGAAAGAATTAACTAAAAAGCTGAGCAAACTAGAAAACTATTTGGCCCAAAACAGCGTACACAGCGGCAGAATACCTGACCACCGTGACTGAACCAAAATTAAGGAAAGCCTTTGACTATGTACAGACTAAGTGAGCATAGCCTTGCTATTGAGAAAGGTTGCCATATTTCCCTCAGATTACACAGACCCACAAAGAATTGGAAGAAAAACAAAATCTAACTTTCATAAACTCCCATATCTATTAGATGAAATACCACAGTGTGCCATCACAGCAGCAAGATATGTGACCTGTTGCCGCGAGAAAGGGGCAGCCAGTGAAGAACAAACACCATTTCATATACAACCCATATTTATGTTTATTTATTTTACCTTTCCTATTTGCCTATCATTACAAGACTGTATATAGACATATGACATTTTAAATGATTTTAAATGATTTTATTATTTTGGAACTTGTGTGAGTAATGTTTACTGTTTATCCATTTCACTTGCTTTGGCAATGTAAACATGTTTCCCATGTCAATAAAGCCCCTTGAATTGAACTGAGAGAGAGAAAGAGAGGATAGGAAAAGGGTTTTATGATCTTTTTATCTATTAACAAAACCACAGGCAGCTAACCCCCCCCTCAGCCCAACAACAAACACTGGTCTGTTCCAGTGACTGATTGCTTCCCAGAGGAGAACTCCCCATTCGCTACACTGGTGTATCCCACGGGGACGAAATCCAAGCGGCTCTGCCTTGTTTGGGGTCACCTGCTTGTTGCGCGAGGTCGCAAGGTCAATAACCGCACCATGTTCCATCTCGGTGTGATAATGGCCACCTGGACGCTATGAGGTCATCATGGTAAACATTCAACGTTTTATTGATCCCATTCTTCTCACATCAAGGAGCCTTGATTTTGTTGAGCCTTTGCCTTTTACAGTTTTAGTACTCAGCATCCGTAGAATGTATTGTGTTTAACACCGACTGGGTTTGAGGAGCACCATATCAATAGAATCGGCCCATTACCTCTATAGTTTACAGACTCTGGGTAATTCAAAGCGAACCATGTCACTGGAAGGTTATTTAGTATGGAATGCGTTAGGGGGGTCAATTGTGGGCAGTAAATCAGATAAGCACCTAAGAGATATCATGGAAAATGTAGCCTACATAAGGATATGCATGAAAGAGCTAAATGTCCACATAGACCTTGGCCTAGGCCTAATGCAGGCCAGCTAATTCATATAGGTGGCCTACTAAGAACAAAAAACGATTGAACAACTGATAGTGCGTTTTTTTTAGGTAATACACTGTTTATACACTGGTATTACAGTGGTCATCTATCAAATAATAGAATGAAGTGAAGAGCAGTTAAGACTATGTGGTCTAATAAGAAGCCGATGTTATGGGTTATCAGTTCTGTTGTCCCTTAGACAGATACAATGTACTGTAACTACGCTATCTATACATTAGGCTACTTTTTATACTGCAGGAATACAATGTAGCCTAATTACAATAGCCTTAACCTTAACTAGCTACTTTGTATATCATCAATGAAGACGTGAATGATGCAATGTAATAACTAAGTAGTTAGTTCGTTGACTCGTGGAAGATAGACTTTATCAAATCACCAGGCCAGGCAAACAAGCAATGTGGTTGCAACGTTACACCTCACTATGCGCTTCCAGAGTGCCGTGGCCGGAGTCCAAACCAGCCTTCCCCGCCTTACCCCGAGACTGTTTGACGCCAATCGACACAGCGAGGCCCACAAACACCCATTCACAGACAAACGGACATAAATACCTCATGTAACCGTCTAAGATAGCCTACCCACAGCAGCTCCTTAACTGGCATGAGTAAAGCGATTTAGCATTTTGCGTTTATTGACAGTGCGTACTGATATGTAACCTCTTTATCAATGCATAAACGTGATGTCGTTTTTACCACTTACCTAAAAGTCACGGCGAAATGAGACACCAATCGCAACTTCTAAATGTTTTGAATATCCCGTGCGCAATGTGTCGGACTGTGACTGTCCACCAAAATATTCCGCCACGGGAATAATCCAACGCTGCCTGCAGTTGTAGCGCGGCGCGTTCGACCTTTCTTTAAACTCTGAAAACAACAAAGCACTCCAAAATAGGCGACACGTTACGTCCAAAAATTTAGATGAAAATGTCAAGTTGTCTAGCTCACATTTGTCAAGATTAAAGTGAGAACGGGACGAGAAAACCGTTCATTTCTCCGTTCCGTTTGTTCGTCGCTCTCTATTCGTCTACTTCACCGCGGAAACCTCGCTTCAGCTGCGCACACAGAGCTCCAACCTCAGCTCACCCAGAGGCCAGCACCAGGTGCTCATTTACATAACTGCACTGGCTGTGTCCAATCACAACAGCTAGCCAGGTGCTTGTTGAATATTCTACCATCAAACAGCCTATCAGTAGTCGCCCTGGGTGGGACCCATGGCCCGACAACAGCGCTGTAAATATGAGTAAGCCCCTGGGTATAAAGTGATTTTTATTTGTTAAAGGAATTGAGAGATTGGGGGAATATGAAATATAATACAGAGGAAAAAAACAGAGGTATTTTACCTTTTTAATCCCTTGCATGTAGCCTAACAAAATCGACCTTTCTGTCTGGGTAACTGTATCCTGGTTTTCAGCATCAACATCCTTACTTTATGTGAGATATCAAAAACAACACTTAGGTTGTCTCCCAAATGACACCAAATTCCCTATACAGTGTACTACTTTTGACTATGGGTCCTGGTCAAAGTAGTGCACTGTAGGGGAAAGGGTGCCATTTGGGATGCACACTTTCATCTGTTATCACTTCTTCAATCCACTCATCATAGCTGTTGCCAGTAGCCTACATATATCTAGGGTTCTTTCTTTGGATTTACCCCAAAAGTAAACATTATTACAGAGTTTGCCACTTTAACTGTATACTATTACACCCCTGGGCGGTAATTAGTGTGATTGAAGGTTTTACACTAAAGCACAGTACTTTGGATCATAAGAGTTGTGAAAATAGGGCTTGGAGAGGAGACCAAAGCTCACACAGAAAATACTCAACCTAAGATGTGAGATAAAAGTGTTGTTCAGCATAAATGTGAAAGAGTAGAGTTTGTAAGGTGAATGAAACAAGCAAACACAAACAGTATCACACTACGCAAACTCTAATGAAAACAATTTGTTATTTTAAAATGAAGCCAATGAGAGTCCGACAGTGTAGTAGCCTAGGAGTTGAGTATGCTGAAGGAAAGTGAGTAGAAGGCAAGAAGAGCGAGAGAGAGAGGAAGAGTATTAGGTAGCTATGTGTCAGTACTTGCCCGTCTCTCGCAGTGTGGTGCCACGAGGAGAAAAAGCTAACTTTATCTGGCACTCTATCAGCAGCGTGGGACAAAAAAGGTCATTAGCAAACACTGCCTTATACAGACCCACTTTGGATGAACAAGGGCACTGAACCACTGATAGACTGTTTGTGTGTGTACAGTATATTGGTCAGCATGTTACCTGATCTCAGTACGTCAACATGAAGGCATGGTGTGGTTTATGTCAGAGGACAAAGAGACATAAATGCTATATTCCAAACACCCATAAACCCAGATAATGTATGGACACAAATAGTTGTACATGCATGCCCTCTTTTCCTTTTCCCTGTCTGTCTGTCCGTCCGTCCGTCCGTCCGCCCGTCCGTCCGTCCGCCCGCCCGCCCGCGGGCCGACTATTTTGTCTGTATACATCAATGATGTCGCTCTTGCTGCTGGTGATTATCTGATCCACCTCTACGCAGACGACACCATTCTGTATACTTCTGGCCTTTCTTTGTCTGGTTAGACTGTAAACTCTCCTTCCAGACTCACATTAAGCATCTTCAATCCAAAATTAAATCTAGAATCGGCTTCCTATTTCACAACAAAGCATCTTTCACTCATGCTGCCAAACATACCCTCGTAAAACTGACTATCCTACCTATCCTTGACTTCAGCGATGTCATTTATAAAATAGCCTCCAACACTCTACTCAGCAAATTGGATGCAGTCTATCACAGTGCCATCCGTTTTGTCACCAAAGCCCCATATACTAACCACCACTGCGACCTGTATGCTCTCGTTGGTTCCTTTGCACCCCAGTATCTCTACTTGCACATTCATCTTCTGCACATCTATCACTCAAGTGTTTAATTGATAAATTGTAATTACTTCACCACTACGGCCTATTTATTGCCTTAACCCCCTAATCTTACCTCATTTGCACACACTGTATATAGATTTCTTCCTATTGTGTTATTGACTGTACATTTGTTTATTCCATGTGTAGCTGTGTTGTTGTTTGTGTCGCACTGCTTTGTGTTATCTTGGCCAGGTCGCAGTTGTAAATTACAACTTGTTCTCAACTGGCCTACCTGGTTAAATAAAAGTTAAATAAATAAAAAATAAAAAAACGAATAGGGTTTTCCACCATGTTCTTTGTATCTAATTAGACACTTCACTAACTTGATTTATGCATGTTGTCTGGTTGCTAGGGTTGTTTCATAGACTTACTTACAGCTTTTGCTGCAACTGTATGTGGCCTCAAAAGTGCTTTTGATGTTATTTTTTCCCCGAGACGAATGGTGAATGTGTAGGTCAATGTAACAGTTACACTACAGTAATCTCTGAGGTAATGTTTAACTGATCTTTTCCAAATGTATGAAGGTGATGAAAACCTTCAAATGAATGTTTGACAGTCATCAGATATTAAATACTATCCGTTCCTCAAGTATATTCCTACAAAAAGTTCACCATGGGGATAATAAAGTAAAAAATATTAAAATATTTTCTATCAGAAGCTCTTTTTCATTCTTACTGAGAAATACTTCAGCTGCTATCCTTTGTGTAGGCCATTGACTCTCTCTCGCTTTCACACTCTTTTCTGGGCTCTTCCCCTGACTGGCAAGGCTTTGTTGGTTGCCCCGGCAACCGCAAATACTCCTCCAAATGTTAAGACCTTTTTTTACCATTATTCTTCTGGCCTTCTTTCCCTCTGTCTCCTTTTACTTCCTCCCTCCTTTCTGACATTATTTCTCTCCATTTTACAACATTTCTTTTTTCTCAATTTGCTGTTTTTTAAAACCTACACATGCTGCCCCTTAACCAGCCATTTTGGTGTGGTGTCACTCTCCACCCCTCTTCTTTCTCCCTCCTCTCTCGCTACTCTGAGTGAAACCTAGTGAAGCATAAAAAGCAGGTCTGATCCTGTGAGGAATTCACCAAGAGAGAGAGAGAGAGAGAGAGAGAGAGAGAGAGAGAGAGAGAGAGAGAGAGAGAGAGAACGAGAGAAAGAAAGAAAGCAAGAGGGAGAGAGAGAGAGAGAGAAAGGGAAAATAAAAGTTCAAGTTGTAGAATGAATGAGGAGTCAGGTAGAAGGAGAGAGGAAAAAAGGTAAGAAGGTTGAGTAGAGAAAGAAGTGCAGACAAAGAAATAGAGAGAGAGGAGGATGCTCAGAAAACATAAAGTCAGTCATTATCAAGAGAGAGCATAGAAAACTGGTTTTAAAAGGGAGATTTTCTCTACTCTTCATTAACGCGCCTATCTCTTTGTTAGTTGAAAGATAGCCTTGAGATTTTAGAGAAGAAGTTGATAATGAGAAATGAATCTGTCTCTGTAATTTAACCTTTCATCCCAAGTTTCTTTAAGTATTCAGTCTAGTTCTCCTGTGTTGACAATGATGCATCTCCTGTTATTCCACACGTTCCAAATTTATGCTATGAATTTATCGCCTCTTTGACTTCAGCTGAAAAATGTAAATAAAAAATGAAAGTGGCTCTCTCAAAGGAATTCAAGAGGCAAGACACACACACACATCCTCTGTCCCAGCCACTGTTGTGATATGGCAGCTGTGGAGGGGTGCAGGATTCTGACAACACAGATCAGTTCCAGAATGCCGAGCATTCTACCTTCTAAAACATTCTACCTTCGACAAACATTCTAATCTATGTGTCTCTCTTTCTCAATGCGCCAGGGTAGCCTAGTGGTTAGAGCGTTGGACTAGTAACTGGAAGCAAGTTCAAACGAGCTGACAAGGTACAAATCTGCCGTTCTGCCCCTGAACAGGCATTTCCTAGGTCGTCATTGAAAATAAGAATTTGTTCTTAACTGACTTGCCTAGGTAAATAAAACATTTTTAAATGCCTCTCAGAATCACTAGAATTTCTCAAAATCTCAATGACTGTTGAAAACACAGACTGTACAGTGACACTACCCCTCTCTCTCGCTCTTCCCCTCTCCCTCTCTTTCATGGGCTTTCCACTCTGTTCTTCAATGTCACCTCTGAAATGGACTGAGAACACAGCACTTATTTCAATATGCAGCGTGTTTATTGACTATGTGTGTGTGTGTGTGTGTGTGTGTGTGTGTGTGGGTGTGGGTATGCATTATGCATGCACATGTGTTTGTTTAGTGTGAGTTGTCTGTGTTTGTCACTATCAATATCCTAGGCCTCGGGGTGGGTTGTTTATAATTGGTCCCTGGAGTGTCGTAAGAGTCGTAAAGCTTCAGGGGTCATTGGGTCAATGTCTGCCCCAGGGGAAGGTTCTTGGGTGGGGGTCAGGGTGTGCGGCACAGCCCCTGAGGAGTTCTCCTCTGGATGCTCAGTGTAAAAAATCTGCGGTGGTCAGCTCCTCTCACTCTCCTCACAGTTCTTTCTG
Source organism: Oncorhynchus mykiss (assembly GCF_013265735.2). Lineage (NCBI taxonomy): Eukaryota > Metazoa > Chordata > Actinopteri > Salmoniformes > Salmonidae > Oncorhynchus > Oncorhynchus mykiss. Next base: position 28,190,204 of record NC_048566.1, on the reverse strand, counting down.
TGACCTGGCACATTCCCATACCCAACTCAGTTTTACACCCAGTCAATCATTCAGTCAGTGTGTGTGTCAGTGTCTCAGTGTGTGTTGGGGGGAGCTTTTGTTTTACAAGCAAACAAATGAGAGCCAAGAGAGCCAGAAAACTCTGTGGCTTTAGAGGATAGAGTTAAATGGACATTTTGAATCCTAGTGGTTATAGAGGTGATTGATAGCTCATGTACTGTAATAAAAGAGCATTTTAGCAGCATACTGTGTAACAGCAAGCAAATCAATGTTTCTGTCTCCGAAGAGGTGCGGCAGCCATTATGTGAAATGCTCTACTCATTAACGGATACATGGATTGATCAGTGTGTATTTAACAACTGTCTCAGTTATTTCATCTGTGTTTGTCGTCGTTGAAAGGGATCCCACTCAAAGGTTTGTGCTGTGGAGGCCAGAGGGTTGTGTGGTGGGTTGCTACACTGTTGTGTGCTAGAAGGTGGACGTGATGTTGGTTGGTGGGATCATAGTGGTGGTGGGGTCAGAGGAGAAGGGGTGGGGGGGGTTGGGGGTAGGCTTTGAGGTGGGTGTTCCAGACGACCCCTCACACAGTCAGGAGGTCTCTGGAGACCCTCTCAGCTGTACCCCGCCATGGCCTGCACTTGTGTCCTCTCTTCCTCCTGGAGGGCTGGGTGGGGAGTGGTGTTTGGGGGGGAAGACTTCTTTTGGGTGTCGGGTTCCTTTACTCCTCTCAGAAATCCCCCGCAATCCTTCATCCACCAAACACACACTGACTAGTAGCACTCACACACACACCAACACACACACCCCGACTAGTAGTACACACAAACGACACATACACACCCTGCAGCAGAAGGGGACTGCTGCAGTCGCTATGGCATTTGGGCGGCTCTCCCACAATTATCGCCCCCTGTTCAAACTGTCACTCAAACCCCTCTAGGGTTACACTTAGTTTCCCCCCTCTAATCTCCCTCTCTCTCCCTCCCTCCCTCCCCTCTCCACTCCTGTCTTGCTCAGCCTGTGAATGAAAATGTTCCCCCTTTCTTCTCCTCTCTCTAAAGTGTCTAACTATAGTGATTAGGGACTTCCTCTTATAGCCCCCATTGGATGTGCCCTAATTCACTTTGTCTAGTCACGGAACCATTGTCTTGTCCAATTACACCTTCTTTCATTCACTCTGTCAGTCGGGGCATTAGCATCCTACTATCACTCCTCTCTCCAACACTAACAGTAGCTCAGGGAAATCTCTCAACTGAATACAGTGCCTTCGGAAAGTATTCAGACCCCTTGACTTTTTCCACATTTTGTTACATTACAGCCTTATACTAAAATGTATAACAAATAAATAAAAAATCCACAGCAATCTACACACAATACCTCATAATGGCAAAGCAAAAACAGTTTCCTAGAAATTTTTGAAAATGTATTAAAAAATATATTTAAAAAAATCCTTATTTATATAAGTATCAAGGTCAGACCCTTCGCTATGAGTCTCGAAATTAAGCTCAGGTGCATCTTGTTTCCATTGATCATCCCTGAGATGTTTCTACAACTTGATTGGAGTTCGCCTGTGGTGAATTCAATTGATTGGACATGATTTGGAAAGGTACACACCTGTCTATATAAGGTCCTTGAGTTGATAGTGCATGTCAGAGCAAAAACCAAGCCATGAGGTCGAAGGAATTGTCCGTAGACCTTCAAGACAGGATTGTGTTGAGGCACAGATCTGGGGAAGGGTACCTCTACAGCATTGAAGGAACCCAAGAACAACCATAATTCTTAAATGGAAGAAGTTTGGAACCACCAAGACTTCTACTACCAACAGGACAACGACCCTAAGCTAAGACAACGCAGGATTGGCTTCGGGACAAGTCTCTGAATGTCCTTGAGTGGCCCAGCCAGAGCCCTGAATTGAACCCGATCGAACATCTCTGGAGAGACCTGAAAATAGCTGTGCAGCGATGCTCCCCATCCAACCTGACAGAGCTTGAGAGGATCTGCAGAGAATAATGGGAGAAACTCCCCAAATACAGGTGTGCCAACCTTGTAGCTTCATACCCAAGAAAACTACAGGCTGCCAAAAGTGCATCAACAAAGTACTGAATAAAGGGTCTGAATACTTATGTAAATGTAATATTTTTTTTTAAAAACACCTGTTTTTGCTTTGTCATTATGGGGTAGTGTTTGTAGTTTGAGGGGGAAAAAAACAATTTAATCAATTTAGAATAAGGCTGTAACGTAACAAAATGTGGAAAAAGTCAAGGGGTCTGAATACTTTATGAACGCACTGTAGCCTCTCAAACACAGACACCTACAGTCTTGTCTCTCTGTGTGCAAACATTGAAGCAGAAGCACATATTTATGAATGAACAAATAATCAAACTTTGATTATTTGAATCAGCTGTGTAGTGCGAGGGCAAAAACCTAAACATGCGCACTCTTGCCTGCGGGTTCTACTATCACCATGGTTACTGGAGTCGTCCAATCCCCTACCGTCTGTCTGTGCTCCTCTTGCTTCTAAACTATCACTCTCCTTTTTAAAGTTACACCCTGACTGTTGCTGGCTAGCTCTATAGTCTCTCCCAGTGAGAGGGAATGTTATGGCGGAGGGATTGGATGGGTGGAGGTGGAGGGTAGACATGGTGGGTGGGGGAGGTCCAAAGGGGTGCGAAGGAGTGCCATTGCAATGCAGTGAGAGGCAGCACTAAAAATACCTATTGACACATGGGCTCCAACTCACAAACAGGGGCACAGACAAACACACACGCCGCCTGCGGTCGATGACTGAAGGGGACCCATTCAAGCATGGACACACACTCAGAGACACATACAGTATACAGAACCTCAGACTGAAAACAAGAGGAATTACACACACAAATAACAGGAGGCTTCATGCAGCCAGACAAACATGACTATGTATGATGAGTTCAGCATCATCTACTGTACATCTCAGCCCCTTTAATGACAATGAGTTTGTATTCCTAGAGTGATGCTCCTCACCCAAACTAAAAGCAGTGCCAACAGTTTTCACACACAAGCGCAGGTTAAGGCAAACAGCTCAGCTGACATATTGTGAAAGAAATATGTAGGGAAAGTGTTATTTCTGTGTAACGTCATAAAACATGACAGTTGGGACATGTATGGACTAGTTTACCTAATGTTGTCATAATGATACTAGATCAGTCCGCCAACTGTTGATAGTCTGATGTACAGTAAAGTAGTACCAGCAGACTAGTAAATAGTTGCTACTTATCAGGAATCAAGGTCGAATTGACAATGGTTTAATATTCCAACAGGGGCAGGCAATAGACAGGTTAAGGCAGGCAATAGACAGGTTAAGACAGGCAGGGTCAGTTAACCAGAGGTGGGGCAAAGGTACAGATCCGCGGGCAGGCTCAGGGTCAGGGTCAGACTGAGTGGTCAGGCAGGCGGACTCAGAGTCAAGACAGGCAAGGGTCAAAACCAAGAGGGCGGAAAAAAGAGAGACTGGGAAAAGCAGGAGCTGAGAACAGAAACACTGGTTGACTTGACAAACAAGACGACCTGGCAATGGACAAACAGAGAACACAGGTACAAATTCAAAGGGGATAATGGCGAAGATGGACGAGAGATGGGTGGGGTGGAGACAATTACAAAGACAGGTGAAACAGATCAGGGTGTGACAGTACTTCATCATGACTTGTTTTTTCCTCACAGAGGAACTGGGGCTGGGTGTGTTTCCCTGGTTATGAGTCCCTCCAGGACAATGGAGACTGACTGTTACTGAGCATCCAAGTTTGTGACACGATATGCTTTCTCTCTCAATGAGGCTGTAAGTCAATAGTAGGGGCATAGTAACAGGCTTCATTGCCATGGCCTCTCCTTCATGAAAGAACTAGACACTCCCAGTAGACCTCCACCATTTTGCTTCCCCTTACTTTGTGTTTTCAGATTAGTAAAAGTGAAGAAGAGAAGATGAGTAGAGGACACCCATCTATAAGATTCAGCATTACATTATAGCACAGTCTAGTCTAAAGTGGCTTTCTTTCCTCGTCTCCTCCCCTTCATCTCAAGTCCTCTTAGTTATTTTCTGGGAGTGCTCTGTCCCTTAGCAAACAATATCCAGAGACCATAAGACATGTTTTGCACCAGCCTGTTGGGTATGATCGATTGCTATTTTTACTCACAGATCAAGCTTTTGCAGAATGTTTCAGGGGACAAACAAACACAAGACAGGAATAACATCAACCAGAACAGCAGTGACGATGGGCTCAACCCAGTAGACCCAGTGGTAAGGTGGCTTCCTAGTCTTCTCTCATCTCCCCGGGTACTCTGTTTGGGCCTAGTGTGTTTCCCTAGTTAAAACAAGCCTGAGACAGGGAGATCAGGACACCCAATCTGCCGGCGGAGGCTGCCCTGACCCCCACAATGACGCACCACACGGAAGCAGGCTGGAGACAACCGCCTGGTATTGAATCATATAAGGGAGGTATGTGTGTGTGTGTGTGTCTGTGAGTAAATACAGAATTACAGTCTGATAAAATACAGTATGTGTACGTCTGTGAGAAAGTAGAGGGTGAGTGTGCACCTCTGTGTGTGTACAACTGTATGTGTGTATGTGTGAGAGAGAGAGCGAGAGCGAGATACTCAATAGTCCATGACACACCTATGTAAAGGTAAAAACCAGTCATGTATGTGATATCATGTAGCACATACTGCACGTACATACTATTAACACCACCAATGAGAACCCTGTGCACAATAGGCCAGCAGAACCTGACCAGTAACAACTCCAGACAGCAATGGTGCTGCAAGGCTTGAAAGCCCTCTAGTGACCATACAGGTGTACATGCCAGCTGGGTATTTTGGTCCCACAGTTGGTGTTGTGGAAATCTTGTTCACAAGATGCTTCCTCCCAATGCTAGCCTGGGGAACAAGTAAGTGCTGTAGTAATAAGGTTAACTTTGGGTGTTGGGTTTGGGCTTATGGGGTCCTCTCTATTCTGTTTCCCCAGTAAGTAGCCAGAATAAGGGCCCATTATAACACCTGTACTCTCAGCTTCACACGTGTGTGTGTGTCCACTCAGGGGACAGTGTCTACCAAGCTTAACGGTGTTTCTGTTGTTTGTTAATTTTCCCACCTCTCATTCGAAACCTTTTTATTTTTTTTATTTCACCTTTATTTAACCAGGTAGGCTAGTTGAGAACAAGTTCTCATTTGCAACTGCGACCTGGCCAAGATAAAGCATAGCAGTATGAGCAGACAACACAGAGTTACACATGGAGTAAACAATTAACAATTAAGTCAATAACACAGTAGAAAACAAAGGGGGAGTCTATATACAATGTGTGCAAAAGGCATGAGGTAGGCGAATAATTACAATTTTGCAGATTAACACTGGAGTGATAAATGATCAGATGGTCATGTATTGGTGTGCAAAAGAGCAGAAAAGTAAATAAATAAAAACAGTATGGGGATGAGGTAGGTGAAAATGGGTGGGCTATATACCAATAGACTATGTACAGCTGCAGCGATCGGTTAGCTGCTCAGATAGCTGATGTTTGAAGTTGGTGAGGGAGATAAAAGTCTCCAACTTCAGCGATTTTTGCAATTCGTTCCAGTCACAGGCAGCAGAGTACTGGAACGAAAGGCGGCCAAATGAGGTGTTGGCTTTAGGGATGATCAGTGAGATACACCTGCTGGAGCGCGTGCTACGGATGGGTGTTGCCATCATGACCAGTGAGCTGAGATAAGGCGGAGCTTTACCTAGCATGGACTTGTAGATGACCTGGAGCCAGTGGGTCTGGCGACGAATATGTAGCGAGGGCCAGCCGACTAGAGCATACAAGTCGCAGTGGTGGGTGGTATAAGGTGCTTTAGTGACAAAACGGATGGCACTGTGATAGACTGCATCCAGTTTGCTGAGTAGAGTGTTGGAAGCCATTTTGTAGATGACATCGCCGAAGTCGAGGATCGGTAGGATAGTCAGTTTTACTAGGGTAAGCTTGGCGGCGTGAGTGAAGGAGGCTTTGTTGCGGAATAGAAAGCCGACTCTTGATTTGATTTTCGATTGGAGATGTTTGATATGAGTCTGGAAGGAGAGTTTGCAGTCTAGCCAGACACCTAGGTACTTATAGATGTCCACATATTCTAGGTCGGAACCATCCAGGGTGGTGATGCTAGGCGGGCATGCGGGTGCAGGCAGCGATCGGTTGAAAAGCATGCATTTGGTTTTACTAGCGTTTAAGAGCAGTCGGAGGCCACGGAAGGAGTGTTGAATGGCATTGAAGCTTGTTTGGAGGTTAGATAGCACAGTGTCCAATGACGGGCCGAAAGTATATAGAATGGTGTCGTCTGCGTAGAGGTGGATCAGGGAATCGCCCGCAGCAAGAGCAACATCATTGATGTATACAGAGAAAAGAGTCGGCCCGAGAATTGAACCCTGTGGCACCCCCATAGAGACTGCCAGAGGACTGGACAGCATGCCCTCCGATTTGACACACTGAACACTGTCTGCAAAGTAATTGGTGAACCAGGCAAGGCAGTCATCCGAAAAACCGAGGCTACTGAGTCTGCCGATAAGAATATGGTGATTGACAGAGTCGAAAGCCTTGGCAAGGTCGATGAAGACGGCTGCACAGTACTGTCTTTTATCGATGGCGGTTATGATATCGTTTAGTACCTTGAGTGTGGCTGAGGTGCACCCGTGACCGGCTCGGAAACCAGATTGCACAGCGGAGAAGGTACAGTGGGATTCGAGATGGTCAGTGACCTGTTTGTTGACTTGGCTTTCGAAGACCTTAGATAGGCAGGGCAGGATGGATATAGGTCTGTAACAGTTTGGGTCCAGGGTGTCTCCCCCTTTGAAGAGGGGGATGACTGCGGCAGCTTTCCAATCCTTGGGGATCTCAGACGATATGAAAGAGAGGTTGAACAGGCTGGTAATAGGGGTTGCGACAATGGAGGCGGATAGTTTCAGAAATAGAGGGTCCAGATGACCTATTCATTACCATCTGGTCTCACACACATTAGGCATTGGCTGGTTGAGGGGGCACATGGAGAGGGAGTTTGTGCCAGGGTAGGAAGTGTGCATGTGTGTGTCTATGTCTGTAATTGTTTGTGTTTGTCAGGATAGGAAGGGAAAGGGGGTTAAGGCACCGATTACATCATGAGAAAAGAGTTCCACAGTGAGCCTCCCTGAAAAGCTGAACTCTTAACTCAAACCACATGGGCATTACTAGCGCGACCAACACATACTGCTGGCAGTAAATTCTTTTGACACACCAGAATTTAATTAACAGTTTTTATATTTATGGTGTCATGTACTAATAAATCTCAAGGCTGCTTTCTATGTGATGGTATAATTGCTACCATAAAGGTTGATCCCTGGAAATCAGGTGGTGAATAGTTTGGGGTGTTGATCAGATGGACAGAAACCGTTCAAGATCATCTGTGGTATTAACCCACTGGATGGATGGAAATGAACAGGGATGAAATAGATAACCAATGCACTCAGATACACACACTGTATAGTGCACTACTATATAGGGAATAGGGTGCCATTTGGGATGCAATCACTGCCAAGAGAGACAGTATGGATGTCTATGATGACTTTCTGCTTCAACATGATAGCATACATAGGGTTCCCCAGCGGCAGTCAAACTTGGCCCGGGGGTGTCTTATTTGGCCCCCCAAGTTTTCTGAGTATTATTATTTTTATCGTTGAACATAAAGGATTGTAAAAACACCAGGAAATCAGCTCCAAGTGCTAAAAAATGTTGGGAGTCTGTTCCCTAGTATCCCCACGCATAATAGAGAGATACACGTGTGATCAGGTACAAATGAATGTAAGCAAGTTTTGAAATGATGTTTTAGTCAAATATACACTACCGTTCAAAAGTTTGGGTTCACTTAGAAATGTCCTTGTTTTTGAAAGAAAAGCACATTTTTTTGTCCATTAAAATAACATAAAATTGATCGGAAATACAGTGTAGACAACGTTGTAAATGGCTATTGTTGCTGGAAACAACTGATTTTTAATGGAATATCTACATAGGTGTACAGAGGCCCATGATCAGCAACCATCACTCCTGTGTTCCAATGGCACGTTGTGTTAGCTAATCCAAGTTTATCATTTTAAAAGGCTAATTGATCATTAGAAAACCCTTTTGCAATTAAAGAAGCAAGAAAACTATCCTTCTTTAGACCAGTTGAGTATCTGAAGCATCAGCATTTGGGTGTCGATTAAAGGCTCAAAATGGCCAGAAACAAAGAACTTTCTTCTGAAACTCGTCAGTCTATTCTTGTTCTTAGAAATGAAGGCTATTCCATGAGAGAAATTGCCAAGAAACTGAAGATCTCATACAACGCTGTGTACTATTCCCTTCACAGAACAGCGCAAACTGGCTCTAACCAGAATAGAAAGAGGAGTGGGTGGCCTGGGTGCACAACTGAGCAAGAGGACAAGTACATTAGAGTGTCTAGTTTGAGAAACATACGCCTCAACTGGCAGCTTCATTAAATAGTGCCTGCAAAACACCAGTCTCAACGTCAACAGTGAAGAGGCGACTCCGGGATGCTGGCCTTCTAGGCAGAGTTCCTCTGTCCAGTGTCTGTGTTCTTTTGCCCAACTGTATCTTTTTTTTATTGGCCAGTCTAAGATATGGCTTTTTCTTTGCAACTCTGCCTAGAAGGCCAGCATCCTGGAGTCGCCTCTTCACAGTTGACGTTGATGGTGTAATATCATGGTACACTAATACACTACATGGCCAAAAGTATGTGGACACCTGCTTGTCAAACATCTTATACCAATATCATGGGCATTAATATGGAGTTGGTCTCCCCTTTGCTGCTATAAAAGCCTCCACTCTTCTGTGTAAAGGCTTTCTACTAGATGTGGGAACCTTGCTGCGGGACTTGCTTCCATTCAGCCACAAGATCATTAGTGAGGTTGGGCACTGATGTTGGGCGATTAGGCCTGGCTCGCAGCCGGCATTCCAATTAATCCCAAAGGTGTTCGATGGAGTTGAAGTCAAGGCTCTGTGCAGGCCAGTCAAGTTCTTCCACACCGATCTCGACAATCCATTTCTGTATGGACCTCGCTTTGTGCACAGGGGCATTGTTATGCTGAAACAGGAAAGGGACACAAAGTTGGAAGCACAGAATCGTCTAGAATGTTATTGTATACTGTAGCATTGATTTCCTATTCAAATCAGCCCCAGACCATTATTCCTCCTCCATCAAACTTTACAGTTGGCACTATGCATTGGGGCAGGTAGCGTTCTCCTGGCATCTGCCAAACCCAGATTCGTCCATCGAACTTCCAGATGGTGAAGAGTGATTCATCACTCCAGAGATCGCGTTTCCACTGCTAGAGTCCAATGTGAGCAAGCTTTACACTACTCCAGCCGACGTTTGGCATTACGCATGGTAATCTTAGGCTTGTGTGCGGCTGCTCGGCCATGGAAACCCATTTCATGAAGCTCCTGACGAACAGTTATTGTGCTAATGTTGCTTCCAGAGGCAGTTTGGAACTCGGTAGTGAGTGTTGCAACCGAGGACAGATGATTTTTACTCACTACACACTTCAGCACTCTGCGGTCCCATTCTGTGAGCTTGTGGCCTACCACTTCGCCGACTGAGCCGTTGTTGCTCCTAGAGGTTTCCAATTCATAATAACAGCACTTACAGTTGACCGGGGCAGTTCTAGCAGGGCAGAAATTGTACGAACTGAAAAGGTGGTATCCTAGTGTACTTATTTTGTGTGCCAGTATCTTAAATGGGCAATCTGAGATTCAAACAACACAGCATCCCACCACTTTTTTGATTGACAGCTGAGGGATGGGGTACAGTTGAAATAAGCTCATTAGGCATTTATACATTATATTTATGAAGAATCAATGACTATAAAAAATGTGTTTAAAAGTCCAAAAATGTATATACCAATCCCAAATTGCCGCTTATAGGATTGCTAAAGTACATGTGTGAAGAAAGAGCCTGTCATAAAAAGACAGACAGACCTTGTTCCATGGATTATCTTTATTGCAGAGAGCAGTCCAGTTCATTGTCATTTGAGTATACTAAGGAATGAAATAAAGAATGCAGAAAATACACAATCCAAACACTCACTTACAAGTCTGTTTAAATTTCAAACAAAGAGCATTAACACATCTATCTCCATATCGGAAACCAGAGAGGTGTGTATTAGGGAAAGGAGTTTTTCCTGGTCACGTGGGTAGGAAAACCTCTGCTGGGTCCCTAGTTGTTGCTTAGACACACACCGGCCCGGATCAGTCACACAGACAGGAAAAACCTATGGCCCTAGTGTGTATATTTCTCAGTGTGCCATTGGTATAGACCAGAACAGTGCATGTTGTTACATGGTAACGCAGCACTGTGCTGTTGTGTTCCCTCAGAGTGACATGTAATACAGTAGAACAGGAACAATGAGGTACAACAGTAGGCAACAGCACACTAGAATCCAGCCCGAACAGATTGTAACATTAGAACAGAGCCATAGAGATGGAAGTTTAACCAACATTAATGTCGTTCCATTCTTCCAGAATTTAGACTCTCGTTCTAAATTCTAGCTACTCAGCTGGTTTGCGTAGCTGGTATAATTTAGGATCAATAACAGGACCGTTATTGTATTGGTCAATATTGGCTGCTATGGAACCATGTGATACCATCAGAGTGCTTTTTGGTTGAAACCGCAGTGGCCAAACTCTCTCTTTATCAAGTCAGTCAGTCAGTTTTGCATGATACAGTGCTGCACGTGAGTGGCTGCACCAGGAATGACAAACACTGCCCCTAGTGGACCCTAAAATAGAACACTGAATTGGGTAGAATCATATAAATGGGTTTGACAATGATTATTACCACTGAAAGCAGCATGGAATGCCGAATTCCACACATCCCGACTCTACAGAAGTACTATCATACTGTTGTACACAGTGAAATCAACCAGGATTAGACAGTGATGTCATAAATCTGCACTGGCACCCAAATGGAAGTCCCATGTGGATGACATCATCAATGTCTAATCCCCATTTAGACTGTGTGACCTTCAACATGAGATTGAATCCAGAACCGTGTCAGTTCAAGCCATTACATTTCTATGGTCTAATGACCTTTGGCATCTCAGCTGTGAGGCCACTTATCAATTAACAGATTGAAAACCAATCAATGATTAATACACCACAATGCCCCTACCAGCTTTAAGGGAAATAAAAGTAAAATCCTACATGCAGGAAAATGACAAAAACAAAAAAATTGTAATCCTACAATGGTTTAGACAGGCAGCCCAATTCTGATCTTTCCTTCACTAATTGGCCTTTTGACCAATCAGCTGTGATAAAGATTGGATGTGAAAAGATAGGATGTGATTAGTCAAAAGAACAATCTGTGGAAAAAATATCAGAATTGGGCTACCTGTCTAAACGCAGTCTAAGTACAGCTGCATGGGTGTACAAGCAGAGCAGAGGCACAGCATGGAGAAATGAAAATGTTTTATACAATATCAGAGTGCTTTTAGTAACCTCTGGGAGGGGGAAGGGGCGGGGAGAGAGAATAGAGGAAAGAAGAGTCAGAATGTAAAAGGAATGCAAGTCAAGGAAAGGAAAATAGAATGAAGGTGCAGAGTGGAGGGAGAGATCAAGCACTTTGTATTTTTAATTCATTCTTTCTCCCTCACTCGCACTCATTTTCCCGGAGGACATCGAACATATTGACTGTGAGGCTGGTTGGCCCCTTCCTCTCGTTCACTGCTGGGTGTCCAAACCCTTCATCTTCATCATCATCACCATCATCATCAGCATCCCTATCCCTCTCCTCCTCCGGCTCAGAGCTGGACTCCCCCTCCTCCTCCTCCTCCCTCTCCCCTGTCCCCTCTTCCTTCCGTCCCTGTAGAGCGATGATCTCTGCCAGGTCTGGGTGGGACTCCCACTGCTCTGTATAGCGCAAATCCATTGGTTGAATAATTAATCAATCAATCAAGCAATCAAATAAACATTTTTCTTCATGTTTTTTGTACAAAGCCCCAGTCATCAGTTTAAAGGTTGGAAACCAGATCAACATGAACATCAGCCGTGCACAGTAGATCACCTGCTGGGATTTGACCTTCCCCTGCGTGCCCACTGTTCACGGACGACATTTGTGTTGGTCTATCTTCCCTTTTAAATATGAGTCTCTGTTGTCTGTACAGTAGTGATGAAGTGATATGCCTGATGCCTCACTGGTTGTCATGACTGGTCTATGACCTCTCTTATAGTTGTATGACCGATCTATGACCACTCTGATAGTTGTATGACCTGTGTACTGACCTCTCTGATAGTTGTATGACCTGTGTACTGACCTCTCTTATAGTTGTATGACCGATCTATGACCTCTCTGATAGTTGTATGACCTGTGTACTGACCTCTGATAGTTGTATGACCTGCGTACTGACCTCTCTGATAGTTGTATGACCTGTGTACTGACCTCTCTGATAGTTGTATGACCTGTGTACTGACCTCTCTGATAGTTGTATGACCTGTGTACTGACCTCTCTGATCATTATATGCAGGTGGTCTGAGGCACAGACACAGCCTCCCGTCAACGGCCAGCCGCAGCAGACTGTTAGCTGCCCGATACACGTCGTTACGAGCTGCCTTCGCTGTCTTATAACCCCTCCTCTCTGCCCAGGCTGTGAGACAGACAGGGAGAAAGAAAGAGAAGAGGGAGAACGAGAAAGAGGGGTAGGGAGAGAAAACAAAAAACGATAAATTGTTGTTGTATTATAATTTCAACTGTTCCTGAGAATTTCCCAAATGTCTCCCTGACATTCAGACAAGAGGGCGTGTTTCAACAGTTTAGAACCAGACCATAGGTTCTAGAGCCAGACTGGAGGTGGTCCTTACCCTCACACACGTCCCAGGCTGTCCAGCTGTGCTCGGGTCCCTGCTCTCTCTCCTTCTCCCCTCCCTTGGGTGCATGCTGTGGGCCCTCCACGCTGGGGTGCCGGAGCTTGAGCACCGACAGGAAGGGGGTCCGCTCACACAGATAACCCACAGAACTGTAGGGCTCCTGCAGCTGAGACACTGGGTAGATACCAGCTAGGATCTAGGGAGGAAGGGGCAGATAGAGAGGAGAGAGGGGGAAATGGAGGAAGGGAGAGAGGGGGAAATGGAGGAAGAGGCGTAGATACAAAAGAATGGAGGAAAAGTGTTTAGAAAGAGTAAAGCACAATGAGAAATATAGAGGGAATTTGTTTTAGAAAATACGTTTGAAAAGGGTTGATGGGTAATGATTGCTTTTATATACAAAGCTCTCCGCAGTAGTTGAGACTTAAAAGTGGTACAGATTATGATTCTACTCCAAAGACAGCCTTCAAATGGCCAGAGGGAATATCAGTTATTATTTTATTCTCCAAGACATTTCCTCCACAGGCTGTCACCAAAAAGTGATTTGACCTGGGATTCTAAGGGAATGGGAGGACATAGTACACACAAACATACACACTTATACCCTACTCACTCCCTCCTCTCAGTTACCTGTAGTTGTTTGTTGACTAGTGAAGGGAAGACCAGTCCAGGGCAGTCGCACAGTTTGACCGTGGGTGTGAGGTAGTAGGTCTGGAAGTATTTGGTGTGGCCGGGGGTTCGAGACACACTCACCACCTTCCTACCTACCAGACTGTTCAATACTGATGACTTCCCCACGTTAGGGAAGCCTAGGGAGGGAGGGAGAGAGAGACATGTATATCCATATTCCCTTTGTAGTAAATATTTCTGAATGCCAGAGGGGGCTGGTGGGGGAACAAAGCTTTGAGGTACACAAGCATGACTTAATTTATTACTAATTTATTTACTAATCAGTGACGACAGATTACTGATTGGTAGGTAGGAAAGCAAGCTTCCAAAATGGCCGCTCACCTATACAGCCCAGCGTGAGTACGCCATCTTTATACAGCTCCTGGGAGGGGCTGCTCATCTCCATGGCAACATCACTCTGGTGCTCCACTAGCACAGAGTCGGCCCCCTCCTCTGACTGCTCTCCCTCTGATCCCATAGCAACCGCATCTCTCTGGATCTTCTTCTCCCAGCTGGACAAGTCCACTACAAGGGGGGGGTAACAATGGTGAACACTCCCTACAGCCAATCATTCTGTACACTTCTGGAAAAAAGTGGAGAATTGGGAAGCGGCATTACTTGTCTTCAGCCTATTGTAAGACTACTTCCATTCAGTGTTGGTTCTTCTATGATATACCCTTACAACCCTGCACCCACAGATCTTTGTATGAAGACACTAATCCTTCATTAGTAATGAGCTATGCTATGGATGCTATGGAAAGTACCTGGCCAAAGCATTAAGTCATTACAGACTTACATGGTTAGCAATACATGTGTGAAATAGGTACTATGCCACCCAGGTGGGTGGGTCCCTTTAACCTTTTCCTGCTGTGATTTCCTGACACGCCTTCAGGATGTGGGTGGGGCCTCCAGCATGTCCCCACCCACATGTACCCTTTTTTCTCATCCTCTTCTTCTGAAGCACTAGAGTCACAGAAACAGATACAGACAGTGTAATAGGTTATCCTGGTGATCAAGTACACAGTTCAACAGCTCCAATCAGCTCTCATCATTGTCCCTCGATTTGTTTATCACTTTCGCTTCAGCACAACGACCCTCACTCCCACCCACCTGTGCTGTATGGCTGGCCGGGGTGTGATGTGAAGCAGACACAGTGGAGGTGGGGGAACTGTGTCTGGAGGTAGTGTGTCCAGGCCAGCACCAGCGGAGGGGGACACAGGTCAGCTTTGTTCAGCACCACCACCACCTGCTTCTGCAGCTCCCCAGTGATGTAGTGGTACAGCGCTGGGGGAAACTGCAGCACCTGCATGGGAGGGACACACCAGGAACACATTCATTAAGACATGCATGCTCGGTCTGGCAAACGACTTATAGACCGCGTACTATAGCATTCCCTATATAGTGCGCAACTTTTGACCAGGGCCCATAGCAACATAGTCATGAACATAGTCAAGTTATACATGGTACTGACCATGTATAACTTACCCTGTCTGTGGCTCCACCTGGTGGATACTCTATGTACGCATTTCACCATATGGTTCAAAGCATAATTTTTATTTATTATATTTAACCTTTATTTAACTAGGCAAGTCAGTTAAGAAGAAATTCCTATTTACAATGACGGCCTATCGGGGAACAGCGGGTTAACTGCCTTGTTCAGGGGCAGAACGACAGATTTTTACCTTGCCAGCTCGGGGACTCAATCTAGCAACCTTTCGGTTACTGGCCCAACGCTCTAACCACTAGGCTACCTGCCATCATAGTGTCTATTAATTACATTATCATGGTGACAGTAGTAAGTTGATAATGATACTATGGTACATGACTAGTAGCAGATAATGACAGTAGGAGTTTAAAAGAGATTACCCACCGGGTGCCTGATGTCCACGATGAGCAGGATCACATCGGACATCTCCAACACTCTCCACAACTGTCTCCACGTCTGAGAGAAAGAGAGGGGGGAGAGAAAGAGAGAAGGGGAGAAAAAGAGAGAGGGGGAGAAAAAGAGAGAGGGGGAGAAAAAGAGAAAGAGGGGGGGAGAAAGGAAGTGTATAAAGAGTAAAGTTATACGAAGAGTATTTAGGTTTTACCTACCCTAGGTTTTGCTCAGTGTCAGAGAAAGAGGTGGTTTTTAAAGGATTCATTCAAGTTTATAAAACATTGTAGAATTAATAGCTCTTTATTTATCCATCAAAATTGAACGTTCTGCTGACACAATACAGCACCCCCGTAACTAGCCGGTCACAAACCTCAAGGCTGCCACCTCCCTCAAAAGCATTTATAAAGGGTGTATAAAGGGTTCTGAATATATCGTTTCCTCACCTCCAGATTGTGCTCAAAGTGGCTGAGGGATCCTGGTGGGTTTCTGGAGTGCAGGTCGTTCAGATATTCCCGGTATGACTTCTCTTCTTTCTTCAGCAGCTCCTCACGATTCATCCCATAATTCCACGGAGGTCGCCGCGGAAACTCAAGACCTGCGATTGAAGGTCAGTGGCAGATACGTCAAGCAGTGACACAAACTGAAAAGACCATGTCAAAACTCACACTAGAATGGGTTTTTATTTAAAAGCATTGAGAGGCTCAGGATACACGTCACATATCAAATCACACCCTATAGTGTACTACTTCGACCAGAGCACATATAGCTTAGGTCAAAATGAGTGTACTAAATAAGGAATAGGGTGCCATTTGAGACATAACCTTTATTTAACAGCATTAAGAGGTTGTTGTGAGGCTCAGGGTCAAAGAGCGCTGACCTTTCTCTGTGGGGTAGATGTCGTTGATGTCAACCTCCAGGTCTTTGTCTAACATCTGGTCCAGAACCTTCTCTCTAGCAAGCTTCTTCCTCCTCTCCACCTCATCTCTGCTCTCCTTCTCAAAGTGCAGACGGAACCTGAATGGACAGAGAGATGAGTATAGCTGTGTGTAGAGGGGGGAATTGGGCAGGGTGAGTGTGTGAAGGACACAAAACCATTTGTGTGCAGAGTCATGAAGATCAGGTGTGTGTGACATGGTTGTTTGTTCTGACAACAGCAGTTTCTGTAATTTACCATTGACCTCTGTCTGAAAGTTGTTTGCTCATGGTTCAGGATTCCTACAGTAACATGTTCTCATTTCTTTTTACTTAGTCTCTTCCGGCCTCTTACTTTTAATATCTACAGACCCAGACATTGCTCTAATTAATATTTTTCCATTATCCCTTCAGTTTGTTCCAGGGAATTCCCACTGTTCCAGGCATCAGTTCATGCAGCAATCATGACATGTTTTCCCAAAAGGTATTGTTGATGATATCTGACAAAACAGAAACTCACTCAGCTGGTGAGAGCCTTATGAGCCTAGCAATCAGTGGTCACCAATCCTGGTCCATACAGTCTGCAGGCTTTTGTTCAAGCCCAGCAATAACACACCTGTCTTTGTTTTGGTTTCATTGCAGGTGATGTAGTTACATTAGCTCTGGTCCAGGGTGTTACGTGTGGCTTGCTCAGCATCTGCATGTAATCCCCTGGACCAGAGCTAAATACTACCTATGCTAATGTATTGGTAACTCACCTATTGGGGTCGTATCTGCCCTCCCTGATGCCGGGCTGCTGGTTTATCCTCCTGACATCTGTGGTTTCGCTATCTGAGGTGTCCGACTGCCTCTCCCTGTCCATCCCCCGCTCCACACTGGCATTACGGCTGCTGGGCCCTGAGCCTGGCTCACCTGAGAAGGAGAGATCATCATAGTCAGAGGCTTACATTGAACCATTCCCAAATGGCACCCTATTCCCTATATAGTGCACAAGTTTTTGTTGGGCACTATATATAGGTGATATAGGGTGCAATTTGGGACAAAAACACAGTGGACAGAATGAAAACTACCCTCTATGTCAGCACTTGGTACCAAAGACCATATTACACAACGTTCTACTTTAGAATCGAGTGTACCATGCATTTACATACAATATATGCTATCTACATTACATAACACATAGCTATCTATAAATGTGGTGATCGTCTCAATACTAACCCTACGTAATAAATTGACAGTGGACGTTTTCATAATAAATCTATTTTCATTGCTAGCTGTAGTGTAGGTATGTGATCTCCAACACCGTTTGTTATTCCCTCAATTTGAGAAAGCTAGCTTTCCTACATAATTTGATAGCGAGTCTGCGCAGTAGAGTTTACACAAAGTGAAAACAATACCAGTGTAGTACAGTGATGCTGATTTCTGTGCATCAATACTTTCCCACCAATGGCAATGAATGACGCCAGCAATACAATTTCAGCGATAAGGTCACACACATAGCTAGCTCTATAACGTCGTCACCTCCTTAGCTAGCAAGCAAGGTAGTTAACGTTTGCTAGAAAGACCCAAATACACAAGGCACACGTTATGGCAAAAATAATGACGTCCCTATTCTTTATTTGTAGCTAATTCGTCCAAAATATATCGGGTAAAATGCCAGTGTTATTGTTCCTGAAAGCAGAGCTAACTAGCCAAGTTACTCAACTCTCCTCGTACAAGTTAGTAAAATGAAAAGCTATGCTAGCTAACGTTAGCATTTTCGGTCACGCACACTTTCTGTCATTGTAGCTCACGTTACCTCTCTTTCTTTCCCGTTTCACTTGCATCTGTTTCTTCTTCTGTTTGGTGCTGAACGGCTTTTTCCGAGGCATATTTGAATGAAAAATTACAGTTTCGTAGTACAGTTTGTTTGTGTTAGCTAAGGCAGAAATACAGTAACGTCGTTATTTACTATCGTGAAGTTTCTCGACTCCTACACTAACCATCCGACGCCATCCGGCACTGCAGAATTTTTTTTTGACTAAGTTACAAAAACATTCAATGGTAATACATGTCATTACACAGTTTATATTGACTTATTTTTTAAACACTGTAAATGTCATGATTTGAATCGTTGTCTGACAAGTTGGCAAGTTAATATGAATATATATATATATATTTTTTAAAGAATGAATGGTACAGTCCACACAGTAAACCGCGGATTCCACTATTACTGCTAATGTTGTGATGCAGGTCTTATTTGCATGACACATCACACTACAGCAAGTCAATGAATCAAGCTTTTATAAGATACTGCCAACTTTAAATCAACACTGCCAACTTTGCCAAGTCCTTACATGCATCATGCATTGGGGCAAATTTACATCTACACCTGTCATATTCAAATGTGACATTCAGTGTCAATCATACTAACACCTCTGTCGTAACAATAAATTCAATGGCATCATGCATAGCCTATTTGAAGGGGTGAGGTGCTGCTATCTTCAAAGTTAACCTTTATCATTACTGCAAATGCACAATGTATTACAGGGATAGAGAAAGGCAAATTGTTGGACTTCAGTGAGGTTTATTGTTTGATAAGGGAAAATTGTATTTTCATATGTATCAGTCTATTTGTAAAGGCTCATACACTTTAGTATAACATTAGTGAAAGTAGTCAGAATATATTTGGATAACAATGATATTCTTAGGTCACAAAAAAATAAATACTACAAGGATTACATAACATGTACCAGCTGATCACATTCACTTCCCAGTTCTTACAGGGTCATGTGAGGTAAACAGGGCTCTATGATTGGCTTGTGGACTGAGGCTAAATATCAAAGTGTTATATAGTATGGATTATACATCAATATATACTTTTGCAGGCCTTTTTTCTTTCCAGAAACGGAAAAACAGCCTACTTCCCTTTTTTTTCAGTGAAAAAGATTTGTGAGCCAATTTTAGAAGGTAGATTACAGTAACCATCATGACAATGATGATGTAATCAAAACCTGATAGTATCCATGGGAAAGTAGAAACATTTCCCTTAACAGTTATCTGTCAGTTTTATACACTTCACGGACGTAACCATAATCAAAGTTGTGTTTGTGGGGAGGAGTTGGAGGATAAAAAAAGAAGAAAACATTCACTCTTTGTTCTGTCATTTTTTGTCTCTTCCTCACCATTGCAGTGACAAACAGAGAAACACTCCTTTACCAACGGTATACACTAGCCATCCATTATAAAAGAGTAGTACAAAAACATAGGCATAATGAAATAAAAGTGATAAACGAGTACAAAAAAACTACAAAGTCCTCTATTTCCAGACTCCATCTCTGTTTGAACATCTCTTAACTTCCTCTTCCATTACCCACCTTTCAGGCACAGTCACATCTTCCTATATCCCCCTGTATTGCTTTTATTCAATCTGTCCATAGGGCTCCTCCAGTTTCTCTCAGTCTCTACCACTCCTCCCTCCTAACCCTATGAGTTTAGGTGCTCCACCTGAATGGTGGAGGTAGCCACGGTGAGACAGAGGTCCTTGTGGGTCACTAGGTCCGCCACACTGACTGTTTTGAACTGGATGTCCCCTGCAGCGACTGTCTTATACTGGTGCAGGTCAAAGGGGCAGGATGCCGTCTCTGCCTGAGAGTAGCTACCCTGATTTTGCCCCTGGTTCTGTCCTTGTTCATGACCTCCACCTTGTCCTCCGGCTCGGTCTGCCCCACTATCGGTGACCTCTCCTCGGCCTTGGCCACGAGAACCTCCCTGGTTCTGGGTATGGCTTTGGTTCTGTTGGTTCTGCTGAGAGTGCTGTGCAGCAGCCACCGCCGCTGCAGTGAGCGGGTCTGAGTTGTGTTTCTGCATGTGTTTCACCAGGTACGTCTCCTGAGAATAGAATACAGAGGGTTAAAGCGAGAGGTGACAAGTGTGCACAAACACACACTATGCACAGACATGCACACTGTCTGAAGCCTGTGAAAATGTCTGTTGAAAGTTAAAGGTCTGCGACTACTACATGCTGGGTGCCTTAACAGTGGTGTTTCTCTTACAGAGGTGTATGTGCGGTTGCAGAGGCCACAGGAGTAGAGCTTGGCGTGTTTGACCGTGTGAGTGGACAGGTGGACTTCCAGACTGCCCGCGTCCGTGTAACCACGGTTACAGTTGGTGCACTTGAAGGGTTTGTCCTTGTTGTGCTGCCGTCTGTGGGACTGGAACAGAACAGGACCATTCAGGACACATCTTCAAATGGGTATTTGTAAGACTGTAACTACTAAGGGTTAGTATTACTAAGCTTTCACCACTTGGAATAAAAACCAAAGAAAAGGGACAGTAGTCACCTGTAGATTGGAGAGTTGTGTGAAGGATTTCTCACAGCCCGGATGAACACACTTATAAGGCCTGTCTCCTGTGTGGATCCTGCAGAAACATGGAAAACACAACCAGTAAGAAGAAAAGAGGGGAGAAATGTAAATGGACCCGCCAAATTCTGCTTTCAGCTATCCTGTGATCCACACCATTACAGATGAGGGAGATGGAGAGGAAGCCACTGTAGACTATCGAGATGCCGCTCCCACAAGAGAAAAAGTCTATCGAGAGGCCCCCCACAGAGAAAAGACTATTGAGATTCCCCCCACAGAGAAAAGACTATTGAAATGCCACCAAATAAAATACTATTGAGATGCCACCAAATAAAATACCATTGAAAGGCCCCCAAATAAAATAGTATTGAGATGCCACCAAATAAAATACCATTGAGATGCCACCAAATAAAATACAATTGAAACGTCCCCAAATAAAATACCATTGAAAGGCCCCCGCAGAGAAAGGGGCAGATATGCATGACATCACCCTTACCTGTTGTGCTGCTGTAGATGACTGAGCTGTCTGAAGGACTTCTGACAGAAAGAGCAGGTGTAGGGTTTCACCCCTGTGTGGATGCGGATGTGCTGGGCCAGATAGCTGGAGTTTGCAAAGGACTTAGTGCAGTGGGGACACTTGTGGGGCTTGGACTCTGTGTGGTTTCTGAAAGCAAGAAGAGAAGATAGAGAGAGGGAGGATGGGAGAACAGTGTTGCTTTTCTTTAAACCTTGATTGATAGAACAAAACAACAAAAAATCACACGTAAACACCCTGTATTACTCAGTGCCTGACTTCAAAAAAAAAAAACTTAACAGCATTTCACTCTGACCCAAATTATGTCAAACTTATCGTGTGTATAAGTGTATGTGTGTGTGCACACGCAAGGGAGAAGCAGCAGTGAAGTAGTAAGGACACCAAACAGACAGACTGAAGAGACAAAGAGGGACTTGAAGTAGAGATCACACACAATCGTGCGCACACACACACACGCATGGCCTGCGTCTTGCCTTTTCACAGACATCTCCACACACACACACAGTGCAAGCAGCCAATAGAGGGGAGGGGAGAGGGGCAGGCTAGGTAAAGCCTGTAGGGTAGAGCAGGTCAGGTGGAGCTGCTGTGAGCAGTACCGTGTGTGCTGCTGTAAGTGACTGAGCTGTCTAAAGGACTTCTGGCAGTAGGAGCAGGTGTAGGGCTTGGCCCCGCTGTGGATGCGGATGTGCTGGGCCAGGTAGCTGGAGTTGGCGAATGACTTGGAGCAGTGGGGACACTTGTGGGGCTTGGCCTCTGTGTGAGACTTGGAGTGGATCTGCATGTCTGACTTACTGAAGAAGGTCACCGCACACATCCGGCACCTACGGGACAGAGACAGACACACAGACCAGGGAGGGGGAGAAAGAGCGGGAGAATGGGAAGACAAGAGATAGGGATGAAGGAAATGAGGGCAGGAGCAGGTGAGAAACAGATGAAAATACAAAAAGCAAGGACAAAGAGACAGGGGTATGAGAGATGGGCAAGGGAGAGGAAGGGGTGAAAAAGGGGGTGAAACATGAGACAGCAAGTGTGGAAAACAAAGGGAGAAAGCAAGATGAAAAAGACAACAGGATAGAAAGATAAAAACAAGGGAGCAGATGAAATGAACGAAGGATGTGAAAAAAGAAGACAAGCAACAGGGAGGGGGAAGAGATAGAGGGGGAAAATCAGTGAAAACAGCAGGAAAAATAGCTGATTCTGCTGAAGCAAGAAATAGAAAGACAAACAGAGATAGCTTGAAAAGTAGGGAAACATTGTATGAAGGAGAGATAAAGAGGGGGGGGGGGGGGGGGGGGGGGGGGGGGGGGAGCAGACAGAAGTAGGCGAAGGAGTGCGTGTCCAATGTGTGCAGGGATGCGTGTGTGTGTGTGGAGCGGATGCATGAGGGAGGCAGAGAACGTGTGTCCATGCTGCAAAGATAACACATCGTGTTCCAGAGTGCAGGTACAAACACATAGTGAAATACTTCAGCAGGTGTGTGCGCTGCCACAGCATGCAGTGGAGTAGTTTCTGTGTGAGAGAGAAAGAGAAAAACACCCGTGCCCAGGGGCACCTAGTGTTCATCCATAGCCTGTGTCTAACCTCTCTGTCCTGACTCTATCATCTACAACATACAGACATACGGGTGTGCAAGCATTCCACAGCTTCACATTCCTATGAGGATGCACAGCACAATAGTTGCTTTTTGTCCCTTCTGTGACGCCGTAGGTCCGTACCTGTAGGTCTTGTTGCAGTCTTTCCCGCTGTGGTTCTCGTCTTCGTTGGCCAGGTCGTACGGGTCAGTTATATAATGCTGCGAAGACATAACCACCTATCAAATGTCACACAAACATTAGAATCACGTTCATCATGTTAAAAAAGGCACACTGTTGTAAAAGTCTACATGGGCTCTTTTTTGTTGCCTAGTCTGGAAATCAATAGCCTGAGCTTAGTCTGGAAATATTTTAGTGGGAATAGCTTTTATTTTGGTTACGCTGGAGTTACTATGGTAACTGTCTCACCTGCCCTCCCGACGCCAAGTGAGCCAGAATCAACGCTTCATTTCCGGCGGAGAGGGTGTGGCCACCGGCAGGCCCCGCCCTCCCTAGTGTCGACTTCTTCTTCCTGCCTCGCTTCGAGGGTGTCGGCATGACGACCACCTGGGGGGTTCCACCTTCCTGTTTCTTATCTAAGTGAAAAATGTGTGTCAGAGTCTGACAGTACGTGAGTGAAGTGTGTATTTTTCAGTGTTAGGATAATGGAGGGTGGAGACAATCGTGTGAGTGTGTGTTACCTGGAGCGTGCAGTGTAGAGACGATCATGGTGGTGGTGGGATGTCCAGAGACGAAGGACTGAGAGGAGGAGGCAGGAGAGACCAGCTGCGTGCCTTGAGGGGTTGTGATGACCAGACCCGCTGCAGAGAGAGGAAAATAAAAATATGATACAAAACAGATGGGAAAAAGTAAAAAGTGTGCAAAAGTGTGATCAATTCTAGACTAACAGTTGACACACACACCTGCTGTCATGATACCAGTGGAAGGTACAGGCACCACAGTGATGTTCTGGGTGTGAGGGGGGTGTAGGTGACCCCCTTGGCCCTGCCCCCCTCCTTCCTGCTTGGGGACAGTGAGCAAGGTCGTCTGGTAATGAGAGGAGGGGAACGAAGTGTTCTTCTCCTGGTCCTTCAGTTGTTTCAGGAACATGGCGTTCTCAATCTGGCAGTGAGAGAGAAATCCTTGTTACAAAATTCCAAACTGCAAAAAGAGTAATTGCTATAATCCAAAGGTGTCACTTGCAATATACTTTAACATTTTAAACGGAAATGTTTCACTAAACGTACCTGTCCTTGTACAGGCACAGGGGACCAGAAGTACTGAGAGTTAAAATGGGAATCCTCCATAATTTCTGCAATGGAAGAGTAACACCGCCATATCACCACTAGGCCAAACAGCTAATCACTCATCAATTGAAATAAAATTGGCTACATTGTTGCACATCCGACTGACACCTTTGGGCGACAATAATCTTAAATCATTTAAATGTCACTTCACATACATGAATGAGCTAGCTAATGAAACATTAAATGGTACCTATGTTGGTACTTTATTTGGTTAGATGGCTGAAATATTTGGACACATATTACAATAATTATGCCCCCGGGTTAGACAATAATATGACTTGCTAAAGGCTAGTTAGGTCATTTAGCTGCCTGTGCATTGTTGTGGTTGCATGGGAAGGAGGACCGTGCTAGCTCGCTATTACATGGGTTTTCCCCTTCAAAGTAATTAATTTGGTGATGATACAATGTAGCTAGCAATAATTCGAACACAAATAAGATGTCTAGGTTGCTACTTGTTAGCAATTTTTTGAGCTGTAAGTGCATTTCAATTCCTTGCTAGGCGTTTACAGTTAGCTAGACGCTCTAATAAAACCACGAGAGGAATGTTATCGGACTCTCGCGTCTTCGACGCCTGTGAAAATAGAAAAAGCAAAGCACCAAAGAAATCGAGGATAAAAAAAAACTGAAGCGGTGAGAGAAGAAAAAAACAATCTCCCACAGACTTCCGGCTGTCCAGACTGAGAAGAGACTCGTCGGGTACAAGTCGCTCAAATTGGAAGATAAATACTATGATTATGAAGACAAATAACAGTATTTACCTGTGCCGACAGAGCTTTTTCCCTTCCCGGAATTCCTGTAGCCCGGTACAGTTCAGAAACTCTGTTCAAATCTTTTAGATTAGACTAATTCACCGAGTTTTTTCTCTTATTTTTTCTATTTTTTTCTTCCTTATGGAGTCGCTTGTCTGCGCTGCACTTCCTTCGAAGAAGGTCGATTAAACTCTGTGAAGAAACAAAGCTCTCTGAGTGTGTGGTGATGTCATTTCCGTCTAATTTTGGAAGCTTCAAATTGGTGCTATCGATATGCTATTAAATATATCAAACGTAAATGAATGCAATGTTCTCCTTCTGCGTATTTTACTGTAATGCAATAAACATAAAAAAATAAGTTTTAATGTCCCACAATAAATATAATCTATTGAGATCTCTGAAGCCCAGAGTACAGAAACAATCAGTCCACAAGGTGTCGCCAAAAAAAATGTTGTAACTCAATGTTCTATCTGTGGTCGCTGTAAGCGCAAGCTACAAACACACTTCCGGCAAATAAGAGCGGATATTGCCCTCAACATCCGGTAGGTGAGGTCACACACGTAAACACATGCCGTACGAATCATTTTACTGTGTTACATTTTGGTGGGAAGAAGTATAGAGCTTTATACACATTCACGCAATGAAAGTTAAAGTCCTCTCCAGGAATCCGGACGACTATGTCCGTGAGACGAAGTTGGATATCCAGCGTGGTAAGTGCAGATAGTTAGCCAGCTAGTGCACATGAGCTAACTTCACACAGTGTAGAGAGCTATAGCTAGCCCAATCAGCACTGGCAAAACAATTTATTCTAACAGCATATGTAACCTACAGTACCACGAAATTACGACCCGTCCCTCCATCCGTTCGAGGTGCCAAGAGAATACACCCGTGCACTGAATGCCACCAAGTTGGAGCGCGTGTTCGCCAAGCCGTTCCTGGCTTCTCTGGACGGACACAGGGATGGGGTGAACTGCATGGCCAAGCACCCCAAGAGCCTCTCCACAATGCTGTCCGGCTCCTGCGATGGAGAGGTAGTTAACTAACTGTATGTTGAGTTAGCAATGGCCTGGTTAAATATGAGTTGATTACAAATCCAATAATTATAGGCTACATGTCTAACTGTGGAATGGTCAAACAGATATGATGACAAACCTGTGCATTGAGATGATCCATCTAAATTACCTGTTTATATTGTAAGACTAACTGATTTGCTTCTCAGCTGAAGGTGTGGAATCTAACCAAACGTGAGTGTGTTCGTACACTCCAGGCCCATGAAGGCTTTGTCAGGGGGATGGTCGTCCGCTTCTGTGGCACCTCCTTCTTTACGGTACAGTATCTGTTCCACTATCCAGGGTTGTATTCATTAGGGCACACTCTAAATGTTGTGCAATGAACAAGTTCACATAGTACCTCCCCATTCTGGCCCGTTTGCTTTCATTTTCTGTCTAGTGAATACTAAGAATTTGTTCTTAACTGACTTGCCTAGTTAAATAAAGGTTAAAAAAAAAAAAAAACGAGACAAAACATTTGGTCTGTTGCAATGGAAACTGTTTACCGTTTACTCTAGGTGCTAAATGGAGGTATGGAATGAAACTGGGAGGGGCCTATCTGAATTGCTCTAATATAAACTCTTGTTTTTGTTGCAAAATGTTTTCCATTTGGAGTAAACTGTTTCCATTGCAAAATGTCTTATAACACACACAATTAATACACCCCTGATTTTATCGCACAGAATGGTTGCCCTCTGCTGAATTGCAGTCTTATGACACATCTTCATCATAAATCAAACATGCTTGTATTTCTGAATAACAGGTTGGTGATGACAAGACTATCAAACAGTGGAAGATGGAGACTCCTGGCTACGGAGAGGAAGAGGAACCTCTCAATACTATTCTTGGGAAGGTATGAAGGAGGAGGTGTCTGTCTCTGTCATTATTATGCCCAATTAATATCTCTGAGTGTGTCTCTGACCTAACCTGTCTGATCTCATTAAGCAACACTGTAAAATGTGCATACCATCGAGTGGACCCATCATTGTGCCTTTAAGCCCATGATGATGATAAGAATGATTGGTTTGGAGATATTCTCTACTGTCAGGGTGATGATGATGGTTGTTGTAATGTATTCCCTGTCATCAGTGATGATGATGATTGAGGATTCACTTTAAAAATGTTACTGAGACCAATGTTTGCTCCTTCCAGTCTGTGTTCACCAGCATCGACCACCACCAGAAGGAGGGTGTGTTTGTGACGTGTGGCCAGCAGGTGGACATCTGGGATGAGCAGCGCAGCAGCCCCATCCGCTCCTTCTCCTGGGGCGTGGACAGTTTCAGCTGCGTCCGCTTCAACCCTGTAGAGGTAATCAACCCTCTCTCTGTGCGGATTGTAGCATAAAGTGTCTCAGCGTATGATTCCTGATCATGGATCAGGTCCTCCATGTCCATATCATTTTGTAAATTATAATCTAAAAGGCAAAGCTGGTCCTAGATTAGCCCTTCTGCTCTGAGACTCTTGGTGAATATGAACCCTGACATTGCTATAGCACAGACATAAGGCATAACCCAGACACGTCACAGGGGCTATAAAGCTGAAGTATCCTTTTAGAATGTTTTATAACCATCAAATCTATAGTAGTGAGAGGAACTCCAGTCGCGGGTGGTGGGAGAGGATGGAACTAGGTGAAACTGGGCCAACATTTAGCAAATTTTGTCATTGTTGAAACACATTTTTCTGTTCCCAAAACTAGAATCTGTTACGAACACAGTGCACTAATATTTATAGACTTGACACTTTGCCAAACTGAAAAACGAAATGTGTTGTTTAGAAGGAGTGCAAGGTCAAATTGAGTTTGTGCACACACGCACTTCACAGAGGAAGCGTTCCCTAATGGAAATATGCAAATACTAGCTACAACGCGCCAATATGATCTTGCTAGCTCGTGCTTGGCTTTGCCTACCTCCTTGCTTGTTTTGCCCACTATGCTTTGTCTGCTCAAACTGTAAACGACACAGATGAACTATCTTGTGTTAGTTATAGATATCTTTGGCTATAGCCTCCATGCACCATATCTCAGGACTATGTAGGTCAAAGGTTATATAAAACACAGAATTGAATGTTAGTTGATTTAAAAAATAATAATAATTCTTGACCTTCCAGCTTTTCTCCTCAGACTGAACTTCTAGCAAGTTGTGCCTCTGACAGAAGTATTGTGCTGTATGACATGAGGGAAGCTACACCTCTTAAAAAGGTACATTTCTATGTCCTTGGGTGCATCCCAAATTACACCCCATTTAGTGCACTACCATTTGTCGAGGGCTCATAGGGTGCCATTTGGGATGCTGCCCATTAGAACTGCACAATTAATCAAATTTTAATCTAAATTGAAATATTGACATGCGCAATATCCATATCGCAAGAGGCTGAGATATTTTGAAATGCCACTTAGCCATTCGTCTGTAATGTCCGTTTTTTAAAATGTTTTGTTATATTACTTTAGTTGAAGAGTTCTCCTTCTCTCCTCTTTTGGCCGCTTCCCAATCTCACACACAAAGCCCCGGCCCCTGTCACTCAAGCAGGCAGTTCCTCGTGCTCCAGATTCACTGCATGCATTGACCAAACAGCACGCAGTCAACAGATTTTTTTTCTAACAAGAACGACACAGCTTTCCACTTTGCTTCTTAATATAAATTCACGTTTTCTTTATTTTTCTATTCGTTTGTGTAACTTGCTTTCTGCAAAACACTAGTTAGCTGAAAGTGTGCCTAGAATTTGTTAGCAAGGCTAATCGCTTCCTAGCTAATTTGATTTGATGTAAAATCACAATCTCAATATTTGGTATAAAAATGTCAATTCTATTTTTTTGCCCATATCGTCCAGCCCTACTGCCCATGACTTTGCCCTTTACTAAACTCATTTCCCATTCCATACTGTCCTCTCATTACTGGAATGTGTCTAATGGTTAGTGTATTGAAGCATGAATGTGTGATTTCCTATATAGGTAATCATGAATATGAGGAGCAACACTTTGTGCTGGAATCCCATGGAAGCCTATAACTTTACCTGCTCTAATGAAGATTACAAGTGAGTGATGCAATTCAACATGTGTGGAGTTTACAACATGTTCACCACATCACATAGGCCTCATTCATTCCTGGAGAGAAGTTTGTGTTTTTCCAATGCTAATAATGTTTTTGTTCGTGCAATTACTTGGGGAGTGATATAATAATTATTTCTAATGTACATTTACACTTCTTTTACAATAACAACATGTCCATGGAGATCTCGTGTTTTTACTTACTGACCTTACACCTTGCATGAGAGAAGCATGGTGGTGTGTTAACATCTCATCTTTGTATTTATTAGCCAACCACATGCGTTTCCTCCCCTTCAGTCTGTATACATATGATATGAGGTACCTGGACAAGCCTTTCACCGTCCACATGGACCATGTCTCAGCCGTGCTGGATGTAGACTACTCTCCAACTGGTAAGGAGTTTGTCTCGGCCAGCTTTGACAAGACCATCCGCATCTTCCCCAAAGACAGTGGCCACAGCAGGTTAGTGGTGCCAGGGGTTCAGACACTCCAGCAGTTTGTTATCAGCGTTGATGTATTTATTTTTCTACGGGTGTCGACCTGTTTAGAGATGACACCGTGCGACAGCAACATTGTGTTCAGTGTGTGTGGTTGTGTGTGTGACTTCACAGGGAGGTGTACCACACCAAGCGCATGCAGCACGTCATCTCCATAAAGTGGTCGTCAGACAACAAGTACATCCTGAGTGCTTCAGATGAGATGAACATCCGACTGTGGAAGGCCAACGCTTCTGAGAAGTTGGGATTGGTGAGACAGACAGTCCTCTTCCTCTCCTTTAGAAGTAGTGTACGCACGTCCTGTAACCTGCAGGTGTCGTGTATCAAAAGTAATGTCATGACAGAAAGCTGGATCCCAGAACAATGTTGAATGCTTAACATTAACCAGTATGCCTTAGGTTGGAGTCATTAAAACTCGTTTTCAACCGCTCCACAAATGTCTTGTTAACAAACTATAGTTTTGGCAAGTCGGTTAGGACATCTACTTTATACATGACACAAGTAATTTTTCCAGCAATTGTTTACAGACAGATTAATTCACTGTATCACAATTCCAGTAGGTCAGAAATGTACATACACTAAGTTGACTGTGCCTTTTTAAAGAGCTTGTAAAATTACAGAAGATGATGTCATGGCTTTAGAAGCTTCTGATAGGCTAATTGACATAATTTGAGTCAATTGGAGGTGTACCTGTGGATGTATTTCAAGGTCTACCTTCAAACTCAGTGCCTCCTTGCTTGACACCATGGGAAAATCAAAAGAAATCAGCCAGGACCCCAGAAAAAAGACTGTAGACCCCCACAAGTCTGGTTCATCCTTGTAAGAAATGTCCAAATGCCTGAAGGTACCACGTTCATCCGTACAAACAATAGTACGCAAGTATAAACACCATGGGACCATGCAGCCACCATACCGCTCAGGAAGGATACGCGTTCTGTCTCCTAGAGATGAACATACTTTGGTGCGAAAAGTGCAAATCAATCCCAGAACAACAGAAAAGGACCTTGTGAAGATGCTGGAGGACACAGGTACAAAAGTATCTATATCCACATTAAAACGAGTCCTATATCGACATAACCTGAAAGGCCGCTCAGCACGGAAGAAGCCACTGCTCCAAAACCTGCCATCAAAAAGCCAGACTACGGTTTGCAAGTGCACATGGGGACAAAGATTGTACTTTTTGGAGAAATGTCCTCTGGTCTGATGAAACAAAAATAGAACTGTTTGGTAATAATGATCATTGTTATGTTTGGAGGAAAAAGGGGGGAGCTTGCAAGCCGAAGAACACCATCCCAACCGTGAAGCACAAGTGTGGCAGCATCATGTTGTGGGTGTGCTTTGCTGCAGGAGGGACTGGTGCACTTCACAAAATAGATGGCATCATGAGGTAGGAAAATTATGGGGATATATTGAAGCAACATCTCAAGACATCAGTCAGGAAGTTAAAGCTTGGTCACAAATGGGTCTTCCAAATGGACAATGCATACTTCCAAAGATGTGGCAAAATGGCTTAAGGACAACAGTCAAGGTATTGGAGTGGCCATCACAAAGCCCTGACCTCAATCCTATAGACAATTTGTGGGCAGAACTGAAAAAGCATGTGCGAGCAAGGAGGTCTACAAACCTGACTCAGGTACACCAGCTCTGTCTGGAGGAATGGGCCAACATTCACCCAACTTATTGTGGGAAGCTTGTGGAAGGCTACCCGGAACGTTTGACCCAAGTTAAACAATTTTAAAGACAATGCTACCAAATACTAATTGAGTGTATGTAATGGTCTGAACCCACTGGGAATGTGATAAAATAAATAATTCTCTCTGCTATTATTCTGACATTTCACATTCTTAAAATAAAGTGGTGATCCTAACTGATCTAAGACAGGGAATTTTTACTATGATTAAATGTAAGGGCTTGTGAAAAACTGAGTTTAAATGTATTTGGCGAAGGTGTATGTAAACTTCCGACTTCAACTGTATTTGCTAATATTCTGATGCATTTGTTGGAGCTGTGCTTTTGACCTTCTGTTTTGTGAGTTTGCTGGATTCCTCAACCTGCCATGGCCAGATGCCCACCATGGTACGCTCGGCATGGTGAGAGAGAGGGAGGCAAGGCTGCCAGCAGCAACAACAGTGGCACTGCCAAGGGCTCTGATGGATGCTGACTGACTTGGAACAGAATCACTTTCAATAAATACAATGGACCAATAGGGACAGCAGAGCAGGGTTAGTGACAGACTGGAGCTATTTGGAACTCTTGATTACCAATAGACAATTTCTGACCAGTCAGTCAGTGTGGGCAATGTGGCATTATAGAGTGGATTTAAAGGGATAGTTCACTAAAATGTATGTATGGAAAATAGGGACTGCAACTTTGATAGACTTGAATTGCTTAGAGGTGTTACAGCAGGCTAACGTTAGCATCGCCCATCCCAAAACATTGGAATTACATTCTGCCCACTTGGGCATTATATCTGTTATGTTTTCTTCAACCTCTAACTCTCTGTATGTTCAAGACATTATTTAGACATTCCCTGAAATACAAGGTTCTGTTTAGCGTACCTTAAACAGATTCTTACACCATAGTCTAGACTAGCTCCTTTCTCATCTGATGCCAAAACCAGCATTTAGCCTACAAGGATGAATTGCAAGGGAGATGAATGGACGTTTTTCAGTGCCATCTCCAATATCCATCCCCCTTCTGCTTCGCTCTTCCTTATTCCCTTAATGCAGCTTAACACGGGAGAATTGGGCAACTTTTGGCACTTGTTTTACTGTAAGTGTATAAGAGGATATTTATTCTGTAGCTTTGCACTTAAACAGATCAGACGAGCCCAGCTGCTATCAGCAGTTTGAATAGGCCCAATCACTTAAAGAGAGCGGCCACTCTGGAAATAATGAAGCATTAACAATCAAGTTGGACTGGAAGGGTCTTTAATTAAAAAGAAATGCTGAATCAAGGCTGTCTGTCAGATCTCAGGAAGAGTGGAAGTCTTCAGCCTGTTTGTTGCAATAGCAGTGTCTCTCTCTCTCTCTCTCTCTCTCTCTCTCTGGTTTTTGACTTTTGATGCCTTTCTATGAGCTGACATTTGACCTCATTGTGTGAACTATACAGGTGGAAGGTGAAAGGTCGTTTTAGTTTTTGTCCCGTGATCCTATTTTTCATGTTATTTGGAGCAACAATGACCATATCATTGCCTTTGCCATATTGTAAATTCACCATCTGAAATCACACCAAAATTACCGTCCGAATCACACATTCTCATGACAGTCATGAGAAGTATGACCTATATATCCTATACATACAGTGAGCTCCAAAAGTATTGGGCAGTGACACATTTTTTGTTTTGGCTTTGTACACAAGCGCTTTTCAATCCATATCGGGTGAACCGTTTAGAAATGATAGCACTTTTTGTACATCGTCTCCCCATTTTACGGGAACCGAAGGTATTGGTACAAATTGACTTATGTGTATTAAAGTAGTGAAACATTTAGTATCTGGTCCCATATTCATGGCACACAATGACTACATCAAGCTTGTGACTTGACAAACTTGTTGGATGCTTTTGCTGTTAGTTTTGGCTGTGTTTCAGATTTATTTTGTGCCCAATAGAAATGAATGGTAAATAAGGTATGTCATATTGGAGTCACTTTTATTGTAAATAAGAATAAAATGTTTCTAAATACTTCTACTTTAATGTGGATGTTACCATGACCAAAACACACAGCTACCGTGACCAAAACACAAAGCTACCGTGACCAAAACACACAGCTACCGTGACCAAAACACACAGCAAAAGCATCCAACAAGTTTTGTAGAGTCACAAGTTTAATGTAATCATTGCGTGCTAGGAATATGGGACCAAATACTAAACTTTGACTACTTTAATACACATATAAGTGAATTTCTCCAAATCCCCTAAAATGGGTGCTGTAATTACTAAACGGTTCACCCGAAATGGATAAAAATACTCTCAAATTAAGCTGACAGTCTGCACGTTAACCTCAGTCATTGTATCATTTCAAAACCTGTGCTGGAGTACAGAGCCAAAACAGCACATTAGTCACTGTCCCAATACTTTTGGAGCTCATTATCTCTATGATACACAGCTACTTAATACATGATTCCATGTGTGTTATTTCATAGTTTTGACGTCTTCACTATTATTCTACAACGTAGAAAATAGTAAAAAATAAAGGAAAAACCCTTGAATGAGTAGGTGTCCAAACTTTTGACTGGTACTTTGTTTTTAGTCAAGCAGTAGTAAATACAATCTATCTGGCCGTGGTTTCAGAGGGGCTCTAAGTGGCCACTCTTCCAGGGCTTTTATTCTAATTATAATCAATTCAATTTGTTGGAGATTAGCTAATAGCTGCTGATGAGGTACAATGCTTTGCTTAGGCCAGGCCAACAGCCTTTTAAATGTTATTTATGAAAACCTGAACATTTAGAGTGAAAAAGGAGCAGAGCAACACTGACTCTGCAGAGTTCTCTATGGCCTATACACTCTTTCAATACCCAATGAGTAGTAGGCTTAGGTGTTAAACAAATCAAAATATATTTTATATTTCAGATTCTTCAAAGTAGCCACCATTTGCCTTGACAGCGGAATGCTGTGGTAGCCATGCTGGTTAAGTGTGCCTTGAATTCTAAATAAATCACTGACAGTGTCACTAGCAAAGCACCATCACACCTCCTCTTCCATGCTTCACAGTGGGAACCACACATGCAGAGATCACCCGTTCACCTATTCTGCATCTCACAAAGACGAGGCGGTTGGAACCAAAAATCTCATTTGGACTCATCAGAGCAAAGGACAGATTTCCACCGGTCTAATGTCCATTGCTTGTGTTTCTTGGCCCAAGCAAGTCTCTTCTTATTATTGGTGTCCTTTAGTAGTGGTTTCTTTGCAGCAATTTGACCATGAAGGCCTGATTCACGCAGTCTCCTCTGAATAGTTGATGTTGTATAATTATTCCAGGGTTTTATCGTTGTCGGAGTGGACACGTTGTTTGCGGTGCTCACAACCTATGCTACACTTGTGAGAAACAAGTTTTGGTTTATTTCATTCCATTCACGAGTTTGGTCAATTTAGTCACTGTCTTGTTTGGAGCGCTCCTGTCAATATTGAGTAAGGACGCGCACTTGATTACTCATTGAAGTCGGCCTGTAGGCTACCTGGCCTCCTCGCAAATGTAGGCATATAAATAAATGTGCCTATTTGGGGATCTGATAGTACTTCTGATTGGCTTAACGCACCACCGCTAATGTGCTGTGGAGCTTCTCTATGTAATATTTTCTTTACCTCAAACAGCAAGCAAGCTAAGTCTGTTTTTACAGCCACTGAGAGCGACAATAATTCCTCAATGTATTTGAAAAATCTTTTGAGCTCCCTGCCTTTCGATAACCACTCGGCGTGAAAGGAAAAAATGTCATGCTCTTATCTGGAGAAACGTCATAAAATAGGCCTACCTGATTTAGTTCTTATTGGCTATTTCTACATAGTTGGAAATAGAAGTAACTTTTTAGGTTTATAATTTATTTATATTTCTATTACATTTTTATGAACTAAATGACAAATGATTTTGAGATACAAAGACGTTATTATAAATTAAATTAAACTGTTCCACAAAAATGTGTGTATGAAAACCATAACTGGCTCGCAGATCAGATCGGTAGTAATGGTAAGATAAATTTCCATTCCACATGAGGAAGTTTGCCGACTTCTTATATAGCCTATTACTGGCAACTTCAGGAGCTTAACTGCAGAATCGGCTAAATCCAGGAGGAGCGGAAGGAGGATGGTCGGGGCAGGTTTTTTATTTTCTTCTGGTTATCGTCATCTCTGACTCCCTCTTGAGTCATTTGTGTCTTATTTCATCAAACAGTGAGCTTAAAGCATCAGACAAGTTCAATGCATATATAGTTGATTTTATTGAGACGCATAGGGTGTGTCTATATGGAGAAATACACGTTCAAAAATGTTGACTGGTCAAACGATTGATCGAAAGAACAGACCTTCAGCGATCCAATATTTTTATTTTTCGGGGACAGCCCTATACGGTAGATAATAGTGAATATTTTACCATCTTATAACTAATATCGTATATTATAGATTTCAGGTTTTTACATTAAAATGCTGTCATTATGGACTGGTAATTAGTGTATACTGATAAATGAGGCACCCAAGTAGACCTCAGTAGTAGATTGAAATCTCTTGGTTCTCTTTTTATTTCCCTCTCCCTTTCTTTATTTTTCTCTCTTCTTCTTACCTGCTATTTCTCTTTCTCTATCTGTCATCTACCCCCCCCCCCCCCCCCGGTGGTCTAGCTGGCTCCTAGGGAGAAGGCAGCTGTGAACTACAGCCAGAAGCTGAAGGAGAAGTTTCAGCACCACCCTCAGATCCGCCGCATCTCGCGCCACCGCCACCTGCCCAAGTCCATCTACAGCCAGAGCAAGGAGCTGCGTGTCATGAAGGAGGCTCGCCGCAGAAAGTATGGGCTCCTTCTTTACCCATACCACAACTGTCTGCCCTACAGCGGCTTTCTGCTCTCAACTCTACCTGCACATATCCTCAATACTCTTGTTTGTAACAGTCAAACCACAGAAGTCTATATATTACAGTATGTATATCAGTAGAATTGGCTTCTATAGTGTTGTTCTTTGTAAGGTTAGTGTGGTTTTGGATCTTATTTATCTCTGTGTTGATGGGGGGAGGTTTTCGGGTGGTTGACCTGGTCTTTGGCCTCACCACAAAGGAAACTGTCAATCTCTTAACACAGTAGGCTTAGAACTACCCTGGCCTCTGTCCAACTATGGCAGAAGGTCCTCATAGTGTCCATCTAGTGGTTAAGGCCGTAGCTGGCTGCCAGAATAGGTCTGACTGCCCTACCAAGGCACACTTACCCTAATGGGTAACAGGACTGATAGGACAGGATGGTCCCTCATGGCTTGGTCATCATGGGCTTTTTGCTCATTTACACTAAAGTCTCTAAGGGGAAGTGATGCCATCATGACCAGTTGATGATTCATTAAATATTAATCCGTGTTGATTTTTGGTCCTGAAACGTAGTAACACACGTAGTAATATGTCATCCATGTGTACCTAGGAGGTGTGACTGAAGGCAGTGTAGCCTACATGCTCATTGTGTATCTTTCAGATGACGTCAGTATTAGTGTATTCTACATTTTTATGACATCAGGCCACCTGCTTGGTACTAACTCCTTTGTGTACTCTGCTAACGTTTCTCTCTCTCTGTGTGTGAATATTCTCATGAATTGGTTCCTGATGTTTGAGTTATTCATTGTTGCCTCATTGTGTGTCCCAGGGAGAGGAACGTACGCAAGCACAGCAAGCCTGGCTCCATGCCCGTGGTGACGGAGAAAGAGAAACATGTGGTCACCGTGGTGAAATAGAAGGAACATCGACGCCAGTGACCGTGTGGCATTGGAGGACTGAAGGACTACTCTCTCTCTCTCTACACACACCTGGGCCACGTTCAGAAACACACAACTAATGTTGCAAAATGTCGGTACGTTTCCCAAAATTCTCTGGTTTTCCAGAAATTCCAGATACCTGGATTTCCTGCTTGTTCCCTCATGATTCCAGGACACAGGAGGTTGGTGGCATCTTAATTGGGGAGGATGGGCTCGCGGTAATAACAGGAGCAGAATGGGATCAAATACATGGTTTCCATGTTGTTTGATGTCATTCCATTTGCTCCGTTCCAGCTATTATTATGAGCCGTCCTCCCCTCAGCAGCCTCTTGTGTTCCAGGAATATTCCAAACGGGATTTCTGACAAACCTGGCTATTTGGGAAAGATACCAGAATTTTGCAACCCTGCACACAACATTGTGTCCCTTCAGTTATATTCATGACATTCTAATTGGCAACTGTCAAAAGGCTGCACCCTCCTGAACACAATCCTATCGAAGACTCTGAAAGAACTCATTCCACCTCTCCAAGGCTTATTACAAACGACAACTATGGGCCAATATTGTGAAGTTTGCTGACATAAGTGTCCCAACTGTCATGGTAAAACTTCGTACCCCCAGATGATGACTTCATGAATGCTGTTGTTGGAACATTATTTTGGGATGTTATTGTATTGAAATGAGAATACACTAGAAACCA
Source organism: Oncorhynchus mykiss (assembly GCF_013265735.2). Taxonomy (NCBI): domain Eukaryota; kingdom Metazoa; phylum Chordata; class Actinopteri; order Salmoniformes; family Salmonidae; genus Oncorhynchus; species Oncorhynchus mykiss. Next base: position 28,152,642 of record NC_048566.1, on the reverse strand, counting down.
AGAAGAACGACATCCGTCAAATATCACCAGAACATTTATTTGAGTATTTTAGGAACCATCTTGAACATTTTTGGCCTCCCTACACCACCACATACCTTCAGCTATTGTGTGTGTACTGATTCAGTAACACTGCTAATAAAGATGCGGTATGATATTTTTGGGTCTGATATGAATACTGTTTTTTGGTAGGCAAAATACACTGATTCTCAAATCGATGCAACAATACTTTTCAAAGCTTGTTTCTTACATTTAAAAAAACAAAGTATACAATTAATATCCAAGGGCTCAGATTAGCATAATTTGTGTGTTGTTTGGCATATGAGTAATATAGGTGGTATAACAATGGATACAGTAGCAGTAAAATCCTAAAAACAGTCTACTGATATATGGGGATGGCACAAGTGATGGTAACAAGGGTGATTGTTTCTGAATTGTCATTTTAATGTGCCTGAGTTCTAGTAACCAAGGAGGTATGTGTTGTAATTGATATACCCATGTTCCAGGGCCGACAAACACACAATTAGACTGACTTTTACCAATGTTTTTGGATTCATTTTGTACCAGTGATTTCTTAACATTGTGACTCAAGGTGGATGATCTTGTATAGGGGCTACTATAGATGCAGGTTTTGTTGGCTGTGACACGTGCTAAGTATGCCACCAGAAAGGAGCCACAAAGTTGCCTTCAGGTGGACAACAGCTGGAAAAGAGCAAGCGAGGCAGGCCAAAAACTACCTAGCGACGGAGAGTAGTGGCTGAGCTTGAAGTGATGGGTCTCATGGGATAGCACAAGCTGTGGCCAAAGATGGAGACTGATGGCAGAAGATTGTTGCAGCCTTATGTGCCACCCGAGATGATATAAAGAGGATTAAGTAAAGCAGTAGCTACAAGTTCAACACACTTTTATCAGTGTTTTGGTGTTTAATGATTTCTTGGCATTCTGACTCAAAGTAGATGAGCTTGTGTTGGGCTCAAAGTATCGATGCTAATGGACTTAGTCTTAATGAGGTATAGTGTTCAATCCACTTTATCACGGCAGGATTTAGATAGGATTATGAAATAAATCATGAGCACGGTTTGGGAAGGGGGGATGTTAGGGCTGGGCCTTGGGATGAGGGGTTAGGGCTGAGCCTTGGGATGAGGGGTTAGGGCTGGGCCTTGGGATGAGGGGTTAGGGCTGGGCCTTGGGATAAGGGGTTAGGGCTGGGCCTTGGGATAAGGGGTTAGGGCTGGGCCTTGGGATGAGGGGTTAGGGCTGGGCCTTGGGATGAGGGGTTAGGGCTGGGCCTTAGGATGAGGGGTTATGGCTGGGCCTTGGGATAAGGGGTTAGGGCTGGGCCCTTCTGATGAGTGGTTACGGCTGGGCCTTGGTATGAGGGGTTAGGACTGGGCCTTCTGATGAGGGGCTATGGCTGGGCCTTGGGATAAGGGGTTAGGGCTGGGCCCTTCTGATGAGTGGTTACGGCTGGGCCTTGGTATGAAGGGTTAGGGCTGGGCCCTTCTGATGAGTGGTTATGGCTGGGCCTTGGTATGAGGGGTTAGGACTGGGCCTTCTGATGAGTGGTTACGGCTGGGCCTTGGTATGAAGGGTTAGGGATGGGCCTTCTGATGAGTGGTTATGGCTGGGCCTTGGTATGAGGGGTTAGGACTGGGCATTCTGATGAGGGGTTATGGCTGGGCCTTGGTATGAGGGGTTATGGCTGGGCCTTCTGATGAGGGGTTATGGCTGGGCCTTGGTATGAGGGGTTAGGGCTGGGCCTTGATATGAGGGGTTAGGGCTGGGCCTTGGTATGAGGGGTTATGGCTGGGCCTTCTGATGAGGGGTTATGGCTGGGCCTTGGTATGAGGGGTTAGGACTGGGCATTCTGATGAGGGGTTATGGCTGGGCCTTCTGATGAGGGGTTATGGCTGGGCCTTGGTATGAGGGGTTAGGGCTGGGCCTTGATATGAGGGGTTAGGGCTGGGCCTTGGTATGAGGGGTTATGGCTGGGCCTTCTGATGAGGGGTTATGGCTGGGCCTTGGTATGAGGGGTTAGGGCTGGGCCTTCTGATGAGGGGTTAGGGCTGGGCCTTGGTATGAGGGCATTGGGATGAGGGGGATGGGCCTTGGATTGGGGTGAGAGGGGATAAGAGAGGTGTTTGACATGATGGGACTAAAAAATTAAGAAGCAGTGTCACAAGAAGCAGCTGATAAATCAATGATAGACATGGATTGTGTTGGTGCTAGCTTTTTTCTAGGACAAATGTTTTTATTTTGTATTATTATACCTGGATGGTTAAAAGTAGTCTAAAGTGTTACCAAATCAGGAATAAGAATGCACAATTTTATTCATACCTCCAGTTGGAGAGGCAATCCTATCGGAAGATAAATTCCACAATATGCTACTGCACCACATAACAAACTGGACAGCAACATGGTGTTGAAACGCATATTTCTAGTGTGCCAGTTTTATCGTGTGCTGATGAAGCTTTTAACTTTCGCTGTACATTTCACATCACTTTTCTTCATAAAATGCTCTTTAATAACAGGCAAATGTTTTTTATAATCTGGTCCAGCTGTAAAGGATTTACAGTCCGTGTTTTACAAATGCCTGATGTCAATGAAAATACGTCGACAAGCGCCCCTCTCCCCTTCCTTTTTCATGAAGCCACTCGCGCTCAGCTTTGTTCTACGCGTCTCCATCGCTCCGCCTACTCTTCCTATCGGGATTTTTTCATTGCATCCATTTTTGAGCATTTAAGAAATCTCCAAGAATTATAAACCTGGAGGAAAGCGAGAAAGAGAGAGTGTGGGGCTAGGACTAGAAAGAAAAACAAACAAACAAACAAGAGAAGAGGCGACGTCTTTATTTCAACATGCGAGCAAACCCATTCTAAAGGATGACCGCGATGGGTTAGACAGGATTTAACATGATTGCAAAATAAAAGGCAAGAGCTCTATTCTATGTTTCTCTACAATCCATCCGTGAATGGAGAAGGTTAAATGTGTTTGGAATGCTTGTTTCCAGAAGACCGTATATGTTGGTTACAAAACCAAAGGGCCTCTGTCCAGCATCTCCAGTGTCTATCTCATAGGTTACTGGAATTGGGGAGTTTGTGTGAGAATTAGGCGATGATTCTGTTGGATATGTGTATTGTGATCCTCACCTATTAATTTCTCTGTATTTATTATGAGCTGTAGAAGCCTGCTATACCAGAACCTCTGAATCCCAATCAGATAACGTTCATGTATTGGGTGGAAATTGAGGCTATATAGAATTCATGTCTGCATCCCTTGTAAAAAGTAGCATTTTGACACATTGTGTCTTATTCTTAAAGCCCAAATATAATGGAATGCGTCAGAATATGTGTGAACAATCCAACCGATATATCTTGCATTAGGGTAGCCCATGCTAATGGTTATGACTATGAATACAAGAACCACATAAGTGGAATATTGCAGCCTAATATTAGAGTAGCAATCTGATTTTGCAATTTGGAAATGTTCTATTACAATTAAGTCTATCCGTTATATCACTCAATGTTGGTATATTTAAAAAATATATGTATGTTATTATTACTTTTTAGCAATTGTGTGTAGCGATGTCAGCTCCACTCGGGCCCCGGGGCCCAGGCGCCCCCCCGCCGGCTGGAGCCCTACCCGACCTGCCGGACCTCAGCCACCTCACCGAGGATGAGAGGAAGATCATCCTGGGCGTCATGGACCGACAGAAAAAGGAAGATGAGAAGGAACAGTCAATGCTAAAGTAAGCCATTATGATTCGCTATCATTCAAACGTGTGAGAGAGAGAGTGGAGAAAGAGAGAGAGTCATTGTGGTTACATCGCGCGCTAACTGTCACGTCAGCTGTGCTCGTGCAGTGAGTGCTGGGTTGGGGTAACCCTGTTGTAACTGGTTGTCGCGAGCTGGAGCTGATCGCATAGCAAGGTTACGTAGCCTACGTCCTGCACATATTGACTGTTCTAATGGGCTAATCGTTCTGAGTGGAGAGAATATGTGATATTTATTAACATCATTGCCTCTAGAAATAGCGTTTACAATAAAGCAGCATATTGGCTATGCATTTAGTCTGTTCTCCAAATGAATGTTCGGATAATATGAGCAGGGAGAAGGATCTTTGAGTCGACTGAATATGCTTCAGTAGCCTATGTCTTTCAACAGTTAGCAACGCATTTGAATCCTAGGCTATTAAGCGGCCTTCTCACTCTGTTGGCTTTGGGTTGGGTTAGCAAAGGGCGCCATCTTCGCGTCAAATCATACCACTTCCCTTTCAATCGCGTACATATTACACAACAACGATTAAACACTGGGGTTTGAAGAAATAATGAGATATATCCTGTATAATGATTTTCAACGTTAGCCTATCTGTCAGACTATACTGCATCAGTGCTATGGAAACGGAAACATTCCCTCTCCTGTGTGTGCAGAATCAGATGTCGCTGAGCATTTCAGCACCACGGCGCTGTCCAGTTCTAGGCATAGAGCAGCAGCACAGTTCGATGCCGCTGACGCTCACGCGTGTAGATAGACCATTCATTGCTATTCATAGGCTAAGCTTTGTGTGCCAAATTATTGACATGCTTTTGACAACGCTTTTAGTGTAATACTAAATATTGAACACAGTTATCTCTATGTTGTCACTTCCTGCAGATACTGTATTATCTTTATGAAACTTTAACCGTTTCTGTTTACATAGACTATAACTTTCTTTATTTTTTGTGGAAAAGTCTCAAACGGTCCTCTATTTTACTGTGGTTTTGTGGATTATATTAAGACTACTGTATTTTTTTCATCTACTTTCCTCACCTTAAGTCTCTGGAATTTGAATAGATATGAGGAGATATTGTATCACAGGCTGGTTCTGAGGAGTTTCCTTGTGAATCTGCACAGTGGTTCAAGGGTCAACAGGCAGGTTTTTCCAATGTCAGGCCTTTTCTTAGTCCCAAATGGCACACTGTTTCCTTTATAATGCATTACTTTACCCTATGAGCCCCGGTCAAAAGTAGTTAGTGCACTCTATAGGGAATAGAGTACCATTTGGGATGCACACCTTGTCTGAAGTACCTTCAGAGACTATGACGTCATGTGTCAGGCATTTCAGGGGCATTCAAAGCTGATGATTTCCGTCATCAGGTAAATATTAACAGTTGGGCTTGTCCTGATGGGGACTGGGGAGGAAGTCGAATAGTGGAGCAATACTGTGGTAAATATGACTCACAGACTCCAAGATAACGGCAGGCCACCTCAGTTTGTGCTGCTGCCTGCGTGTGAATCATCCCTGGCTGTTTTTCCCCATCGCTGAGTGCTTTTGTATTTTTTTCCCTCTCTCTCTCTCTCTCTCTTTCTTTCTCTCTCTCTGTCTCTCTCTCTCTCTCTCTCTCCCTCCCTGCCGTCTCTCTCTCTCTCACTCTCTCGCTCCCTCTCTCTCTCTTTTTTTTCTCTCTCTCTCTCTGTCTCTCTCTCTCTCTCCCTCTCTCCCTCCCTGCCGTCTCTCTCTCTCTGTGTCTCTCTCTCGGAGGTAAAGCGATTGTCAGCTTTAGTCACTCACAGCCATGCAGGCTGCCAGTGATGTCACAGCCTAGCGTAGCATAACTAACCGAGTGTGTGCAGCAGGGATGCTAGTCTACCTTACAGGCTACATGGTCACTCAGTCACTGTTTCTAAAGTTCATTATTTTCAGACACACACACAGACTGGGGTGTTTTTAATTTTTTTTAAATTAAAGTTTATTTAACTAGGCAAGTCAGTTAAGAACAAATTCTTATTCACAATGACGACTTACCAGAAGACAAAAGGCCTCCCGCAGGGACAGGGGCTGGGATTAAAAATAAAATACAAATATAGGACAAAACACACATCACGACAAGAGAGACAACACAACACTACATAAAGAGAGACCTAAGACAACAACATAGCATGGCAGCAACACATGAAAACACAGCATGGTAGCAAAATGACAACAGCATGGTAGCAGCACAAAACATGATACATACATTATTGGGCACAGACAATAGCACAAAAGGGCAAGAAAGGTAGAGACAACAATACATCATGCGAAGCAGCCAAAACTGTCAGTAAGTGAGTCTTTGAATGAAGAGATTGAGATAAAACTGTCCAGTTTGAGTGTTTTGTGCAGCTGAAAAGAGGAGAGACCCACGGATGTGTCTGCTTTGGGGACCTTTAACAGAATATGACTGGCAGAACGGGTGTTGTATGTGGAGGATGAAGGCTGCAGTAGGTATCTCAGATAGTGGGGAATGAGACCTGAGGTGGTTTTATAAATAAGCATCAACCAGCGGGTCATGCGACGGGTAGAGATGGTGGGCTGGGATGTAGCTAATGCAGAAACATGTATCATTCCATAGTCTTAATTTTGCAGAGAGTGGTTTTACTTCAAATGATATGTGGTTGTTTTACCTACAATAGGTGAGCACACTTATTTTAAGTAAGACCCTCTGGATAAGTGTGTAGCTAAGGGACTAAATGCAGATGTATGATCACCCTGTCATGTTCCCTATGTGGCCTCCCCCTCCCTCCCTCCTCTCCACCTCTCCCTCCCCTTCCTCCCCTCCATCCATTTTTCCCTCCTCACCCTCTTTCCCTCTAAATGCCTCAGTTAACCAGTCTTCTCTCATTAGCAGAGGTGAACAAAGGAGTGTTATGCCCCAAATATCACCCTATTTGATCAAACACCTACCTACACCTATCTGATCAAAAGTAGTGCACTATATAGGGAAGGGTGCCAACTGGGATGCACACAGGGTATATGTCACCCTCACAGCAGTTACTCATGTTAGTATTATGGTCTGTGCTGTTTGTCAACAAGTGATGTCAGCAGAGTGAACACTGTATCAGTCTACAACAGCTCAGTTTGATAATAATGTCTACTGTTAAAAACAATGTAGTTTTCAAGGGCTATTTGACATGGTGTGTTTTTATGCTGTATCACCTAACATGAGACCGGAACCTCCTAAGCTTTGCTATGGACATAAATAGTGCATTATGTAGGGAATAGAATAAGGCTCTGGCCAGAACTAGTGCACTATATAGGGAATAGGGTGCTATTTTTTATTTTATTTTATAAATATATTTTTTTTACCCCTTTTTCTCCCCAATTTCGTGGTATCCAATTGTTTTTAGTAGCTACTATCTTGTCTCATCGCTACAACTCCCGTACGGGCTCGGGAGAGACGACGGTTGAAAGTCATGTGTCCTCCAATACACAACCCAACCAAGCCGCACTGCTTCTTAACACAGCGCGCATCCAACCCGGAAGCCAGAGAGAGAGAGGGAGAGAGACAGGGAGAGACAGAGAGAGAGACAGGGAGAGACAGAGAGAGAGGCAGAGAGAGACATGGAGCGAGAGATACAGAGAGAGAGACAGGGAGAACCAGAGAGAGAGACAGGGAGAGACAGAGAGAGAGGCAGAGAGATACATGGAGAGAGATATACAGAGAGAGACAGGGAGAACCAGAGAGAGAGACAGGAAGAGACAGAGAGAGAGAAACAGAGAGAGACAGAGAGAGAGAGGGAGAGAGACAGGGAGAGACAGATGGAGAGACAGGGAGAGAGAGAGAGAGAGAGAGACAGGGAGAGAGAGTGAGAGACAGAGTGAGAGACAGGGGGAGAGATGGAGAGAGAGACAGGGAGAGACAGGGAGAGAGAGAGATACAGGGAGAGACGGAGAGAGACGGAGAGAGACAGGAAGAGAGACAGGGAGAGAGAGATGAGACACAGGGAGAGAGAGAGGCAGGGAGAGACAGAGAGAGACCGAGACAAAGGGAGACAGGCAGAGAGAGGGAGAGAGAGAGAGAGATACATGGAGAGAGAGACAGAGAGGGAGACAGAGAGACAGGGAGAGAAAGAGAGGGGCAGGGAGAGACAGGGAGGGACAGCGAGAGAGAGACAGATAGAGAGGGAGAGACAGAGAGAGACAGAGAGAGTCAGGGAGAGACAGAGAGAGAGACAGAGAGAGATACAGGGAGAGAGAGAGGGAGAGACAGAGAGAGAGAGACAGGGAGAGACCGAGAGAGACCGAGAGAGACAGGAAGAGAGACAGGGAGAGAGAGATGAGACACAGGGAGAGAGAGAGACAGGGAGATAGAGATGAGACACAGGGAGAGAGAGAGGCAGGGAGAGACAGAGAGAGAGGCAGGGAGAGACAGAGAGAGACAGAGAGATACATGGAGAGAGAGAGATATACAGAGAGACAGGGAGAGAGAGAGGGGCAGGGAGAGACAGGGAGGGACAGCGAGAGAGATAGACAGATAGAGAGGGAGAGACAGAGAGAGACAGAGAGAGTCAGGGAGAGACAGAGAGAGAGAGACAGGGAGGGAGAGACAGAGAGACAGGGAGAGACTGAGAGAGACAGGAAGAGAGACAGGGAGAGAGAGATGAGACACAGGGAGAGAGAGAGACAGGGAGAGAGACAGAGGGAGACCGAGGGAGACCGGGAGAGACAGAGAGAGGCAGGGAGAGACAGGGAGAGGCAGGGAGAGGCAAGGAGACAGAGAGCGAGAGAGAGAGACAGCGAGAGACAGGGAGAGAGAGACAGAAAGAGAGACAGAGGGAGACAGAGGGAGAGACAGGGTGAGACAGGGAGAGACAGAGAGAGGCAGGGAGAGACCGAGAGAGACAGAGAGAGACTGGGAGAGACAGAGAGAGAGCGAGACAGGGAGAGAGATGTAAAAAGAGAGACAGAAAGAGAGAGATACAGGGAGAGACAGGGAGATACAGTGAGAGAGACAGTGAGAGAGACAGGGAGAGAGACGAGAGAGACATAGCGAGAGAGATACAGGGAGAGACAGAGAGAGACAGGGAGAGACAGGGAGAAAGACAGGGAGAGACAGAGTGAGAGACAGGGCGAGACAGAAAGAGAGAGAGTGAGAGACAAGGAGAGACAGAGAGAGTGTGACAGGGAGAGAGAGAGTGAGAGACAGGGAGAGACAGAGAGAGAGAGAGACAGGGAGAGACAGGGAGAGAGACAGGGAGAGAGAGTGAGAGACAGGGAGAGACGGAGAGAGAGAGTGAGAGACAGGGAGAGATGGAGAGAGAGACAGGGAGAGAGAGAGTGAGAGACAGGGATAGAGACAGGGAGAGAGAGAGTGAGGGACAGGGAGAGACAGAGAGAGGGACAGGGAGAGACAGAGTGAGAGACAGTGAGAGACAGGGAGACAGAGAGAGAGACAGGGAGAGAGACAGGGAGAGACAGGGAGAGCGACAAGCCTCCAGGTGTGTAGGGCTTGCCAAGTCCCTGTCCCTGCTACCAAGACAATGGTAGACAATTCAGAATGTCCTCTCTAAGAATGACTATGCTTTTGGATTACATGTCAATACATAGTGACATGAATGGAGGAGAACCCATTGACCTCCCAGAGCCCATGTGTCTGAACCCTCTGTCATTTTTCCTCCATAACAATTAACACAATATTGTTTGTTATTGTTTGAAGGGTGAGTGAGATGTGGTATTTAGAGAAACAGCCACTTACATAATCTTGATATTATTAGATAATGTACCAGTTACACTAAATAGCCAATCAAATATTCAAGTTCTAGTGCAGGGTTATTAACCTCTGACCCCACGAGGTCCAGAGCCTGCTGGGTTTCTGTTCTACCTGATCATTAATTGCGCCCACCTGTTGTCCCAGGTCTAAATCATATTAGAGGGGAACAATTCAAAAAAGGAGTAGAACTGGCATCAAGGTCCAGATTTGAGTTTGAGGGTTCTAGTGCTTGGTCAATTTTATGTCCCTCTGATATCGATTTGTCGATTCCCCATACTAGCCTCCTATCCTTACAATATACAGTAGCTCAACTTATTCCACTTTTTGTTTCCAATCCGATGTAGTCTCTATAGCAGCCATAAGGTGTTCTAGAGCTCTGATTTGTTCAGAGAAACATCCATACATGTACTGTGAGTTTAGTTAATGAACAGCACCAATACTAGGTGACGTGATGCAATATGGAATGATTAAAGGCAGTGCACACTACTCCAATTAACCAAGCATCCATCACTCCAGGTCCACTGGCACTTCAAACAGACTGTAGCCAGCTAGCTGTATGCCTGCTGCAGCATCCGGTCAGCTCCTCATGCTTCACTGAACCTCTGACTGTTACAGTAATGACAGATTCGGGACCCCTCCTCACCCAAACACCCTGGGATGCAGAGACCCAGGGCCACAGGGAGGATCCACAGATCCGCAGCCCAGGATCAGCAGCCCTGGTTGGGGTAACCCCAGAAGGCCCAGAGGAGACCTGGGGGTCCACTTCTTCCAGAGAGTGACCTGGTGCCCCATGGTGCCCCACGGCGGAGGAGACCCTGTCTCTGCAGCCACTCTCCCCTCCTGCGGTCCTTGTCTTGTAGGCTGACTCATTATCCGTGTCCCAGTGCTCACCAGGGGCCTCCACTGACAGCCCTAATTACAGCAGCTGCCTCGTGTGAGGGACTCCCACCGAGATAGTGCTATTCTGGGTCTAAAACGTCTGCTACCGTGGCCCTGTCCGGGTCCTGCACCCCCTGTTCCATTTCGTCTAAAGAGGAGGGCAATAGAGGATACCCCGGTCCCCACCCCCTGCTCCATCTCATCTAAAGAGCAGGGCAATAGAGGATGCCCCGGTCCCCACCCCCTGCACCCCCGTCTAAAGAGCAGGGCAATAGAGGATGCCCCGGTCCCCACCCCCTGTTCCATCTCATCTAAAGAGCAGGGCAATAGAGGATGCCCCGGTCCCCACCCCCTGCTCCATCTCATCTAAAGAGCAGGGCAATAGAGGATGCCCCGGTCCCAACCCCCCTGCTCCATCTCATCTAAAGAGCAGGGCAATAGAGGATGCCCCGGTCCCCACCCCCTGTTCCATCTCATCTAAAGAGCAGGGCAATAGAGGATGCCCCGGTCCCCACCCCCTGCTCCATCTCATCTAAAGAGCAGGGCAATAGAGGATGCCCCGGTCCCAACCCCCCTGCTCCATCTCATCTAAAGAGCAGGGCAATAGAGGATGCCCCGGTCCCCACCCCCTGCTCCATCTCGTCTAAAGAGCAGGGCAATAGAGGATGCCCCGGTCCCCACCCCCCTGCTCCATCTCATCTAAAGAGCAGGGCAATAGAGGATGCCCCGGTCCCCACCCCCCTGCTCCATCTCATCTAAAGAGCAGGGCAATAGAGGATGCCCCGGTCCCCACCCCCCTGCTCCATCTCATCTAAAGAGCAGGGCAATAGAGGATGCCCCGGTCCCCACCCCCCTGCTCCATCTCGTCTAAAGAGCAGGGCAATAGAGGATGCCCCGGTCCCCACCCCCCTGCTCCATCTCATCTAAAGAGCAGGGCAATAGAGGATGCCCCGGTCCCCACCCCCCTGCTCCATCTCATCTAAAGAGCAGGGCAATAGAGGATGCCCCGGTCCCCACCCCCCTGCTCCATCTCGTCTAAAGAGCAGGGCAATAGAGGATGCCCCGGTCCCCACCCCCCTGCTCCATCTCATCTAAAGAGCAGGGCAATAGAGGATGCCCCGGTCCCCACCCCCCTGCTCCATCTCATCTAAAGAGCAGGGCAATAGAGGATGCCCCGGTCCCCACCCCCTGTATGTACTGTATTTTACTCCAGAGGGACATGTACCCTGTCTGCCCAGAGTTGTTACTTTGACTAAATACTTTTTTGCCCCACTGTATATGGTTGTGTTGTGAATGTGTACAGCAGAGACCTATATGGTTGTGTAGTGGTTGTGTACAGCAGAGACCTATATGGTTGTGTAGTGGTTGTGTACAGCAGAGACCTATATGGTTGTGTAGTGGTTGTGTACAGCAGAGACCTATATGGTTGTGTAGTGGTTGTGTACAGCAGAGGCCTAGATGGTTGTGTAGTGGTTGTGTACAACAGAGACCTATATGGTTGTGTAGTGGTTGTGTACAGCAGAGACCTATATGGTTGTGTAGTGGTTGTGTACAACAGAGACCTATATGGTTGTGTAGTGGTTGTGTACAGCAGAGACCTATATGGTTGTGTAGTGGTTGTGTAGTGGTTGTGTACAGCAGAGACCTATATGGTTGTGTAGTGGTTGTGTACAGCAGAGACCTATATGGTTGTGTAGTGGTTGTGTACAGTAGAGACCTATATGGTTGTGTTGTGGTTGTGTACAGCAGAGACCTATATGGTTGTGTAGTGGTTGTGTAGTGGTTGTGTACAGCAGAGACCTATATGGTTGTGTAGTGGTTGTGTTGTGGTTGTGTACAGCAGAGACCTATATGGTTGTGTAGTGGTTGTGTACAGCAGAGACCTATATGGTTGTGTAGTGGTTGTGTACAGCAGAGACCTATATGGTTGTGTAGTGGTTGTGTACAGCAGAGACCTATATGGTTGTGTAGTGGTTGTGTACAGTAGAGACCTATATGGTTGTGTAGTGGTTGTGTACAGCAGAGACCTATATGATTGTGTAGTGGTTGTGTACAGCAGAGACCTATATGGTTGTCTTGTGAGGTGAAGAGGCATTTGCGTTGCTCCAAAGCATCCAACTGGACAATGTAGACACGCTCTCTCTCTTTACCATGCGAAGAGCAACCTCCACCCCCAGGGGAGAGAGAGAGAGAGAAAGGGGGGGTTGAAATAGATAGAGAGAGCGGAGAGGAGGGTTTGGGGGGATGCTTGACTCTGTAAAGCAGAATGCACGCCAAATGAATACAGAATGTTAATTAATGGAACAATGTGTTTTTGTGAGGCTAGGATTGTGATAGGCTGGAGTCTGGTTAGAGTTACACCAAACATGGCAATGTGGCTTGTCATAACCAGTTAATATTTCCACTTATCTCTCCCACCACGTTTGATTCTGTCTCAGTCTGAACTGTCGTTCTCTTTGGCACTCACCATCTCTCTCCATCCATTTAATGCCACTTTGCTTCAGAGTATCTGTTGAATTTGAAACCTTTCCTAACACACTGAACGCGAACTTTGAGGTTACATTCACGGTACATGTCTCTTTAGGTCTGATCTGATACAGCCCTTATTGGGATAATGCAGTTCAGTTATAGGTCACACATATAAGGTGTACTGAGAAGTGTTATAGTCTGTGTTGTTCTGTGAACTAGCTACATTTGAGTCTTTTAACAGATGCTCTAATCCAGAGCGATTTACAGGAGTAATCAGGGTTAAGTGCCTTGTTCAAGAGCACATCTAAAGATTTTTCACCTAGTCATCCCGGGGATTCAAACCAGCAACCTTTCAGTTACCAGTCCAACACTCTTAACCACTAGGCTACCTGCTAGCTTTCTTAGTGTCAGTAGCAGGGGAGTAAAGCATTGACGTGGGAGATGGTATCAGCTGAAACCATTGGTTGAATAGTGGGTTTGTATTGGTTGTGTACAGTAGAGACCTATGATTGTGTTGTGGTTGGGTAGTGGTTTCTGTTGTTTGAGAGGTGAAACAGCCTGCGTTCTGTGAGCTAGCTGGCTGAATGTCAGTAACTGGCTGAGGGAGAGAGAGAGCAGCTCTGTACTGACGTGTGAGATGGTATCTGGAGCCTGTTCTGCTGCTGATATGACAGGAACAGGACATCAGCCCATTCACAGAGAAACCACTCTCGTCATCTCTGGGACGGGAGGAGCCCATTGTCTCCCAAAGCTTTGTTCTTTATTAAACACATAGATCAGCGTTAGTCACCACTGCCCATATGCACATATTCACATGCTGTCCATTCTATCCCATTAAGTTTCAACTTATCCCCCCTCTCTTCGGGATTGTCAATTGAGTTTCCCTTGTTGATTAAGTATGAAAACGTATGATGGAAATGTACGTATCTCACCGAGACGCTTTAATCACATTTGCAGAGCACAGTGTTTACAGTGCACTGTAACGGAGAGTATTTCTAGTAGGGACAGTTTTGGCAGTATAAAGTATTGTAGTGTAGGGATGTAGTGTGCTGCCCAGGCAGAGCACAGTGTTTACAGTGTACTGTAACGGAGAGTATTTCTAGTAGGGACAGTTTTGGCAGTATAAAGTATTGTAGTGTAGGGATGTAGTGTGCTGCCCAGGCAGAGCACAGTGTTTACAGTGTACTGTAACGGAGAGTATTTCTAGTAGGGACAGTTTTAGCAGTATAAAGTATTGTAGTGTAGGGATGTAGTGTGCTGCCTAGGCAGAGCACACAGCTCCTGGCGTAACACTGTTATATAAGCCTCTGACAGAGAGCATGCTGGGAAAAGGCAGCCTGGGCGGCCGGAAAGCAGGCAGTCAGCACTACTGAGGAGGGTCTGGGGAAACCAGAGAGAGAGAGACAGAGAGGGAGACAGAGAGGGAGACAGAGAGACAGAGAGGGAGACAGAGAGGGAGACAGAGAGGGAGACAGAGAGAGAGACAGAGAGGGAGACAGAGAGGGAGACAGAGAGAGAGACAGAGAGGGAGTCAGAGAGGGAGACAGAGAGGGAGACAGAGAGACAGAGAGGGAGACAGAGAGGGAGACAGAGAGGGAGACAGAGAGAGAGACAGAGAGGGAGACAGAGAGGGAGACAGAGAGAGAGACAGAGAGGGAGTCAGAGAGGGAGACAGAGAGGGAGACAGACAGAGGGAGACAGCCAGAGGGAGAGAGAGAGTTCAGAGAGGGAGACAGAGAGGGAGACAGACAGAGGGAGAGAGAGAGAAAGTTCAGAGGGGGACAGAGAGGGAGACAGAGAGGGAGAGAGAGGGAGAGAGAGAGAGACCAGAGAGAGAGACTAGAGAGAAAGAGAGATGGCGAGAGAGATGGAAAGGTTGCGAAAGAGGGAGAGAGAAAGAGGGGAAGGGCGATACAGAGAGAGAGACAAGACAGAGAAAAGGAGAGAGTGAAAGAGAAAGGGAGGCCCTGTCTACAAGCATGGATATGAACCTGGGCCTATTAATCTGGACCTGTACCTTGTAGTTTTCTGTCAAAGATGACGCTAGTTCCTTGCAAACAATTATTTATTTGTTGGGGGTTCTTTTTCTGCAGCATGAGCTTGAGGTTTTTCAGCCATGAACTGTAGCTTCTACTCAGTACACCCAACTCTGATCAACTGTTCCAAGGTCCTCCTAAATATGGTGTTTAAAGGTAGTGTGAAGGTGGAGGGGATACTCCTGTATTATTCCAGAATGTTCTGTCATTGTAGATATCCAGAGTCAGAGAATCCTGTTTCATTTTTCTCTGTGGTGAAACTCCCTCAGGCCTTGTTTTATGATTTCTAAACTCCAAAAGGTTAGGGAAAAGGCATCTCTCTGTTCTGCACAACAAGGACGCCTTGAGTTGGTGTGTGTGTGTGTGTGCGTGCGTGTGTGTGTGTGTGGACACGTGTATGGCCTATTCTGAGAGGCTGAAAAGCAGTGCAATGGTCTGATGGTAGAACATGGCACCAGTTCATGTAGCTGAGAGCACAAAAAGAGAGAGTGAGGACCTTCATGCTGTTAGCAGGACGATCTATAGAAGGGACAGATTCACATCTCTCCAGTGGCAGGCCAGGTAGGCAGGCAGAAAAACTGTCCCAGACAAACTGTACAAACACATGTCTATTTTACAGCAGGCGGGGGAAGGTGTTTCTGGCGATTGCAAATAGATTGTCAGACAGATAGAAGACAGGACCATGCCAGGCCACTACTAGTGGAGTCTCAGTAGGCGGGGGTTAGAAAACAGAGAGCGAGGGGGGAAGAGAGAAGGGGGGGGGGGGGGGGGGGTTGGCATTCTCTCAACCAGCTTCATGAAGAATGCATTTCCAACAGTCTTGAAGGACTTCCCACATATGCTGAGCACTTGTTGGCTGCTTTTCCTTCACTCTGCGGTCCAAACCATCTCAATTGGGTTGAGGTCGGGTGATTTGTGGAGGCCAGGTCATCTGATGCAGCTCTCCATCACTCTACTTCTTGGTCAAATAGCCCTTACACAGCCAGGAGGTGTATTTTGGGACATTATCCTGTGGTAGCCATGCTGGTTAAGTGTGCCTTGAATTCTAAATAAATCACCAACAGTGTCACCAGCAAAATACCCCCAGCAAAGCACCAGCAGCGACTTGGTCTTTTACCAAATAGGGCTGTCTTCTGTATACCACCCCTACCTTGTCACAACACAACTGATTGGCTCAAACGCATTAAGATGGAAAGAAATTCCACGAATTAACTTTCAATTAACAAGGCACACCTGTTAATTGAAATGCATTCCGGTTGACTACCTCATGAAGCTGGTTGAGAGAATGTCAAGAGTGTGAAAGCTGTCATCAAGGCAAAGGGTGGCTACTTTGAAGAATCTCAAATATAAAATATATTTAGATTTGTTTAACACTTTCTTGGTTACTACATGATTCCATATGTGTTATTTCATAGTTTTGATGTCTCCACTATTAATCTACAATGTAGAAAATAGTACAAATAAAGAAAAACCCTTGAATGAGTAGGTGTGTCCAAACTTTTTACTGGTACTGTATGTATATATACTGTATATAAATATATATATATATATATATATATATGTATATATATATTTAAATTTTTAAGCATTAGGCTTTTACTTTTGTAGTATTAGCGGACCAATATAGATGTCTGTAGCACGGGATTTTTTTTTTTTACCACATCTCTGGTAGTTGTATAAATAAGAACAGTATATTGCAGGATTCAATATTTGGAATTGTATTAGTTGTTGCCCTTTCCCTTTCTCTTCGATGTCATTCTTAAAAAAAACTACTTTTACCCCTTTTTTCATGATAGCCAATTGGTAGTTACAGTCTGGTCCCATTGCTGCAACTCCCCTACGGACTTGGGAGTGGCAAAGGTCGAGAGCCATGCGTCCTCCAAAACACGACCCTGCCGAGCCGCACTGATTGATTAACCTGGAAGCCAGCCACACCAATGTATTGGAGGAAACACTGTCCAGCTGGCGACCGAAGTCAGCTTGCGAGCACCCAGCCCACCACAAGGAGTTGCTAAAGCACAATGGGACAAGGAAATCCCGTCCGTTCAAACCTGGACGACGCTGGGCCAATTGTGCACCGCCTCATGGGTCTCCCGGTCACGGCCGGCTGTGACACAGCCTGGGATCGAACCCGGGTCTGTAGTGACACCTCAAGCACTGCACTGCAGTTCCTTAGACTGCTGCGGCACTCATGATGCTCAATTGACATTCTAATGGAATCCAGAAAGAACAAAACTCTTTCCTCAATCATTTACATCAAAAGGTGCAACGTTCTGGGCAAAGACACAAAACATCAACATCAAATTAAATCTTTTTCTTGATCAAATAACATGGAAAACAACCCCTTTTTGTGCAGTATAAATGTACCACCCTTACAAACCACTTCATGTAAATGTACATTACTGTATTGTACATACAGTGGCAACTCAGTATAGACAACAGACAAACTCATTGTGCTTAAACTAATAACACACAAATTATTGTATTTTTCTCGTCTATATTGAATACATAATTTAAACATTCAGTGTAGGTTGGACAAACTATGTGAACCCCTAGGCTAAGGACTTTTCCAAAAGTTAATTGGAGTCAGGAGTCAATTAACCTGAAGTCCAATCAATGAGACGAGATTGGAGATTTTGGTTAGATCTGCCCTGCCCCATAAAAAACATTCACAAAATTTGAGTTTGCTATTCACAAGAAGCATAGCCTGATGTGAAACATGCCTCGAACAAAAGAGATCTCAGAAGACCTACGATTAAGAATTGTTGCCTTGCATGAAGCTGGAAAGGGTTACAAAAGTATCTGTAAGAGAAAGTCCACGGTAAGACAAATGTCTATAAATGGAGAAAGTTCAGCAATGTTGCTACTCTCCCTAGGAGTGGCAGTCCTGCAAAGATGACTGCAAGAGCACAGATCAGAATGCTCAATGAGGTTAAGAAGAATCCTAGAGTGTCAGCTAAAGTCTTACAGAAATCTCTGGAAGATGCGTACATCTCTGTTGACGAGTCTACACTAAACAAGTATGGTGTTCATGGGAGGACACCACGGAAAAAGCCACTGCTGTCCAAAAAAACATTGCTGCACGTCTGAAGTTTGCAAAAGAGCACCTGGATGTTCCACAGCGCTACTGGCAAAATATTCTGTGGACAGATGAAACTACAGTTGAGTTGTTTGGAAGGAACACAACACTGTGCAGGTCTGATCAACAACTACAGAAAACATTTGGTTTAGGTTATTGCGGCCAAAGGAGGGTCAACCAGTTATTAAATCCAAGGGTTCACATACTTTTTCTAACCTGCACTGTGAATGTTTACATGGTGTGTTCAATAAAGACATGAACAATTATAATTGTTTGTGTGTTATTAGTTTAAGCAGACTGTGTTTGTCTATTATTGGGACTTAGATGAAGATCAGATCAAATTTTATGACCAATTTATACTGAAATCCAGGTAATTCTAAAGGGTTCACATACTTTTCCTTCCCACTGTTTGCTGGTCACCTAAGTTTGTACCTGTAGACTTTCCATCACCATGAATGAAAACAATGACCAATACAGTAAATGAGTACATTGAGACATCAAGTGGTTTGTGGTGATGTGATGAAGTGGCTCAGTTGGTAGAGCATGGCGCTGCAATGCTATGGTTGTGGGTTTGATTCCCGCGGGGGACCAGTATGGGTATGTTTGCACTCACTACTGTAAGTTGCTCTGGATAAGTGTGGCTGTGGAAAAGGAATGAATAGACCGTTTCTGTTTTCACATAGAAAGTTGAATTTGCAAAGTATTTCAAGAAACGAAAACATATCGAACAAGTATTTTTATTTTCCAGAAGTATTATCAGATTAACTGTACAGATAATTATCAGACTCAAGTTACAAATGCTGGTAAACACTCAAATATATTTAGTTGACATTTTTTCACAAAAGTAGTGCATTTGGTCTTTACTAGTCCTGTATTAGCGGACCAATATAGACTTCTTCAGTGTAGGCAATTGTATTTTTCTGCACCCCCCCCAGCAAAAAAAGCGCATACCCCCACGCCCAAACTACTTCCCGCGGCTATGCTAGGATCTACATGTTAACATGGCCCATCAGGCCAGGTTAGGATCTCCATGTTAACATGGCCCATCAGGCTAGGTTCTCCATGTTAACATGACCCATCAGGCCAGGCTAGGATCTCCATGTTAACATGACCCACCAGGCTAGGATCTCCATGTTAACATGACCCACCAGGCTAGGATCTCCATGTTAACATGACCCATCAGGCTAGGATCTCCATGTTAACATGCCCCATCAGGCTAGGATCTCCATGTTAACATGACCCATCAGGCCAGGCTAGGATCTCCATGTTAACATGACCCACCAGGCTAGGATCTCCATGTTAACATGACCCATCATTCTAGGATCTCCATGTTAACATGACCCATCAGGCTAGGATCTCCATGTTAACATGACCCATCAGGCTAGGATCTCCATGTTAACATGACCCATCAGGCCAGGCTAGGATCTCCATGTTAACATGACCCATCAGGCTAGGATCTCCATGTTAACATGACCCACCAGGCTAGGATCTCCATGTTAACATGACCCATCAGGTTAGGATCTCCATGTTAACATGACCCATCAGGCTAGGATCTCCATGTTAACATGACCCATCAGGCCTGGCTAGGATCTCCATGTTAACATGACCCACCAGGCTAGGATCTCCATGTTAACATGACCCACCATTCTAGGATCTCCATGTTAACATGACCCACCAGGCTAGGATCTCCACATTAACATGCCCCATCAGGCTAGGATCTCCATGTTAACATGACCCACCATTCTAGGATCTCCATGTTAACATGACCCACCAGGCTAGGATCTCCACATTAACATGACCCATCAGGCCAGGCTAGGATCTCCATGTTAACATGACCCACCAGGCTATGATCTCCACGTTAACATGACCCATCAGGCCAGGCTAGGATCTCCATGTTAACATGACCCATCAGGCCTGGCTAGGGTCTCCATGTTAACATGACCCATCAGGCCTGGCTAGGATCTCCATGTTAACATGACCCACCAGGCTAGGATCTCCATGTTAACATGACCCATCAGGCTAGGATCTCCATGTTAACATGACCCATCAGGCCTGGCTAGGATCTCCATGTTAACATGACCCATCAGGCCTGGCTAGGATCTCCATGTTAACATGACCCACCATTCTAGGATCTCCATGTTAACATGACCCACCAGGCTAGGATCTCCATGTTAACATGACCCATCAGGCTAGGATCTCCATGTTAACATGACCCATCAGGCTAGGATCTCCATGTTAACATGACCCATCAGGCCTGGCTAGGATCTCCATGTTAACATGACCCATCAGGCCTGGCTAGGATCTCCATGTTAACATGACCCATCAGGCTAGGATCTCCATGTTAACATGACCCACCAGGCTAGGATCTCTATGTTAACATGACCCACCAGGCTAGGATCTCCATGTTAACATGACCCATCATTCTAGGATCTCCATGTTAACATGACCCATCAGGCTAGGATCTCCATGTTAACATGACCCATCAGGCTAGGATCTCCATGTTAACATGACCCATCAGGCTAGGATCTCCATGTTAACATGACCCATCAGGCCAGGCTAGGATCTCCATGTTAACATGACCCATCAGGCTAGGATCTCCATGTTAACATGACCCACCAGGCTAGGATCTCCATGTTAACATGACCCATCAGGTTAGGATCTCCATGTTAACATGACCCATCAGGCTAGGATCTCCATGTTAACATGACCCATCAGGCCTGGCTAGGATCTCCATGTTAACATGACCCACCAGGCTAGGATCTCCATGTTAACATGACCCACCATTCTAGGATCTCCATGTTAACATGACCCACCAGGCTAGGATCTCCACATTAACATGCCCCATCAGGCTAGGATCTCCATGTTAACATGACCCACCATTCTAGGATCTCCATGTTAACATGACCCACCAGGCTAGGATCTCCACATTAACATGACCCATCAGGCCAGGCTAGGATCTCCATGTTAACATGACCCACCAGGCTATGATCTCCACGTTAACATGACCCATCAGGCCAGGCTAGGATCTCCATGTTAACATGACCCATCAGGCCTGGCTAGGGTCTCCATGTTAACATGACCCATCAGGCCTGGCTAGGATCTCCATGTTAACATGACCCACCAGGCTAGGATCTCCATGTTAACATGACCCATCAGGCTAGGATCTCCATGTTAACATGACCCATCAGGCCTGGCTAGGATCTCCATGTTAACCTGACCCACCAGGCTAGGATCTCCATGTTAACATGACCCATCAGGCTAGGATCTCCATGTTAACATGACCCATCAGGCCTGGCTAGGATCTCCATGTTAACATGACCCATCAGGCCTGGCTAGGATCTCCATGTTAACATGACCCACCATTCTAGGATCTCCATGTTAACATGACCCACCAGGCTAGGATCTCCATGTTAACATGACCCATCAGGCTAGGATCTCCATGTTAACATGACCCATCAGGCTAGGATCTCCATGTTAACATGACCCATCAGGCCTGGCTAGGATCTCCATGTTAACATGACCCATCAGGCCTGGCTAGGATCTCCATGTTAACATGACCCATCAGGCTAGGATCTCCATGTTAACATGACCCACCAGGCTAGGATCTCTATGTTAACATGACCCACCAGGCTAGGATCTCCATGTTAACATGCCCAACCATGCCAGGCTAGGATCTCCATGTTAACATGACACAGACAAATGGCCCTTTCCACTGGGCTCAGGCATAACACGCTTCATATCACATGTAAATACAATGGAACTGGAAGGGAATGACACCATGGGACCTATTTGTAATGGTTTGACCAGACTGAAGAGAGTAAAATGTGTATGATAGAGCTGTGATAGAGCTGTGATAGAGCTGTGATAGAGCTGTGATAGAACTGTGATAGAACTGTGATAGAACTGGGTCATTATTTCCATGGATGTTGAGGTCTGAAGCAGAATGACAACTGAGAACAGTCAAATAATAAAGACACGCTTGTGCTGTGTGTGTGTGTGTGTGTGTGTGTGTGTGTGTGTGTGTGTGTGTGTGTGTGTGTGTGTGTGTGTGTGTGTGTGTGTGTGTGTGTGTGTGTGTGTGTGTGTGTGTGTGGACGCGGCTGATTCAGAACTCAGCTGGTTGGAGCAGGTGCTAGCTGGTGACTCAAAAAGCTGTGTGCTGTCTCCATCTCTCTCCGTCTCACACCCTTTAGAAACAACATTAGCCTTGTGAGTGGGGTCTGCGGCTTCTCTGTTAACAGGACATGGTTACAGAGATGCGTACAGTAACCACAACGTGAGTAGCTTTATGACCTGCTGTACATACTGTAGATAATTCATATCAGATAAATCCTCTGCTAGCTGAGCCAGGTGGGCTAGCTGCCCAGTGCAGAGTGGTGGGACTCTGACAGTTCAACTCAGGAGGGCTAGCTGCCCAGTGCAGAGTGGTGGGACTCTGACCGTTCAACAGAGGTGGGCTAGCTGCCCAGTGCAGAGTGGTGGGACTCTGACCGTTCAACTCAGGAGGGCTAGCTGCCCAGTGCAGAGTGGTGGGACTCTGACCGTTCAACTCAG
Source organism: Oncorhynchus mykiss (assembly GCF_013265735.2). Taxonomy (NCBI): domain Eukaryota; kingdom Metazoa; phylum Chordata; class Actinopteri; order Salmoniformes; family Salmonidae; genus Oncorhynchus; species Oncorhynchus mykiss. Next base: position 28,130,123 of record NC_048566.1, on the reverse strand, counting down.
GTGGGCTAGCTGCCCAGTGCAGAGTGGTGGGACTCTGACCGTTCAACGCAGGTCGACTAACTGCCCAGTGCAGAGTGGTGGGACTCTGACAGTTCAACTCAGGTGGACTAGCTGCCCAGTGCAGAGTGGTGGGATTCTGACAGTTTAACTCAGGTGGGCTAGCTGCCCAGTGCAGAGTGGTGGGACTCTGACAGTTCAACTCAGGTGGACTAGCTGCCCAGTGCAGAGTGGTGGGACTCTGACCGTTCAATTCAGGTGGACTAGCTGCCCAGTGCAGAGTGGTGGGACTCTGACAGTTCAACTCAGGTGGGCTAGCTGCCCAGTGCAGAGTGGTGGGACTCTGACCGTTCAACTCAGGTGGGCTAGCTGCCCAGTGCAGAGTGGTGGGACTGACATTCACGCTGGGCCCCCTCTTTTTTGCTATGGTGTGGCCGATATATCTGTCATTGAATACACCATAGAGAAGATGAGGGCTCACTGTGTATTGTGTGTGTGTGTGTGTGTGTGTGTGTGTGTGTGTGTGTGTGTGTGTGTGTGTGTGTGTGTGTGTGTGTGTGTGTGTGTGTGTGTGTGTGGTCGGACAGTGTTCAGCTAGATTATAATGGACTAGTGATTGACACAAATACGGAGGATAAATAGTCATTATGACATCACCACTAATGAATTTATGACCTTATGTAAGCTACAATAGGACATACTGCATGCTGTTTGTACATGCATTCACACACACACAAACACAGCACACACAAAAACACAACACATACGTGTACACACACACAACAACACACACACTGTACAGCCTTAGGGTAGTGGAACAATACAGAGGCGTTGTTGTCATCTACAGTTTATACTACAACACATTATTAGATATTGTGAGTGTGTATGTTTGTGTCCATGTGTGTGTGTGTAAAAAGCGTTTATCCTGGGCCCGACCTCTTGGACTGATGTCCGATGGTGAAGGGATCTAGTACTAATCCCTTAATATCACTACACCCCACTGAGATACTGCCACCGTTACCATGACTACACTAAGGCGGGATGTGTTGTATGGCAGAGGGTGTTGCATGGCAAAGGGTGTTGCATATAGAGCATTCCCCAGTGAAACCTAGACTACTCCTATTTGAGTTCCGTCCTGTGAGGCGAGAGATGTTTGGAGCAGGAAGGTATTTTAGGCTGTCGATGCTAATTTAACGTTTTCCCATTTCTATGTGCTAATGTAAGGTTAACTGCTGACTCAGTGTTGTTGGACATATTCCCATTTATTGTCTCTGAGATCCTTTTAAGGTTATTACCAGATTGATTTAGGCAGTGGGTATTACAGGGCTGTCTTAGTTCAGCTTGGTTACAGTGAGGCCGCAGGGTTACATTTAATATTGTTAGCGTCGATGGACATTATCCCTGTGTGGGTGGTTTTAAACCCTGTGTACTAATGCTGTGTGTGTGTGTGTGTGTGTGTGTGTGTGTGTGTGTGTGTGTGTGTGTGTGTGTGTGTGTGTGTGTGTGTGTGTGTGTGTATTATGCCTGTGCAGCAGTATTTCTGTCCACTGATGGGTGTGTATCTGTCTAAGTTCTGTCACAGTGGTATCATGGTATCAGGTAGCCCTGCCTGGCTGGCTGTCCCCAATGTGTACTCATGTATATGTTTGCAATTTAGTTAAGCAAGCCAATAGTGACGTACTTGCCAGAGATGAATTGAGACAGGTAATTGTGGCTACGTCCCAAATGGCTCCCACAGGGCTCTAGTCAACAGTAGTGCACTATATAGTGAATAGAGTGCCATTTGGGATGCAGCCTGCACAGCACAATAATAGCCTGGGTATCCATTACCTCTCTGTTGTTAGCCATGCAGGCTATTATTATGAGAGAGAGAGGGAGAGAGAGAGAGAGAGAGAGAGAGAGAGAGAGAGAGACTCCCATAGGCACAACAACAAGGGGTATAAAACATGTATGAGCATTTATAAACGGTTATAACCATGTATGCAGGTAGCCTAGCGGTTGGGCCAGTAACCGAAAGGTCACTGGTTTGAATCCTGAGCCGACTAGGTGTAAAAATCTGTCGGTGTGGCCTTGAGCAAGGCACTTAACCCTAATTGCTCTTGTAAGTCTCTCTCACAATATGTACTGTAATAGTTTTTACCCTGCTGTGCAACGTCCTCAGCTCGGCAACAAAACCAATAACAACGGAGGTGGGGCGGCTATTGGCGCAGATTCCATCTTTAAAGTACGTTACTAGAAGGCTCATAATATGTTTTGTCTCTCTGCTGGACATGTCGGCTGACTCAAAATGGCTGTTAGTCATTATTAGACATTATAAGGTGGTCCTACATGGTTATGATTAGTCATTATTCCTAATACCTACAGACTTTTAGTAAAGTTACCCAAATCTGTTTCCCCGGGTTGTAGTTGAGTTGGTTCAGGGCCTGTTATTCCCACTGGAGAGGTTTGTGTGTGTGTTTGCGTGTTTTTGGTTTTATTATCTTTGTGGGGACCAGAAGTCCTCACAAGGATAGTAAAACAAGGAAAATTAGGATAAGTGGAAACATTTCTCCCATCCCCACAAGGAAAAAGGCTTAGGGGTTAGGTTAGGGTTAGTTTTTTTTAAATTATGGAAATCAATTGTTTGGTCCCCACAAGGATACTAAAACAAACGAGTGTCCCTTTAATTTGAACTCATTATTCAAATGTCATATTGGTCCTACAGTATGTACTGCTCTAGTAGAGCAGTAACACAGAGCATGAGCACAACAGTGTGTAGATACAGATGAATATGATGAAGTTATGAATGTGTAGGATGCTGCTGGGTAGTTAACTGTCTCCGTGCCGCTAGGAAGCATCTCAGGAGGGGTTACGATTTGAGGAGGCTCAATTGAATCCTGGCAGGTAATCTGTTCAAACAAATGAGTTTGAAGTTATATTTGGCTACAGATTAGTGAGTTCCCCACTGCTCAGAGAAATCCTACAGCCAACTATTTTGTGATTATTAGTGCAGGGTCAGGAAGCCCAGGGTTGCAGTAAATACAGCACTGTATATACAATCCTATCACTATAACTGTGGTGCACAGCTTGTCCCTCAATGCATAGAAATATGTAGACCTGATGTAGCTACTCAAACAAACTCTCTCCTCCTCGCAATGACCAGATTCCTGCTCTGCTCCCTATCACAACGTGGCAGAATGAGCCAGGCTGTGTCCCAAATAGCACCCTAGCCTGGGCCTTGGTCAAAAGTAGTGCACTATATAGGGAATAGGGAGCCATTCGGAATTCACTCCCAGAGTGGAAAAGGAAGTTATCAGCTCTCTCTCTCTCTCTCTCTCTCTCTCTCTCATCCCTTACCCATAATCCTCTTGGAGTGAGAAAAGTGTTAAGTAGCAGCACACACACACACACACACACACACACACACACACACACACACACACACACACACACACACACACACACACACACAAGAAGAAAGGTGTAATGAACAGGTGTCTCTGGACTTAATCTGCTGCATGTCTTTAAATGAGCTGCCATTTTTAGAACAGCTCTTCTTCTTCCTGTTCCTGTCAGACTCATGCAGGTAGAGAGAGGTGGTTCTGCCCTGGTCACAGTACTCACTGTAGCCTGAGTGCCAGTCTGTTTCTATCAGGCTTGACAATGACAAATGGCGTTAGCAGGAGCACAAACAGATCTGGGACCAGATCTGTTTCGGTTTAAAAACTGCAACTGCTAAAAATGAAAAAAATTATATTTGTGTCATTCTCAAAACTTTTGGCCACGACTACATTGACTTGTGCTCCTGGCAGTCATAAGCATTAAGTGTTAATTGTCTGTATATGGTATCTTCCTACTGAGCCTCAGGATGATCTCTTCATCCAATTATTTGGAAGACATGGGAAGACTTAGACAGACTGAGTGGTTAGGGCTGGTCATGACACTACTATACAGAAACAGCATCTCAAATGGCACCCTATACCATAGTATAGGCACTGATTTTGACCAGGGCCCATAGGGAATAGGGTGCTCTTTGGGACGTAGCATGAGACTGTTGTGAACATGTCCAGTAGGAAGCCATGATGAGCATGTTCCAGTTACTGCTAAACTGGTGCTGAAGGGAAAAGTCATGCTGGTCCTTAGGACCACTGTATCTGACCGTATCCCACAGTCCTCTCTGCTACGCCACCCTCTGCTCCGACTTCTGAAAGGAAGAGTGGGCTTCTTAGAATTAACACATGCTAGATTGACTGGTTGGGGCACCGCAGACATATTTAGGCAGGGGAAGGAGGTCGGCAGATAGAGTAATTGGGAAGCATTTATTCCCTGGGTGGAGAAGCTCAGTGCAATGTAACAGAAAGCTGTGCCAGGTCTGCTCAGTATAATGTAATGTATTTTTTTATTTTTTATTTATCCGTTATTTTACCAGGTAAGTTGACTGAGAACACGTTCTCATTTGCAGCAACGACCTGGGGAATAGTTACAGGGATGAATGAGCCAATTGTAAACTGGGGATTATTAGGTGACCGTGATGGTTTGAGGGTCAGATTGGGAATTTAGCCAGGACACCGGGGTTAACACCCCTACTCTTACGATAAGTGCCATGGGATCTTTAATAACCTCAGAGAGTCAGGACACCCGTTTAACGTCCCATCCGAGAGACGGCACCCTACACAGGGCAGTGTCCCCAATCACTGCCCTGGGGCATTGGGATATTTTTTTTAGACCAGTGGAAAGAGTGCCTCCTACTGGCCCTCCAACACCACTTCCAGCAGCATCTGGTCTCCCATCCAAGGACTGACCAGGACCAACCCTGCTTAGCTTCAGAAGCAAGCCAGCAGTGGTACACAGGGTGGTATGCTGCTGGCATGAAGTATGAAGTAAAGAGTTTTCTCCTCTCAACGTGTCTTCTCTGAAATCCCACAGGGAAACGTAAGAGTTGGAGTGTGGATTAGTTGTTTAGGTTTCTCTTAACAGTGTAACTATCTCTGTTACATTTGATTCATTTAGCAGACAGTCTTATCCAGAACCACTTACAGGAGCAATTAGAGTTAAGTGCCTTGCTCAAGGGCACATCGGCAGATGTTTCAATTGGTTGGCTCAGGTATTCAAACAGGGAAACTTTTCGGTTACTGGCCCAACACTCTTAACCGCTAGGCTACCTGACGCCCCTGTTACATGATGCCATCAAGGCTTCCATCCGTGGGACTGGCGTGTATGTGTTGCCTTCTGTCTGTTGTGTGAAAAGCAGGTAGGGATGGATGCAACTGACAGATGGACACCATGTACTCTGCGTCATGTATCTGTGCCAACCATAACACAACAACCATCTCAAAGGAAGTTATTCCTGTCACATGTAACGTCAGTGTAAAATATGTCAAATAGGTCTTTACTCCTGAAACCTTGCATCAACAGTGTGTTTGTTTTCTCAGCTATAAATCAAATGTGTTCAGACCAAAATGTTACAAATAGTTTCTATTTGTATAGACTACTATATATTTTTGGTGTCCTTAACACTTGGATGTCAGTAAGTGATCACACACTCCTGTAAATTGACTCATGACTGTAATGTATCTCTTCTAGCTACAGCCTGTGACTGACAGAGAGGATAGGCAGACTGTGGTTCCATGTCTCATGACTGTGTAATGTATCTCTTCTAGCTACAGCCTGTGACTGACAGAGAGGATAGGCAGACTGTGGTTCCATGTCTCATGACTGTAATGTATCTCTTCTAGCTACGTCACACAGAGAGGATAGGCAGACTGTGGTTCCATGTCTCATGACTGTGTAATGTATCTCTTCTAGCTACAGCCTGTGACTGACAGAGAGGATAGGCAGACTGTGGTTCCATGTCTCATGACTGTGTAATGTATCTCTTCTAGCTACAGCCTGTGACTGACAGAGAGGATAGGCAGACTGTGGTTCCATGTCTCATGACTGTGTAATGTATCTCTTCTAGCTACAGCCTGTGACTGACAGAGAGGATAGGCAGACTGTGGTTCCATGTCTCATGACTGTGTAATGTATCTCTTCTAGCTACATCAGCCTGTGACTGACAGAGAGGATAGGCAGACTGTGGTTCCATGTCTCATGACTGTAATGTATCTCTTCTAGCTACATCAGCCTGTGACTGACAGAGAGGATAGGCAGACTGTGGTTCCATGTCTCATGACTGTGTAATGTATCTCTTCTAGCTACATCAGCCTGTGACTGACAGAGAGGATAGGCAGACTGTGGTTCCATGTCTCATGACTGTAATGTATCTCTTCTAGCTACATCAGCCTGTGACTGACAGAGAGGATAGGCACTGTGGTTCCATGTCTCATGACTGTGTAATGTATCTCTTCTAGCTACAGCCTGTGACTGACAGAGAGGATAGGCAGACTGTGGTTCCATGACTCATGACTGTGTAATGTATCTATTCTAGCTACATCAGCCTGTGACTGACAGAGAGGATAGGCAGACTGTGGTTCCATGTCTCATGACTGTGTAATGTATCTCTTCTAGCTACATCAGCCTGTGACTGACAGAGAGGATAGGCAGACTGTGGTTCCATGTCTCATGACTGTAATGTATCTCTTCTAGCTACGTCACATCAGCCTGTGACTGACAGAGAGGATAGGCAGACTGTGGTTCTATGTCTCATGACTGTGTAATGTATCTCTTCTAGCTACGTCACACAGAGAGGATAGGCAGACTGTGGTTCCATGTCTCATGACTGTGTAATGTATCTCTTCTAGCTACATCAGCCTGTGACTGACAGAGAGGATAGGCAGACTGTGGTTCCATGTCTCATGACTGTGTAATGTATCTCTTCTAGCTACATCAGCCTGTGACTGACAGAGAGGATAGGCAGACTGTGGTTCCATGTCTCATGACTGTGTAATGTATCTCTTCTAGCTACATCAGCCTGTGACTGACAGAGAGGATAGGCAGACTGTGGTTCCATGTCTCATGACTGTGTAATGTATCTCTTCTAGCTACATCAGCCTGTGACTGACAGAGAGGATAGGCAGACTGTGGTTCCATGTCTCATGACTGTGTAATGTATCTCTTCTAGCTACATCAGCCTGTGACTGACAGAGAGGATAGGCAGACTGTGGTTCTATGACTCATGACTGTGTAATGTATCTCTTCTAGCTACATCAGCCTGTGACTGACAGAGAGGATAGGCAGACTGTGGTTCTATTTATTCAACCCATCAGAAACAATTAGAACGGTTTTGGCTGCTGTTGGACCTGCCTGCCCAGGCACCTATGACATGTGGGAAACCGTATCTGCATCCCAAATGGAACCCTGTGGGCCCTGGTCAAACATAGTGCACTATATAGGGAATAGGGTTCCATTTTGGGTGCAGCGCTTGTTCTCCGGACCGGCTGCATGGGGAGAATGTGATGATTCAGGGCTCATTGTATAGATGTCACATCGATGTGGTTCTCCTACTCTGACCTGACTTAGGAACAGGCAGGTTATTGAGCAGGAGAGGGAGAGAGAGAGGAGAAAGGGGGGAGAAGAAGAGAGGGGGAGGGTAAGAGAGAGCTGGAGGGAGCGAGAGAAGGACAAAATGTGGGGAGAAGTAGAAAGAGGGAGGGAGGGAGGGAGAAAGAGAGTGAGTGAGACCGGCATTACTTAACCTGAGTTAGTTCCCTGAACTGATGCATAGGCTTTGGCTCAGCAGTCTAACTCAGCATTGTGATGTGCAGGAAGAGACCTGGGTTTGAACCCAGTCGGTCATATAGGGTGCATCTCAAAACGTATCCTATTCCCTAAGGGCCCTCGTTAAGTAGTGGACTATATAGGGAATAGGGTGTCATTTGGAAAAGGCACGTGAAGTATGAATAAAACAGCAGCGAGAGTTGGTCCTGTCCAGCTACAGAAGGTGTGAAGTAGGAGCAGGTGGTCATGGTAACGTCCTGTGGTGTGAACAGTGGGCCTGGCCCAGGGCTCACAGACCCTTCATCCTTCGGTTCCATGATGTAAGACTGGTCCACGTCATAACGTAGAGCTGCACAACCTATAGAGGGTTGACACGTCATAACGTAGAGCTGCACAACCTATAGAGGGTTGACACGTCATAACGTAGAGCTGCACAACCTATAGAGGGTTGACACCCTGCCATAGAGAGCACAATCTAGAGTGGGTTGACACCATGCCATAGAGCTTACCATCTAGAGAGGGTTGACACCATGTCATAGAGCTTACAATCTAGAGAGGCTTGACACCATGCCATAGAGCTTAGAATCTGGAGGGTTGACACCATGCCATAGATCTTAAAATCTAGAGGATTGACACCTTGCCATAGAGCTTAAAGTCTAGAGAAGATTGACACCATGTAATATAGTTTACATTCTGCAAAGGGTTGACACTGTGCTATAGAGCTGCACAATCTAGAGAGGGTTGACACCATGCCATAGAGCTTAAAATCGAGAGAGAATTGATACTGTGCCATAGAGCTGCACAATCTAGAGAGGTTTGACACTGTGCACAATCTAGAGAGGGTTGACACTGTGCCATAGAGCTGCACATCTAAAGAGCTGCACAGGGTCGCAGTAGTATTAGCTTTTATTTTTTCCTTGCAGTCATAGACTAAATTGTATCTAAATGTACTGTATTTACACACTGGATCAGTCCAGATTTCATACAAAACTGAAGTTAGGGTTATTAATCATTTTCTCCCGGGTGGATGTTAGTCACCACTACACTGACAATGTTCATGTTCTGGTGTGCATCCCAAATTGCTCACTATTCCCTATATAGAATAGGGTGCCATTTGGGATCCAGCCAATGTTGTGGTGTGTCTGCAGGTGAGGTGAGCTAGGTCTGTCAGTCTGGCCTCGTGTGGGGAGCTGGCTGCTTCAGGGAGCAACATTCATTACATCTAGGAGTTCTTCCCTAAACACTAAACTCCCAGTGACAGGCCGTTGTGTAATTGTCCTGCTGTCTGTCTGCGCGGCAGGAGCTACGTCAACTCCACTCTCTCTCAAGGAGCCATTCTCACGCTCTCAGATAGGGCTGAGGCTGGGGTACAGTATTGTGGCTACATAGTACTGCGGCTGGGGTATAGGGCTGGCGTATAGTACTGGGATTGGGGTATAGTGATGGGGTTGGGGTATAGTGCTGGGGCTGGCGTATAGTGCTGGGGCTGGCGTATAGTACTGGGGCTGGTGTATAGTACTGGGGTTGGGGTATTGTGCTGGGGCTGGCGTATAGTACTGGGGCTGGTGTATAGTACTGGGGTTGGGGGTATTGTGCTGGGGTTGGGGTATAGGGCTGGGGTTGGGGAAAAGGGCTGGGGTATAGGGCTGGTGCATAGTTCTGGGGTTGGGGTATACGGCTGGCATATAGTACTAGGGTATAGTGATGGGGTTGGGGTATAGTGCTGGGGCTGGCGTATAGTGCTGGGGCTGGCGTATAGTACTGGGGCTGGTGTATAGTACTGGGGTTGGGGTATTGTGCTGGGGCTGGCGTATAGTACTGGGGCTGGTGTATAGTACTGGGGTTGGGGTATTGTGCTGGGGTTGGGGTATAGGGCTGGGGTTGGGGAAAAGGGCTGGGGTATAGGGCTGGTGCATAGTTCTGGGGTTGGGGTATACGGCTGGCGTATAGTACTGGGGTATAGTACTGGGGTTGGGTTATAGTACTGGGGCTGGGGTATAGGGCTAGGGTTGGGGTATAAGGCTGGGGTATAGGGCTGGTGCATAGTTCTGGGGTTGGGGTATACGGCTGGCATATAGTACTGAGGTATAGTACTGGGGTTGGGTTGTAGTACTGGGGCTGGGGTATCGGGCTAGGGTTGGGGTATAGGGCTGGGGTTTAGGGCTGGTGCATAGTTCTGGGGTTGGGGTATACGACTGGCATATAGTACTGGGGTATAGTACTGGGGTTGGGTTATAGTACTGGGGCTGGGGTATAGGGCTAGGGTTGGGGTACAAGGCTGGGGTATAGGGCTGGTGCATAGTTCTGGGGTTGGGGTATACGGCTGGCATATAGTACTGGGGTATAGTACTGGGGTTGGGTTATAGTACTGGGGCTGGGGTATAGGGCTAGGGTTGGGGTATAGGGCTGGGGTATAGGGCTGGTGCATAGTTCTGGGGTTGGGGTATACGGCTGGCATATAGTACTTGGGTATAGTACTGGGGCTGGGGTATGGGGCTGGCATATATTACCGGGGCTGGGGTATAGTACTGGGGCTGGCGTATAGTGCTGGGGCTGGCGTATAGTACTGGGATTGGGGTATAGTGATGGGGTTGGGGTATAGTGCTGGGGCTGGCACATAGTGCTGGGGCTGGCGTATAGTACTGGGGCTGGTGTATAGTACTGGGGTTGGGGTATTGTGCTGGGGCTGGCGTATAGTACTGGGGCTGGTGTATAGTACTGGGGTTGGGGGTATTGTGCTGGGGTTGGGGTATAGGGCTGGGGTTGGGGTTGGGGAAAAGGGCTGGGGTATAGGGCTGGTGCATAGTTCTGGGGTTGGGGTATACGGCTGGCATATAGTACTAGGGTATAGTGATGGGGTTGGGGTATAGTGCTGGGGCTGGCGTATAGTGCTGGGGCTGGCGTATAGTACTGGGGCTGGTGTATAGTACTGGGGTTGGGGTATTGTGCTGGGGCTGGCGTATAGTACTGGGGCTGGTGTATAGTACTGGGGTTGGGGTATTGTGCTGGGGTTGGGGTATAGGGCTGGGGTTGGGGAAAAGGGCTGGGGTATAGGGCTGGTGCATAGCTCTGGGGTTGGGGTATACGGCTGGCGTATAGTACTGGGGTATAGTACTGGGGTTGGGTTATAGTACTGGGGCTGGGGTATAGGGCTAGGGTTGGGGTATAAGGCTGGGGTATAGGGCTGGTGCATAGTTCTGGGGTTGGGGTATACGGCTGGCATATAGTACTGAGGTATAGTACTGGGGTTGGGTTGTAGTACTGGGGCTGGGGTATAGGGCTAGGGTTGGGGTATAGGGCTGGGGTTTAGGGCTGGTGCATAGTTCTGGGGTTGGGGTATACGACTGGCATATAGTACTTGGGTATAGTACTGGGGCTGGGGTATGGGGCTGGCATATATTACCGGGGCTGGGGTATAGTACTGGGGCTGGTGTATAGGGCTGGCGTATAGTACTGGGTATGGGGTATAGTACTTGGGCTGGTGTATAGTACTGGGGTTGGGGTATAGTATTGGGGCTGGGGTATAATACTGAGGCTGGTGTATAGGGCTGGCGTATAGTACTGGGGCTGGGGTATAGTACCGGGGCTGGTGTATAGTTCTGGGGTTGGGGTATACGGCTGGCATATAGTACTAGGGTATAGTGATGGGGTTGGGGTATAGTGCTGGGGCTGGCGTATAGTGCTGGGGCTGGCGTATAGTACTGGGGCTGGTGTATAGTACTGGGGTTGGGGTATTGTGCTGGGGCTGGCGTATAGTACTGGGGCTGGTGTATAGTACTGGGGTTGGGGTATTGTGCTGGGGTTGGGGTATAGGGCTGGGGTTGGGGAAAAGGGCTGGGGTATAGGGCTGGTGCATAGCTCTGGGGTTGGGGTATACGGCTGGCGTATAGTACTGGGGTATAGTACTGGGGTTGGGTTATAGTACTGGGGCTGGGGTATAGGGCTAGGGTTGGGGTATAAGGCTGGGGTATAGGGCTGGTGCATAGTTCTGGGGTTGGGGTATACGGCTGGCATATAGTACTGAGGTATAGTACTGGGGTTGGGTTGTAGTACTGGGGCTGGGGTATAGGGCTAGGGTTGGGGTATAGGGCTGGGGTTTAGGGCTGGTGCATAGTTCTGGGGTTGGGGTATACGACTGGCATATAGTACTTGGGTATAGTACTGGGGCTGGGGTATGGGGCTGGCATATATTACCGGGGCTGGGGTATAGTACTGGGGCTGGTGTATAGGGCTGGCGTATAGTACTGGGTATGGGGTATAGTACTTGGGCTGGTGTATAGTACTGGGGTTGGGGTATAGTATTGGGGCTGGGGTATAATACTGAGGCTGGTGTATAGGGCTGGCGTATAGTACTGGGGCTGGGGTATAGTACCGGGGCTGGTGTATAGTACTGGGGTTGGGGTATAGTACTGGGGTTGGGGTATAGGGCTGGGCTATAGTACTGGGTCTGGCGTATAGTGCTGGGGTTTTGTACTGGGGCTGGGGTATAGTACTGGGGCTGGGGTATAGGGCTGGGGTTGGGGGTATAGTACTGGGGCTGGCATATAGTCCTGGGGCTGGCATATAGTACTGGGTTATTGCACTGGTGCTGGGGTATAGGGCTGGGTTTGGGGTATAGTACTGGGGCTGGGGTATAGTACTGGGGTTGGGGTATAGTACTGGGGTTGGGGTATAGTACTGGGGTTGGGGTATAGTACTGGGGTTGGGGTATAGGGCTGGCGTATAGTACTGAGGTATAGTACTGGGGTTGGGTTATAGTACTGGGGCTGGCATATAAGGCTAGGATTGGGGTATAGGGCTGGCATAAAGTACTGGGGTTTTGGGTATAGGGCTGGGGTATATGGCTGGAGTATAATACTGGGGTTGGGGTATAGGGCTGGCATATACTACTTGTGTATAGTACTGGGGTTGGGGTATAGTACTGGGGCTGGGGTATAGTACTGGGGCTCGGGTATAGGGCTGGCGTATAGTACTGAGGCTGGGGTATAGGGCTGGCGTATAGTACTGGGATTGGGGTATGGGGCTGGCGTATAGTACTGGGATTGGGGTATGGGGCTGGCGTATATTACTGGGGCTGGGGTATAGATAGTACTGGGGCTGGGGTATAGGGCTGGGTTATAGGGCTGGCGTATAGTACTGGGGTTGGGGTATAGTATTGGGGTTGGGGTATAGGGTTGGGGTATAGGGCTGGCGTATAGTATTGGGGTTGGGGTATAGGGCTGGCATATGGTACTGGTGTATATTACTGGGGTTGGGGTATAGTATTGGGGATGGTGTATAGTACTGGGTTGGGGTATAGTACTGGGGTTGGGGTATAGGACTGGGGTTGGGGTTTAGGGCTGGGGTATAGTACTGGGGTTGGGGTATAGGCCTGGGTTATAGGGCTGGCGTATAGTATTGGGGTTGGGGTATAGGGCTGGCATATAGTGCTGGTGTATAGTACTCGGGTTGGGGTATAGTATTGGGGCTGGGATATAGTACTGGGGTTGGGGTACAGGGCTGGCGTATATTACTGGGCCTGGGGTATAGTACTGGGGTTGGAGTATAGGGCTGGCGTATAGTACTGGGGCTGGGGTATATGGCTGGCATATATTACTTGGGCTGGGGTACAGATAGTACTGGGGCTGGGGTATAGGGCTGGCGTATAGTACTGGGGCTGGGGTATAGTACTGGGGTTGGGGTATACGGCTGAGGTATAGTACTGGGGTTGGGGTATAGTACTGGGGTTGGGGTATAGGGCTGGGGTATAGGGCTGGGGTATATGGCTGGGGTTGGGGTATAGTACCGGGGTTGGGGTATAGTACTGGGGTTGGGGTATAGGGCTGGGGTATAGGGCTGAGGTATAGGGTTGGGGTATAGTACTGGGGTTGGGGTATAATACTGGGGTTGGAGTGTAGTACTGGGGTTGGGGTATAGTACTGGGGTTGGGGTATAGTACTGGGGTTGGGGTATAGGGCTGGGGTATAGGGCTGGTGTATAGTACTGGGGTTGGTGTATAGTACTGGGGTTGGGGTATATGGCTGGGGTATAGGGCTGGCGTATAGTACTGGGGTTGGGGTATAGTATTGGGGTTGGGGTATAGGGTTGGGGTATAGGGCTGGCGTATAGTATTGGGGTTGGGGTATAGGGCTGGCATATGGTACTGGTGTATATTACTGGGGTTGGGGTATAGTATTGGGGATGGTGTATAGTACTGGGTTGGGGTATAGTACTGGGGTTGGGGTATAGGACTGGGGTTGGGGTTTAGGGCTGGGGTATAGTACTGGGGTTGGGGTATAGGCCTGGGTTATAGGGCTGGCGTATAGTATTGGGGTTGGGGTATAGGGCTGGCATATAGTGCTGGTGTATAGTACTCGGGTTGGGGTATAGTATTGGGGCTGGGATATAGTACTGGGGTTGGGGTACAGGGCTGGCGTATATTACTGGGCCTGGGGTATAGTACTGGGGTTGGAGTATAGGGCTGGCGTATAGTACTGGGGCTGGGGTATATGGCTGGCATATATTACTTGGGCTGGGGTACAGATAGTACTGGGGCTGGGGTATAGGGCTGGCGTATAGTACTGGGGCTGGGGTATAGTACTGGGGTTGGGGTATACGGCTGAGGTATAGTACTGGGGTTGGGGTATAGTACTGGGGTTGGGGTATAGGGCTGGGGTATAGGGCTGGGGTATATGGCTGGGGTTGGGGTATAGTACCGGGGTTGGGGTATAGTACTGGGGTTGGGGTATAGGGCTGGGGTATAGGGCTGAGGTATAGGGTTGGGGTATAGTACTGGGGTTGGGGTATAATACTGGGGTTGGAGTGTAGTACTGGGGTTGGGGTATAGTACTGGGGTTGTGGTATAGTACTGGGGTTGGGGTATAGGGCTGGGGTATAGGGCTGGTGTATAGTACTGGGGTTGGTGTATAGTACTGGGGTTGGGGTATATGGCTGGGGTATAGGGCTGGGGTATAGGGTTGGGGTATAGGGCTGGGGTATAGTACTGGGGTTGGGGTATAGTACTGGGTTTTGGGGTATAGGGTTGGGGTATAGGGCTGGGGTATAGTACTGGGGCTGGGGTATAGTACTGGGGTTTGGTGTACAGGGCTGGCGTATAGTACTGGGGCTGGGGTATATGGCTGGCGTATATTACTGGGGCTGGGGTACAGATAGTACTGGGGCTGGGGTATAGTACTGGGGCTGGGGTATAGTACTGGGGTTGGGGTATACGGCTGAGGTATAGTACTGGGGTTGGGGTATAGTACTGGGGTTGGGGTATAGGGCTGGGGTATATGGCTGGGGTTCGGGTATAGTACTGGGGTCGGGGTGTAGTACCGGGGTTGGGGTATAGTACTGGGGTTGGGGTATAGGGCTGGGGTATAGTGCCGGGGTATAGGGTTGGGGTATAGGGCTGGCATATACTACTTGTGTATAGTACTGGGGTTGGGGTATAGTACTGGGGCTGGGGTATAGTACTGGGGCTCGGGTATAGGGCTGGCGTATAGTACTGAGGCTGGGGTATAGGGCTGGCGTATAGTACTGGGATTGGGGTATGGGGCTGGCGTATAGTACTGGGATTGGGGTATGGGGCTGGCGTATATTACTGGGGCTGGGGTATAGATAGTACTGGGGCTGGGGTATAGGGCTGGGTTATAGGGCTGGCGTATAGTACTGGGGTTGGGGTATAGTATTGGGGTTGGGGTATAGGGTTGGGGTATAGGGCTGGCGTATAGTATTGGGGTTGGGGTATAGGGCTGGCATATGGTACTGGTGTATATTACTGGGGTTGGGGTATAGTATTGGGGATGGTGTATAGTACTGGGTTGGGGTATAGTACTGGGGTTGGGGTATAGGACTGGGGTTGGGGTTTAGGGCTGGGGTATAGTACTGGGGTTGGGGTATAGGCCTGGGTTATAGGGCTGGCGTATAGTATTGGGGTTGGGGTATAGGGCTGGCATATAGTGCTGGTGTATAGTACTCGGGTTGGGGTATAGTATTGGGGCTGGGATATAGTACTGGGGTTGGGGTACAGGGCTGGCGTATATTACTGGGCCTGGGGTATAGTACTGGGGTTGGAGTATAGGGCTGGCGTATAGTACTGGGGCTGGGGTATATGGCTGGCATATATTACTTGGGCTGGGGTACAGATAGTACTGGGGCTGGGGTATAGGGCTGGCGTATAGTACTGGGGCTGGGGTATAGTACTGGGGTTGGGGTATACGGCTGAGGTATAGTACTGGGGTTGGGGTATAGTACTGGGGTTGGGGTATAGGGCTGGGGTATAGGGCTGGGGTATATGGCTGGGGTTGGGGTATAGTACCGGGGTTGGGGTATAGTACTGGGGTTGGGGTATAGGGCTGGGGTATAGGGCTGAGGTATAGGGTTGGGGTATAGTACTGGGGTTGGGGTATAATACTGGGGTTGGAGTGTAGTACTGGGGTTGGGGTATAGTACTGGGGTTGGGGTATAGTACTGGGGTTGGGGTATAGGGCTGGGGTATAGGGCTGGTGTATAGTACTGGGGTTGGTGTATAGTACTGGGGTTGGGGTATATGGCTGGGGTATAGGGCTGGGGTATAGGGTTGGGGTATAGGGCTGGGGTATAGTACTGGGGTTGGGGTATAGTACTGGGTTTTGGGGTATAGGGTTGGGGTATAGGGCTGGGGTATAGTACTGGGGCTGGGGTATAGTACTGGGGTTTGGTGTACAGGGCTGGCGTATAGTACTGGGGCTGGGGTATATGGCTGGCGTATATTACTGGGGCTGGGGTACAGATAGTACTGGGGCTGGGGTATAGTACTGGGGCTGGGGTATAGTACTGGGGTTGGGGTATACGGCTGAGGTATAGTACTGGGGTTGGGGTATAGTACTGGGGTTGGGGTATAGGGCTGGGGTATATGGCTGGGGTTCGGGTATAGTACTGGGGTCGGGGTGTAGTACCGGGGTTGGGGTATAGTACTGGGGTTGGGGTATAGGGCTGGGGTATAGTGCCGGGGTATAGGGTTGGGGTATAGGGCTGGGGTTGGGGTATAATACTGGGGTTGGGGTATACGGCTATGGTATAGGGCTGGGGTATAGGGTTGGGGTATAGGCCTGGGGTATAGTACTGGGGTTGGGGTATAGTACTGGGGTTGGGGTATAGTACTGGGGTTGGGGTATAGGGCTGGGGTTGGGGTTGGGCTATAATACTGGGGTTGGGGTATAGGGCTGGGGATGTGGTATAGCACTGGGGTTGGGGTATAGTACTTTTGGTTGGGGTATTGGGTTGGGATATAGTACTGGGGCTGGGGTATAGTACTGGGGCTGGGGTATAGGGCTGGCGTATAGTACTGAGGCTTGGGGTATAGTACTGGGGTTGGGGTATAGGGCTGGCGTATATTACTGGGGCTGGGGTATAGATAGTACTGGCGCTGGGGTATAGGGCTGGCGTATATTACTGGGGTTGGGGTATAGTACTGGGGTTGGGGTATAGGGCTGGCAAATAGTACTGGTGTATAGTACTGGGGTTGGGGTATAGTATTGGGGCTGGTGTATAGTACTGGTTTGGGTTTAGTACTGGGGTTGGGGTATAGGACTGGGGTTGGGGTTTAGGGCTGGGGTATAGTACTGGGGTTGGGGTATAGTACTGGGGTTGGAGTATAGTACTGGGGCTGGGGTTTAGGGCTGGGGTATAGTACTGGGGTTGGGGTATAGTACTGGGGTTGGAGTATAGTACTGGGGCTGGGGTTTGGGCTGGCGTATAGTACTGGGTTTGGGGTACAGGGCTGGTGTATATTACTGGGCCTGGGGTATAGTACTGTGGCTGGGGTATAGGGCTGGCGTATAGTATTGGGGTTGGGGTATAGGGCTGGCATATAGTGCTGGTGTATAGTACTGGGGTTGGGGTATAGTGTTGGGGCTGGGGTATAGTACTGGGGCTGGGGTTTGGGCTGGCGTATAGTGCCGGGGTATAGGGTTGGGGTATAGGGCTGGGGTTGGGGTATAATACTGGGGTTGGGGTATACGGCTATGGTATAGGGCTGGGGTATAGGGTTGGGGTATAGGCCTGGGGTATAGTACTGGGGTTGGGGTATAGTACTGGGGTTGGGGTATAGTACTGGGGTTGGGGTATAGGGCTGGGGTTGGGGTTGGGCTATAATACTGGGGTTGGGGTATAGGGCTGGGGATGTGGTATAGCACTGGGGTTGGGGTATAGTACTTTTGGTTGGGGTATTGGGTTGGGATATAGTACTGGGGCTGGGGTATAGTACTGGGGCTGGGGTATAGGGCTGGCGTATAGTACTGAGGCTTGGGGTATAGTACTGGGGTTGGGGTATAGGGCTGGCGTATATTACTGGGGCTGGGGTATAGATAGTACTGGCGCTGGGGTATAGGGCTGGCGTATATTACTGGGGTTGGGGTATAGTACTGGGGTTGGGGTATAGGGCTGGCATATAGTACTGGTGTATAGTACTGGGGTTGGGGTATAGTATTGGGGCTGGTGTATAGTACTGGGTTGGGTTTAGTACTGGGGTTGGGGTATAGGACTGGGGTTGGGGTTTAGGGCTGGGGTATAGTACTGGGGTTGGGGTATAGTACTGGGGTTGGAGTATAGTACTGGGGCTGGGGTTTAGGGCTGGGGTATAGTACTGGGGTTGGGGTATAGTACTGGGGTTGGAGTATAGTACTGGGGCTGGGGTTTGGGCTGGCGTATAGTACTGGGTTTGGGGTACAGGGCTGGTGTATATTACTGGGCCTGGGGTATAGTACTGTGGCTGGGGTATAGGGCTGGCGTATAGTATTGGGGTTGGGGTATAGGGCTGGCATATAGTGCTGGTGTATAGTACTGGGGTTGGGGTATAGTGTTGGGGCTGGGGTATAGTACTGGGGCTGGGGTTTGGGCTGGCGTATAGTGCTGGGGTTGGGGTACAGGGCTGGTGTATATTACTGGGCCTGGGGTATACAGTGCCTTGCGAAAGTATTCGGCCCCCTTGAACTTTGCGACCTTTTGCCACATTTCAGGCTTCAAACATAAAGATATAAAACTGTATTTTTTTGTGAAGAATCAACAACAAGTGGGACACAATCATGAAGTGGAACGACATTTATTGGATATTTCAAACTTTTTTAACAAATCAAAAACTGAAAAATTGGGCGTGCAAAATTATTCAGCCCCTTTACTTTCAGTGCAGCAAACTCTCTCCAGAAGTTCAGTGAGGATCTCTGAATGATCCAATGTTGACCTAAATGACTAATGATGATAAATACAATCCACCTGTGTGTAATCAAGTCTCCGTATAAATGCACCTGCACTGTGATAGTCTCAGAGGTCCGTTAAAAGCGCAGAGAGCATCATGAAGAACAAGGAACACACCAGGCAGGTCCGAGATACTGTTGTGTAAAAGTTTAAAGCCGGATTTGGATACAAAAAGATTTCCCAAGCTTTAAACATCCCAAGGAGCACTGTGCAAGCGATAATATTGAAATGGAAGGAGTATCAGACCACTGCAAATCTACCAAGACCTGGCCGTCCCTCTAAACTTTCAGCTCATACAAGGAGAAGACTGATCAGATCTACAGCAGAGGTGGGAGACTCTGTCCATAGGACAACAATCAGTCGTATATTGCACAAATCTGGCCTTTATGGAAGAGTGGCAAGAAGAAAGCCATTTCTTAAAGATATCCATAAAAAGTGTCGTTTAAAGTTTGCCACAAGCCACCTGGGAGACACACCAAACATGTGGAAGAAGGTGCTCTGGTCAGATGAAACCAAAATTGAACTTTTTGGCAACAATGCAAAACGTTATGTTTGGCGTAAAAGCAACACAGCTGAACACACCATCCCCACTGTCAAACATGGTGGTGGCAGCATCATGGTTTGGGCCTGCTTTTCTTCAGCAGGGACAGGGAAGATGGTTCAAATTGATGGGAAGATGGATGGAGCCAAATACAGGACCATTCTGGAAGAAAACCTGATGGAGTCTGCAAAAGACCTGAGACTGGGACGGAGATTTGTCTTCCAACAAGACAATGATCCAAAACATAAATCAAAATCTACAATGGAATGGTTCAAAAATAAACATATCCAGGTGTTAGAATGGCCAAGTCAAAGTACAGACCTGAATCCAATCGAGAATCTGTGGAAAGAACTGAAAACTGCTGTTCACAAATGCTCTCCATCCAACCTCACTGAGCTCGAGCTGTTTTGCAAGGAGGAATGGGAAAACATTTCAGTCTCTCGATGTGCAAAACTGATAGAGACATACCCCAAGCGACTTACAGCTGTAATCGCAGCAAAAGGTGGCGCTACAAAGTATTAACTTAAGGGGGCTGAATAATTTTGCACGCCCAATTTTTCAGTTTTTGATTTGTTAAAAAAGTTTGAAATATCCAATAAATGTCATTCCACTTCATGATTGTGTCCCACTTGTTGTTGATTCTTCACAAAAAAATACAGTTTTATATCTTTATGTTTGAAGCCTGAAATGTGGCAAAAGGTCGCAAAGTTCAAGGGGCCCGAATACTTTCGCAAGGCACTGTAGTACTGTGGTTGGGGTATAGGGCTGGCATATAGTACTGGGGCTGGGGTATATGGCTTGCGTATATTACTGGGGCTGGGGTACATATAGTACTGGGGCTGGGGTATAGGGCTGGCGTATAGTACTGGGGCTGGGGTATAGTACTGGGGTTGGGGTTGGGGTATAGGGCTGGGGTATAGTACCGGGGTTGGGGTATAGGGCTGAGGTATAGTACTGGGGTTGGGGTATAGTACTGGGGTTGGGGTATAGGGCTGGGGTATAGGGCTGGGGTATAGGGCTGGGGTTGGGGTATAGTACTGGGGTCGGGGTGTAGTACCGGGGTTGGGGTATAGTACTGGGGTTGGGCTATAGGGCTGGGGTATAGGGCTGGGGTATAGGGTTGGGGAATAGTACTGGGGTTGGGGTATAGTACTGGTGTTGGAGTGTAGTACTGGGGTTGGGGTATAGTACTGGGGTTGGGGTATAGTACTGGGGTTGGGGTATTGGGCTGGGGCTGGCGTATAGTACTGGGGCTGGTGTATAGTACTGGGGCTGGGGTATTGTGCTGGGGCTGGGGTATATGGCTGGGGTTGGAGTATAAGGCTGGGGTATAGGCCTGGTGCATAGTTCTGGGGTTGGGGTATACGGCTGGCATATAGTACTGGGGTATAGTACTGGAGTTGGGTTATAGTACTGGGGCTGGGGTATAGGGCTAGGGTTGGTGTATAGGGCTAGGGTTGGTGTATAGGGCTGGGGTATAGGGCTGGTGCATAGTTCTGGGGTTGGGGTATACGGCTGGCATATAGTACTCGGGTATAGTACTGGAGTTGGGTTATAGTACTGGGGCTGGGGAATAGGGCTAGGGTTGGTGTATAGGGCTAGGGTTGGTGTATAGGGCTGGGGTATAGGGCTGGTGCATAGTTCTGGGGTTGGGGTATACGGCTGGCATATAGTACTTGGGTATAGTACTGGGGCTGGGGTATAGGGTTGGCGTATTGTAGTGGGGCTGGGGTATGGGGCTGGCATATATTACCTGGGCTGGGTTATAGCACTGGGGCTGGTGTATAGGGCTGGCGTATAGTACTGGGGCTGGGGTATAGTACTGGGGCTGGTGTATAGTACTGGGGTTGGGGTATATTACTGGGGTTGGGGGTATAGGGCTGGGGTATAGTACTGGGGCTGGGGTATAGTGCTGGGGTATAGTACTGGGGCTGGGGTATAGGGCTGGGGATGGGGGTATAGTACTGGGGCTGGCATATAGTACTGGGTTATCGCACTGGTGCTGTGGTATAGGGCTGGGTTTGGGGTATAGTACTGGGGCTGGGGTATTGTACTGGGGTTGGGGTATAGGGCTGAGGCTGGGGTATAGTACTAGGGTTGGGGTATAGGGCTGGGTTTGGGGTATAGTACTGGGGCTGGGGTATCGTACTGGGGTTGGGGTATAGTACTGTGGTTGGGGTATAGTACTGTGGTTGGGGTATAGGGCTGGCGTATAGTACTGAGTTATAGTACTGGGGTTGGGTTATAGCACTGGGGCTGGCATATAAGGCTAGGGTTGGGGTATAGGGCTGGCATAAAGTACTGGGGTTGGGGTATAGGGCTGGGGTATATGACTGGAGTATAGTACTGGGGTTGGGGTATAGTACTGGGGCTGGGGTGTAGGGCTGGGGTATATTACTGGTGCTGGGGTATAGATAGTACTGGGGCTGGGGTATAGGGCTGGTGTATAGTACTGGGGTTGGGGTATAGTACTGGGGTTGGGGTATAGGGCTGGCATATATTACTGGGACTGGGGTATAGTACTGGGGCTGGGGTATAGGGCTGGCGTATAGTACTGAGGTTGGGGTAAAGTACTGGGGTTGGGGTATAGGACTGGGGTTGGGGTATAGGACTGGGGTATAGTACTGGGTTTGGGGTATAGTACTGGGGTTGGGGTATAGGGCTGGGATATAGGGCTGGATTATAGTATTGGGGTTGGGGTATAGGGCTGGCATATAGTACTGGTGTATAGTACTGGGGTTGGGGTATAGGGCTGGGGATGTGGTATAGTACTGGGGATGGGGTATAGTACTGGGTTAGGGTATTGGGCTGGGGTATAGTACTGTGTTTGGGGTGTAGTACTGGGGTTGAGGTATAGTACTGGGGTTGGGGTATAGGGCTGGGGTATAGGGCTGGGGTATAGGGATGGGGTATAGGGTGTAGGGCTGGGGTATAGTACTGGGGTTGGGGTATAGTACTGGGGTTGGGGTGTAGTACTGGGGTTTGGGTATAGTACTGGGGTTGGGGTATAGTACTGGGGTTGGGTTATAGTACTTGAGCTGGGGTATAGGGCTGGGGTATATGGCTGGGGTATAGGGCTGGGGTATAGGGTTGGGGTATAGGGCTGGGGTATAGTACTGAGATTGGGGTATAGTACTGGGGTTGGGGTATAGGGCTGGGGTTGGGGTATAGTACTGGGGTTGGGGTATATGGCTGGGGTATAGGGTTGGGGTATAGTACTGGGGTTGGAGTGTAGTACAGGGGTTGGGGTATAGTATTGGGGTTGGGGTATAGGGTTTGGGTATAGGGCTGGGGTATAGTACTGGGGTTGGTGTATAGGGCTGGGTTTGGGGTATAGTACTGGGGTTGGGGTATATGGCTGGGGTATAGGGCTGTTGTATAGTACTGGGGTTGGGGTATAGTACTGGGGTTGGGGTATAGTATTGGGGTTGGGGTATAGGGTTTGGGTATAGGGCTGGGGTATAGTACTGGGGTTTGGGTATAGTACTAGGGTTGGGGTATAGTACTGGGGTTGGGGTATAGTATTGGGGTTGGGGTATAGGGTTTGGGTATAGGGCTGGGGTATAGTACTGGGGTTGGGGTATAGTACTTTTGGTTGGGGTATAGTACTGGGGTTGGGGTATAGTACTAGGGTTGGGGTATAGTACTGGTGTTGGGGTATAGTATTGGGGTTGGGGTATAGGGTTTGGGTATAGGGCTGGGGTATCGTACTGGGGTTGGGGTATAGTACTTTTGGTTGGGGTATAGTACTGGGGTTGGGGTATAGTACTGGGGTTGGGGTATAGTACTGGGGTTGGGGTATAGTATTGGGGTTGTGGTATAGGGTTTGGGTATAGTGCTGGGGTATATAACTTTTGGTTGGGGTATTGGGCTGGTTTATAGTACTGGGGTTGGGGTATAGTATTGGGGTTGGGGTATAGGGTTTGGGTATAGGGCTGGGGTATAGTACTGGGGTTGGGGTATAGTACTTTTGGTTGGGGTATAGTACTGGGGTTGGGGTATAGTACTGGGGTTGGGGTATAGTATTGGGGTTGGGGTATAGGGTTTGTGTATAGGGCTGGGGTATAGAACTTTTGGTTGGGGTATTGGGCTGGGGTATAGTACTGGGGTTGGGGTATAGTACTTTTGGTTGGGGTATAGTACTGGGGTTGGGGTGTAGTACTGGGGTTGGGCTATAGTGATGGGGCTGGTGTATAGTGTTGGGGCTGGCGTATAGTACTGGGGCTGGTGTATAGTACTGGGGTTGGAGTATTGTGCTGGGGCTGGTGCATAGTTCTGGGGTTGGGGTATACGGCTGGCATATAGTACTGGGGTATAGTTCTGGGGTTTGGGTATAGGGCTGGGGTATATTACTGGGGTTGAGGTATAGTACAGGGGTTGGGGTATAGGGCTGGGGTATAGTACTGGGGTTGGGGTATAGGGCTCGGGTTGGGGTATAGGGCTTGGGAATAGGGCTGGGGCTGGGGTGTGGGCCGTGCCACCTATGATGTCAGAACTCCAAGTCAACCTCAGCTCCAACTCAACAGCTATGTATTGCTATTCTGTGTATATCTCTTCCCCTTTAACGCTTAGCAGAGGAAACCACACTTCTGTCCACTAGAGAGCAGTGTAACCTCAGCCAAATACAGTCAAACCTGGAGGCTACTGCTTATAATGTGTGAAACAAAGAGGGTCAAAACTAGAAAATGAGACAGATATGAAGATATAAAATCTATAGACGTGATGATAGAGACAGACTGTGTGTGTGAGACTGGTCTTAGACTGTATGTCTGTAGACATCCTGTTTGGTATACAGTCTATGGACATGAACCTGGTTGTCACCCTTTTGACTGTCATCTGACCTCTTTATTGTGAGGGGTGATGTGTGGGTTACTAGTGTCATGAGGAAGAGTGGATTCAGGGATTAAACCACGAGACCACAGGCTCTGTACCAAAGAGGACTTTTTCTAACAAGATGTGTCTGCTGCTGTAAATGTGTTAAGAAATGGTTGGTGAATGGTTTGGAAGTCTGGAAGTAGTGAGACCCTCAGCTAGAGTTCCAGAGTCTTATTCAATCAATTCAGGTGTGACATGACAGCACAAACATCATGACAGCACAATATTTTATTATTTAGTTCCTGTGAATCTTTCTTATTTATGTTTTTACTGTCATTTTAAAACGTTATGATTTCTATTGTTGTGTTTTTGTCATCATCATCATCACTGATATCTTGATCATATGCCTTAAAGCTATTACAATATACAGTAATTATGTTCATCATCATCATCACTGATATCTTGATTATACTGTATGCTTTAAAGCTATTACAATATTCAGTAATTATGTTCATCCTCGTCATCATCATTGTTTATGTCTATGTATGTATTTATTTGTGTTGTTTTGTGTGTGTTCTCCATGTCTTTGTGTTGTTTTGTGTGTGTTCTCCATGTCTTTGTGTTGTTTTGTGTGTGTGTTCTCCATGTCTTTGTGTTGTGTATGCACTGAGCACTGAGCTGTCCACACTTATCTTTTTAGGGTCAAAGAAGAACAAAAGCCTCAGCCGGCACAGTAAGTAACACATTACCCAGAGTGCTCTAGGCTTTGACACTTCTTCCTGTTGGTCAATGTAGCTTCCTGTCACAGTGGGCCCCGCCCCTTCTCCCCTGATATTGGCTCGCCCTGTTGTGTCATTTGCATTCTGGGAGCTTCACCTTCAGGCTCCTTACTTCCTCATCCATGTGTGAACTGGATGCTTCTATTCAGCTACTTTCCGTCCTGCATTGTGTCCAAATCTACCTCTAAACACAGCAACTATCTGATCAATATGAAAACGTTATACTACTACTCCACTACCACCTTCCTAACTATTGGCTGACCATTCAATGCAATTCCCATTTCCATTGGCTGTAGCTTCTTTCCTGCTTTTATACTTCCTCTCCTCCTCTTTCTCTGTGGTTGTGGATGTGGTTGACTGTCCCTCTTTCTTGGTCTGCTGTGATCACAATGAATGTCCCTGCTAGGCTTCCGTACAGTACCGCCACTCTGACTTTGTGTAAGCCTTGCTGGGTGTGTGTGCTTTAATGGGGGATACCCTTGTCTCAGCCAGCCCAGACAATGTGTTGATTCTTCATCTTTCTGTGGTGTGGTGTACAGTCACGTTGTTTGCTTACTTATTTGAACAGGTGGTTTAGTCCCTTTAGTGGGATCACTGAGCTGGTAAATAACGTTCTGCAACCTCAGCAAAAGTCCCAAAATGAGAAGGAGCCTGAGCCTGTGTCTGAGCCTGAGACGTAAGTAAGATGTGCACTGTCTGCCCCTGAACCAGACAGTTACTGTAGGATGCCTAAACATACAGTATGGCTGACTAGTGTGGTCTGTACAACATGTTTGACCTCTGACCTGTCAGATACTGCCAAGAGCATAGGCGGCGCGTGAGTCTCAATTTTGGGGAAGCTCATTTTCACCATAAAAATGTTCCTTTATAATAAAGCATTCCATGCATCACCACTTTTGCAGACTTATGTAAGATAGTCTGCTATTTCCAATGTGATGAGTCGATGGGATAGTCATGATTTATGCTAATAATATAACTCAATCACTGTTTGGGAAATATATGGGCTTTTATAAACACATTTCATGCAATTCTACTACACTTTATATGACTGGAGATGTATTTTTTATTGAACCTTTATCTAACCAGGCAAGTCAATAAGAACAAATTCTTATTTACAACGATGGCCTGGCAAGAGGCAAAAAGCCTCCTGGGCTGGGACAAAAACTTTGTAAGCCAAAACGGACAACACAGACAGAAGTCACTGGCAACAGCACAAATACAACAGCAAACAAACAGTGGATGTGTGTGTGTGTGTGTGTGTGTGTGTAGTAAAACAAAGTTCTTCCTTATATAAGGCATGGCAAATTATTGACATGGGGTGACAACTAGAAACAATGACATGTCTGAACAACCTGTTCCTTCTCCAGGGACACCAGGTCATTGAGTTTTATGTTGTTTTGGAGGGAATTCCATGACAAGGGGGCTGTGTAATGACAGGACCTTTTTCCATGCTCAGTTCAAATTTCCGTGACTCTTAGCCTATAAACAAGATTGAGATCTGAGCTTGTATGTGTTTTTATTTCAAGCTAGAAGAGAGGATAGATAAAATTGTAGTTTTCCTAAAATGACCTTATAAATTAGAACTTGCCAGTGTTGGAGCCTGCGTGTTACTATTGATGTTCATCCGACAGATCACAATGGAGAGTTATATAGACATCTCTGATTTGTGACAAAACGAAGGCCTGCATGATACACAGAGTCAAGAGCCTTCACTGTACTGTAGAGCTTGAGGCTCGTACATACATAGCTGAATCTTTTATTACGACAAAAATTACAGGGTATCTTAAACTCTGCTGACTGTCAAACAGATCAATAAAAATCTAATAGGTCAATACTATCTAATAGGTCAATACTATCTAATAGGTCAATACTATCTAATAGGTCAATACTATCTAATAGGTCAATACTATCTAATAGGTCTACGAAAAGAGGAGCCAGAAAGACAATATGGAAGAGGAAATGATTGTCCAAAAACTGACCCAATGATAAAGACAGTGAATATGCACACTCACCGGGGATACGGCCGATGCTCCGCTAAAATAGGTTACTATTCGCTCAAATAAATTGGGAATTTTTATAAAAGGCAGATTAGTCTTTTGATGGTGTTCTCCATACAAAAATAGCCATTTGCTGTTCCACCGAAGTTTTCACGCGATTGTATTTTGAAATATTGCGATATGCCTGGCTGGGCCTCTCTTTCGCTGACATTCGCAACTCAACAATCATCTATTCGGTATTTGCCGTGCACGCTGCCCAAATTGAGGACCCTTCCGGATATGCGATTTAAACAATCCACAGGTTTTTATTATTTTTAAGAAGCTTTTTGGTGTAGTAATGATTTTATGTATTTTTGTGTAGACTATTCTGTATTAGGCTATATAATTTTGGCAATTAATTCATTTTACTTTAGGATAAACCTTATGTACGCGCTGCCTATGGCCAAGAGTCAATTCTGCTTTCAAATTATACTTTTGGACAGCTGGAGCAAGCACACAATTTTTCTTCAGGAAAATGACCATAGTCTTTAGGTTTATTTTACTATGGTGAAGAATACAAGAAATGTAATCTATAAAATGCATGATACATTTTTGGATTAAGTGACAGCCATTTACATTTTAAAACTGTAATAGTGCTACAATAGGAACAGATTATATCAATATTGCATTGTGGTTGAATAAATGCGTCTTGTTTCTGTGATATAGCACCGTGATTGTGCTATATCACAGAAACATGACATCAGATGGTGACATCAATGTTATGTCACTCAGTCTGACATCCACAAGGAACACAATTTTAATCATTTAAAAGTCATGTCTTGATAAAATAACCTCCTGAGTTCATACTTAAGGCCAAC
The DNA here is from genome assembly GCF_013265735.2 of Oncorhynchus mykiss. Lineage (NCBI taxonomy): Eukaryota > Metazoa > Chordata > Actinopteri > Salmoniformes > Salmonidae > Oncorhynchus > Oncorhynchus mykiss. Next base: position 28,102,288 of record NC_048566.1, on the reverse strand, counting down.
AGGCAGACACGTATTGAGTTTCCGGTCTTGGCTGGGTCCTGGTAGGGATACTATGTTAGCTCCGTCATATGGTATACAGTAGAGGACAGGGCAGGGCTCATGTTTCGGCCTGTTTATGCAGCCTGTGTTAGTGTGGTTCAGAGGTAAGAAGGGTCGGATAGACAGCCAGAGCTGATACAATGAGCAGCATATGATTACATGTCAGCTGTGTCATGCGTGTTTGACCAGGTTTGACCGAGAGGGAGACGGATGAGGAACGGGAGCCATCCACCAGCTGCCTGAACCTCTCAATACACCCCTCTCCTCCCCCTTTCTCCTCCTCTATTTCTCTCCTCCTCCTTCTCAATCTATTCCTCTCCATATTTTCCCTGGCCATCTCCTCTACCTACCCCTCCTTTCCCTCTCTTTCTTCTTCTCCCTATCTCTTCCTACCCCTCTCCTCTTCCTAACCCTCTTCCTGGTTTAGAGAGAGTTGCATCTTGAATGGCAGCTCTCTAGTGACTCTCAATAGTGAATCTAGAAGCCTCTATATGCCCACTAAACCAGCGGTTCTCAAACTTTTTGGGGCCAGTAACCCCTTTTGCAATAACAAATTCATCAGGGATCCCCCATAACTCGAGTGAGATAAAAATAGCAAGGAGTTTTACTATGACTTCGGTAGTGCATGGCCGGACAATCCACGTCTCAGACTGTGGGAAGAAACATTTTAAAGACCCACCTCTTGGCAACGGATGTCACGTTCTGACCTTATAGTTATTTTGTTATGTCTTTGTTTTAGTATGGTCAGGGCGTGAGTTGGGTGGGTAGTTTATGTTCTTTTTTCTATGTTGTGGTTTTGTGTTTGACCTGGTATGGTTCTCAATCAGAGGCAGGTGTCATTTGTTGTCTCTGATTGAGAATCATACTTAGGTAACCCTTTCCCACCTGTGTTTTGTGGGAGATTATTTTCTGTTCTGTGTTTTGCTTCCCTGTTCAGGACTGTTTGTTTTGTTGTTTTATTGTTTTTGTTCAGTGTTCAGTATTCTTATTAAAACAATATGGACATTTACCACGCTGCGCATTGGTCCTCCTCTTCTTCCACCCACGACGAGCGTTACAGAATCACCCACCAACCAAGGACCAAGCAGCGTGGTATTGGGCAGCAGCGATCTCCGGACTCGTGGACATGGGAGGAGATTTTGGACGGAAAAGGACCCTGGGCACAGGCTGGGGAATATCGCCGCCCCAAGGCAGAGCTGGAGGCAGCGAAAGCTGAGCGGCGGCAATATGAGGAGGCAGCTATAGGCCAGCCCCCAGCAAGTGCCATGCGAGAGTAGGCATCCAGCCAGGGCGTGTTATGCCAGCCCAGCATGTTTGGTCTCCAGTACGCCGTTTCGACCCAGGGTATCCTGCGCCGGCGCTGCGTGCTGTGTCTCCGGGGCGCTGGGAGGGTGCAGTGCATCCTATGCCTGCGCTCCACCCGTCCCAGGCGAATGTGGTTATGGAGCCTAAGGGAGAGGTGCGAGTGGTATGCACCAGATCTCCAGTGCTCACCCACAGCTCGGTTCAACCTGTGCCTGCACTCTGGATGGTCCGGGCTAAAATGGTGATCCAGCCGGGAGGAGTGGTGCCAAGGCTGCGCACCAGGGCTCCAGTAATCCCCCACGGCCCGGTACATCCGGTGCCTCCTCCAAGCACCAGGCCTCCTGTAGGTCTCCCCAGCTTGGTGGGTCCTGTGGCAGCCCCACGCACCAGGCTGTCTCTCCGTCTCTTCCCTCCAGGTCCGCCCGTCTGTCCTGAGCTGCCAGAGCCACCCGTCTGTCCTGAGCTGCCAGAGCCACCCGTCTGTCCTGAGCTGCCAGAGCCACCCGTCTGTCCTGAGCTACCAGAGCCACCCGTCTGTCCTGAGCTGCCAGAGCCGCCCGTCTGTCCTGAGCTGCCAGAGCCGCCCGTCTGTCCTGAGCTGCCAGAGCCGCCCGTCTGTCCTGAGCTGCCAAAGCCGCCCGTCTGTCCTGAGCTGCCAAAGCCGCCCGTCTGTCCTGAGCTGCCAGAGCCGCCCGTCTGTCCTGAGCTGCCAGAGCCACCCGTCTGTCCTGAGCTGCCAGAGCCGCCCGTCTGTCCTGAGCTGCAAGAGCCGCCCGTCTGTCCTGAGCTACCAGAGCGGCCCGTCTGTCAGGAGCTGCCGGAGCCGTCCGTCAGTCAGGAGCTGCCGGAGTCGCCCTTCACGCCGGTGCTGCCGGAATCGCCCTTCCCTCCGGCTCTGGCGGAATCTCCCTTCCCTCCGGCGCTGCCGGAGTCTCCCGCCTGTCCGGTGCCGCCGGAATCTCCTGTCCATTCGGGGCCCGCTGCAGGGGTCCCCAGTCCGAGGTCGGCGCCGAGGGTTGCCGCTCCCAAGGCGCCACTTAAGTGGGCCGAGACTATGATGGAGTAGGGTCCACGTCCGCGCCAGAGCCGCCACCGCGGGACAGACGCCCACCCAGACCCTCCCCTATAGGTTCAGGTTTTGCGGCCGGAGTCTGCACCTTTGGGGGGGATTACTGTCACGTTCTGACCTTAGTTCTTTTGTTATGTATTTGTTTTAGTATGATCAGGGCGTGAGTTGGGTGGGTAGTCTATGTTCTTTTTTCTATGTTGTGGTTTTGTGTTTGACCTGGTATGGTTCTCAATCAGAGGCAGGTGTTGTTCGTTGTCTCTGATTGAGAATCATACTTAGGTAACCCTTTCCCACCTGTGTTTTGTGGGAGATTATTTTCTGTTCTGTGTTTTGCTTCCCTGTTCAGGACTGTTTGTTTTGTTGTTTTATTGTTTTTGTTCAGTGTTCAGTATTCTTATTAAAACAATATGGACACTTACCACGCTGCGCATTGGTCCTCCTCTTCTTCCACTCACGACGAGCGTTACATCGGAGACCAAAAAGTTGCAGTTTTCAAGCTAATTTCTTGCCGTTTTAGACATTTTGTCATGGAACAGAGAGATTTTTTGTTGTTACAGCATCTAAGCTAATATCCTGCAATTCTACACATTTTGCCATGAGGCAGAGAGAAAACGTAGCAATTTTAAAGCGTAAAGCTGGAGTCCTTAACTGAAACAATAACAAAGCGGTCATTCCGCCTCTGTTTTAGTAAAAAGCTGGGGGATGGGCCTGGAGAAATGTAACCACTCTCAAATTCATAGACAGAGCTATGGATGCAAGGACTGACCATCCATGATATCAAAATGATAGTTTTACTAATGTTCTGAGGCTATACAGTGTTTGTTTACATTTACATTGTTTACAAACATTGGAGTAAAACAAGCTATTTTGTGTTCTGATGGGCTAAGACAGTTGAACTAAACTCATGAGGCATTTAGGAGTTATATTCTTCAAGACTCAATTGGTATATCATGGTATTCCATACCAAAAATGAATGTAGCAACTAAGGATTCCAGTTTTAAAGTACAGTGCATTTAGGTAAAAACATAATTTTTTTGCAGAATACAAGAACATAATACATATAGTATGAAGTTGAAAAAAAATTAATTGGTGGGGCACTGTGGATACCAAAATCCCTGGTAGCCTCCCAAGCCCATGTGACCCAGGGTTAAGAACACAAGTTGTAGATGAATTATGTTACATTGTATTTTATTGCATTGTATTACACCATCTGAACTTATTCCACGGATCCCTTGGCCCAAATTGAATCTGTGGTTTGAAGTATTATTTTTTTGTGTGTCTGGCGTCGGACCCCATTTCGAGAACCCCTGCCCTAAACAGCAGACACTGCTACCCAATATGCACATACCATTAACAAGTCTTCTGTCTGTAGACTTTTTCTGGTGTCTGTGTGTTTGTCTGTGTGTTAAACAACACCACACCACCACGTCCCACGTCTAATCTGTGTTCAGTACATAGTGACAGTAGTAGCCCAGTGTTCATTCGGAGTGGGCAGAGCAGCGTGGCAGTGTGACACAGAGAGGTGCCATCCAGGGTCCCGTCTCTATCTAGTGTTCAGCAGGGTGATCGTCATCAGACAAGGCCCAGCCACATCGAGTCACGCGCCAATTACATTTGGGATCTAAAGAAAAGGCCTGTTTGTGGGAAAGAAGAGGCAGCATGTTTATCACCTATGCGACACCAGGCCATGCATACGGACGGTAAAAAGGATAGCTCTGGTTAATAATTCACGTGACTAATGAATGTTGCAGGGGAAAATGTGGAGACGAAACCAATTCTAAACGCCATATCATGAAGTCAGCCAGGGTTTTAGTTTCTAAGGATACACCCGATTGACATGTGTCATACAAAATGCATGCTGGTCTGTCTGTGTGAGGTAGCGTTTCAGGGTCCTCTGGTCCTCAGGTCCGATTGGACCTGTCATATGTGGGTGCATTGGGAGAGTATAGGAAAAGATGACACTGAATGTACATCTAGTGTTTTGAGCAGGCGGTGCAGATTAAAAGAGAACGTTGAGCTAAAAGCTTCCTTCCAAATGACCCCCTTTTTTTTAATTTGCCACCCTTTTCCCACAGGGCACTAGTCAAAAGTAGTGCACTGTGTAGGGAATAGGATGCCATTTGGGACGTATACAAAGTCTTTTGAAGGGTGCCGTTGTTTCAGTAATCCACATGGAGGCCTACTCAATAGTCTGATTCCTCTGCACTGTCTAAAGGCACTGTTAGCCCGATGGTTGGATGGATGCTGTAGTGTAGGGCTACCCAGTCATGATGTTGTTGCTGTGAAAAACAGATGTGATGTGTTCTTTCCACTGAAGTGTGGGCATTGACATTTGGAGGGCTGTATTAGCTTACGTCTCGGGCCCCGCCCTGAAATAGAAACACAGGTACAAATGATTCATTAAACTCCGGGAACCTGAGTAAGTGGAATTAAGTTAGGCTTTTAAACTTGTGATGCAAACTCTATACCTTCCTACCTGGCCCGCCTTGTTTCAGTAAAGATGGGTGCAACTCTATGTGAATGGAGAACTATAGTGACAGTACAACAATATGCAATGCAGAACATACAAACATTTCTCTGACAGTTGTGTGTAACAAACTGTAGGTTATTTGGTTGACAAAACCTTTTGGTTACACTTTCTATAAGTATATATAATCAAGGCCATTATAAAGCATGTTCCTCATAGAAAGTGTTCCCTCCATTTCTCTTAGAAAGGAATCAGAGCTACATACGCTGCTTTGCTGTCTACCAACACTAATGGACTTCACACAACATCCTGCAGTTAGCTACAGCACAAAGACATCTGAAATGACTTCCTATCCCCTGAAGTGCATTGTTATACTCTGACGAAAGTAGTGCACTTTAACGGAACTAGGGACTAGAGAGCCATTTAGGACAACGTTTCTGTTCTGAACTGATCTTTTCCTAACTGCGCTCCTCTCTTGCTTCCTTCCTTGCAGGAAGTTGCACCAGCAGTTTGAGAGCTACAAGGACCAGGTGAAGAAGATGGGGGATGATACGACCCCGCAGACGGGGACGACAGGAGAACCCCAGAAGAACCCCAACGACTCTCCTACCTGCGGGATTTGCCACAAAACCAAATTCGCTGACGGCTGCGGCCACCTCTGTTCATATTGCCAAACGAAATTCTGTGCTCGGTGCGGAGGACGAGTGTCTCTGCGGTCAAATAAGGTGAGGAGGTTGAGCCTAGCTACCTCTGTTTGTCTGTGTCTATGAATTCACTCACGCACGCACGCACACACACACACGCATGCATACCTGGAAAAATGTTTTGTAGTGATTGTCCTCTTGTAAGATTACAGTGAGAAGGTGGAAGTAATTTGTCAATACAATTCGTTTTATACAATCACATGCAGGCCAGTCCAGTCCAGCTGTCGTGAGAGAGTGTTTTTTTGCTGATACTCTCTCTCTTGGGTCCCAAAAATAGCCTGACTAGTACATTCATTTCTGTCTCAAATCAAATCCTCCACTGGGTTATGAAACATTAGTGTGAAATCAGAAACTGGGCCTCAAGCCAGATACAGACAGTGGTGCAGCTCACAACACATCCCTACTGACGATCTATACCATATACCAACTCCTACCAATGTTTCTCCCATTCATATTCTCTGCATGACTGTGAATCTGGTGAAGGATGATTCTAGATGCAGTGATTTCTTCAGGTCTTGTTTTTAGCATGGCGTCAGGTAGCCTAGTAGTTATAAGTGTTGGGCAGGGCCTCCCGAGTTGCACAGGAGTCTAAGGCACTGCATCGCAGTGCTAGCTGTGCCAGCTGTGCCACTAGAGATTCTGGGTTTGAGTCCAGGATCTGTCGCAGCCGGCCGCGACCGGGAGGAGGTGCGGCACACATTTGGCCCAGCGTCGTCCGGGTTAGCCTTGTCAAGGGATAGCCTTATCTAATCGCGCACTAGCGACTCCTGTGGCGGGCTTGGCGCAGTGCATGCTGCCACGGTCGCCAGGTGTACGGTGTTTCCTCCGACACATTGGTGCGGGTTGGAAGGGCATTGTGTCAAGAAGCAGTGCGGCTTGGTTGGGTTGTGTTTCGGAGGACGCATGGCTCTCGACCTTCACCTCTCCCGAGTCCATACGGAAGTTGCAGCGATGAGACAAGACTAACTACTACCAATTGGATACCACGATATTGGGGAGAAAAAAGGGGTGAAAAAAAACATTTAAAAGTGTTGGGCCAGTAGTCGAAAGGCTGCTGGTTTGAATCCCAGAGTCGATGTGCCCTTGAGCAAGGCACTTAACCGCAGTAGCTCTGGATAAGAGGGTCTCCTAATTATGTCATATGTAAATCTCTTTCTTTACCACTGGGGGGAGCTTCTCCCCTGGCGTCTCACAACAGCCCCAAATCTCATGTCTGCTGTGTATTACCATGCTGCTCCACTGTCTAACTAACTAACCTTGTTGTGAAATCCTCCTACAGAGTAAGCCTTGATTTATTATTATGTGACTGAGTGTTTATGCTTGGTGCCGTCCAATACCCTCACTGTCGGAATGCGATGTGTCAAAGTGTACTAATGTCACTCACAATCTTTCTCCCCGTTCCTTTCTTCCTCTCTCTCTCTCTGTCCCTGTCTTTCACTCCCTCTATCTCTGTCTGCTGCATTCCTGCTCTCGCGGAATTGCAACAGGAGGACAAAGTGGTTAGCAAATCCTTTTCCAACCTTTTTCGCATCTCGACTAAGAAAAGTCTGAATAGAAGCATCACTCCTTCGCCCCCATAAGATGCTTCTCAGACTGTAATATACACATACAGTACCCTGAACACATGATTTTTGACCAATCACATCTGTGAGTCAATCATATCATGTTGAAGGCCAGACCAAAATGGAACATATAAAGTATATGTCAGAAAATATATTTTGGTGTCTTTGTTCCATTTTCAGTGCAAAGTTTGTACCAAATCCCTGTCAAAGTTTTCCCTTAACAGCTATGACTGAGCTGAGAGTCCACCTCCACGGGACCTTCCGTCCGTCGGCTGCCAAGGCTGCCTGTCTGTCTTTGTTGTTGACTGATTATGGGTGGAGGATGGGTTTCCTCCAGAGTTGTAGCCTACAGATGGTGTTGAGTCGTGGCTGTGGGCTGGCAGGAGGCAGCAGCAGCAGTAGGCTTGGGACAGTGTGATGAGTAGTGGGAGTGTTGGCAGATCTGCCCTGGGATCAGATCAAAGGATAGGAGGATAGGCCCACTGCTGCCCTGCCCACTGTTAGCCTGGTATTGTAGCGATCTGTCTTCTTGGCCATGAAAATACATTGGTTGCATCCCAAATGGCACATGCAGCTAAAGTATTTGAAAGGAAAACAGTTGTTATTACTGGTCTGGATGTGGAGGAGGTGCAGTAGAGGAATGGAGATGGAGATGGATGGATGGTGGGGGTGGAGGTGGAGGTGTACATACGTTCAGTAGATGTGCTGCTGTCTCAGCCAGAGGGACGTTGTTTACACAGACACTGCCTCCCCTGTATCTAGTTGCAGGGCTCCAAGCCCTCACGGAGCCCTCAGGGCCAGCTGATCCAGGGGTTTGGTTCCCAGACAGGGATGTGTGACCAGATAGTTTTTCAACCCAAGAAGGGGGCTGTCACTGGGGGCCCGACTGCTGGACCTCTGAGGGCAGGGCCCATGGACCTAAACGATGTCTCAAATGGCACCCTATTCCCTATATAGTGAACTACTTTTGACCAGAGCCCTACACATGTTGGACACAATAAAGCCCTTTCATGTTCACACACACACGCCGCGTGCACACAGACTCACACCCAACACTCTTCAGAGTCTCATAATAAGAATAGATGTTATGTTATTGCAAGTTCGTTAACTAAGACTATATAGCTCAGTTGGGGATGTTTTGGTCAGCCCAACCACCTGCAGTAGCTTGTCACGTCTGAAAGCTTGTGTGTCAGTCAAAGAGGTGCTTGTGGTGGTGGTGAAATCTGTCCTTTTTCCATCAGTATTCTCTTTCCTTCCCACAACCAGTGGTAGCCGTGATGAGAGATCTCTTGTTCTGTGAAACGGCATCAATATTTACACGCCTCAGTGTCTGGGGCCTCTAACAGAGCTGTTGGACACTGGAATACGATAGGACAGACTTGCTGCTGAGAGTTTCACAGAGAGGCAGGAGAAGAATCAGGAGTGAAGGTTTGAGATGGATTTGAGCTACATTAAACTGAGCCCCGAGATGATTTATTTTCTTATTTAGTCTAGTATAGCCTATCAGACTCATGGTTATGACAATAAAATATGATATTTTGTTATATATCTTTGGTTGATATTAGCCTACAGTAAAGAGGTGAAGGACATCCAGTCTGATAAGACAGTACTGAAGGCCTTTATGTGTAACCACAGGTCAGTCTAGTCTCGGCTCAGCTGCTACACAGTAGACAAAACTTACACCAGGAAGGATTTTAGAGATATAGATGGAGCCTTTGAAAGACATACAGTGCACTATGTACATTTTTTGAACCCCCAGAATCCCTATCCCTCCTCAGTCCTTATAGTAGGACTGTTCAACATTTCAATTCCTCTGATGTTGCTAAAAAATGCCTCAGGAATCAAGTCTCCTGAGACCAAGTCATTCGTGATTAACATGACTTTTGAGGACATCACATGTGCTGTGGTGCTCTTGGCTCTCAGCTTTCATTCACTCTGCTGCAAACGAACAGAACTCACACTTATTGGATCTTTCTGGACTCATCAAAGTAAAAATAGCCTAATATTCCAGTGAATTTAGAAGAACACGTTGTTGTGGCGCATCAGAATTAGCTTGGTGAGTCCCTGAGCGTCACGGGCGTGTAAGGGCACACACTGGATTCTTTGAGCACAGTTGGGCCGCCCAGCACCACGGGGGGACGCGCTGCATTTATAATGAGCTCGAATAATCCTCGGTAGCGGGAGACTCACACCCGCATCTATTAGTAATGAAGACTTAACTAGTAGGTCTAATACAGCGGCGGTAAAACATGATTGCTCACTCTTGCACATCTTTCCTCCCACGAAGCTGCTTCTGTATGCTTCTTTTTTGTGTGCCGCGTTTCAAAATTGGAATCCTTTACTGCATTTATGAAGGGACTGTATCGTTTTCTATTTGACATCGTGGCAGACACGTATTTTGTTATTTTCTGTAAATAATCTGTCTAGAAAATAATTATGGTTGGAATTTAAGACTGTCTGACTGGGTGGTATTATTTGCAGCCTGGACAAATCACATACATTATTAGCATCGCGTAACCTTCACGCGGGCTACATTGAGCAGAGCTAGCTGCCTGTCTGTTGTTCGACTAGGTACTGTCCGCGGTGCTGAACGGTGTTGAAGGTCGGCGCCTCAGTCTGTCTCCTCCTGATTTTACTGCACGCTGCCCCGTAACATTTCCAACAAATTAGGATTACATACATTGTTTTTCCTGCACGGACACGATGCTTACCGTCGTTACCATGGGTAAGCTAAATGTAAAATGGATTGTCTTGGCTGCAAGTCATTTAATACGCTGGGCTCACAATCAGCCGTTTGGATACTGCATTTACAATGCACATGTAGGCTATAGACTGTTGTGCACTGTTTGCATAAGTAGTCAGAGTATTTTAATGTAGATGATAATATGACCAATGATGAATGAATTATATGCTATTATGAATGCCTACATGTTATAAACACCTTGTTATAGCCTGGTAGTCTGAACACGTTTATATGGATGTTTTAGGCCATGTAGTGCTCATTTTCGGTGAAAGTTCTCATTACATCATGTTCTCTGAAATTCTGAATATATATGGTGTTTTCTAAAATGTGTGTGAAACAGTGAACAGCGCTTTGATAAGCCGACTTTGCATGCCAAATGCCTAAGTAATACCAAAAATAGACTTTGGCTTTGTAAATAATGTCACAGGGTTTAGGGGGGGTCTGTGAAAGACATCTGCCATCTCTCTGTGTGAATCCAGTCTCTCCATTTCTCAAGCCGCTCTCATCTTTCTCTCTCAAGTCTTTCTGAACTTCGGTCAAAATAACGGGGCATACATTTATGCATCAAGTCTATTATTATTACCGCGCGCCCGACACACTAAATTTAGAACCTCATTCAAATGTGATGCACCACGTGCCAGACGGTGTGTCGAGCATGTGAGAGTCGGCTCTTCTTTCACCTCTATTTAGGCTACACGGTTTCATGAAACATACTTTAACACGTGTTTCCCTCTGTCTTTTTGAGATCTTTACACACACACATTTAGAAGAATGTGGTATATTTCATCTTAGGTTATATAGGTTATATATCGTTTATCACACGTTTTTAATAACACACATAAAAACGTGTGTTGCATGGGGAAAAAGGAGTGCCGAATGATGGATTAAGTTCTGTATGTTTCAGACACAGTCGACTCAAGTGCAAACTCAGTTTCAAAGCCAATATGTTCCCCAGACATGTTCCCTTAAACTATGAGTTTTTAATGAGCTCAGTTAAGTTCAGGTGAGACTGGGAGGGAAAAAGGCAATATGATACGGATGACAGTCTATTCACCATCACATTAATATTTTACCATGACGCACATCTCTTTATAGTATGTGATATTTTTGTTCTCTGAATGCTATGAACAAGATACATTAACATTTGATGGTTGGGAATACATTTAGTCTGCAAGATATGATACCAAGTATGTGTTTTTGTCCCCGAAAGAACAGTCACTATTTGGACTCAAGTACTGCAACAACGGTTGCAATTCTCTTAATAGTTAAAAATGGTCACCATGGTATTTTTATTGTCCTTTAGCTTTGAAGTTTGATAATATCATGCTCCCCTCAACTGTTTTGGTAGGATGCTGTTGTGGTGTAGTGCTGCTTCTTGGCCACAAGAGAGAGCTCATTGACTGAGTATTGGCTACTGGAACATATGTATCAGAAAGAGGCGATTGTCTCCTCCCTCCCCTGTTCATTTCACTTTGATGTAGTGTAGCACCACAGGCTTGACAGCTAAACAAAGCTCAGCACAAACTGGGAAAGCTGAAGGCTGCTCTCTATCTTAAAGGACTTTCAGTCAATGCTGTAAATTGTCTCTTAGAAAGTGATGAACATACGGTAGATTGGTCATCGAAAGCACCACCACAGCACCACCCTTGAAATAAGCTATAGCATTGTTTGGCTGTAGAGATTTGCAACAGACGAGGTTGTCTGAACGCTAGGCATGCTCATCTTAGATAGAAGTTATTGATTCAAGTCCAGATGGATTAGATGGAGTAAACAGATGGAATAAAATATGGAGTATAATATCTTTGTATGGGACCAAATGCAAATGCGAAAGATGATAAGGATGTATGAACCCACCTTCAATTTAAATGAAAAAACATTAGATAACAAATGACATATCAATCTAAGCAGCTTGATGGTACCCATCGTAGCCTAATACAATAGATCAGTAGCATACAGTACCTATGCTCCAGCACACATCAGTAACCGAAAGGTCGCTGGTTTGAATCGCCAAACTGGTAAGATGGAAAAATCTGCAGTTCTGCTCTTGAGCAAAACTGAGGAGCACAACTGCGGGGGGCAGTACGTCATTTAAGGCAGCCCCTCCACACCTCTCTGTTTCAGAGGACACATTTTGGTTGAAGGCATGCTGTTGTGCAACTGACTAGGTATCTCGCTGAGTAAAGATTTTTACACTATTTTAGCTGAACAGTGTATCACTTCAAATCAAAATCTTTTTTTTATTGGTCACATACACATGGTTAGCAGATGTTAATGTGAGCGTAGCGAAATGCTTGTGCTTCTAGTTCCAACAGTGCAGTAATATCTAACAAGCAATCTAACATTTCCCAATAACTACCTAATACCAACAAATCTAACAAGTAATCTAACAATTCCCCAACAACTACCTAATACACACAAATCTAAAGTGGTGAATGAGAACATGTGCATATAAGTATATGGATGAGCGATGGCCGAGCGGCATAGGCAAGGTGCAGTAGATGGTATAAGTATACAGTACAGTATATACATGTGATATGAGTAATGTAAGATATGTAACATTATTAAAGTGGCAATATTTAGAGAGGCATTGTTTAAAGTAACTAGTGATCTTTATTAAAGTGTCCAGTGATTGGGTCTCAATATAGTATATACTGGTGATATGAGTAATGTAAGATAGGTAAACATTATCTATGTGGCATTATTTAAAGTGATTAGTGATCTTTATTAAAGTGTCCAGTGATTGGGTCTCATTGTAGTATATACTGGTGATATGTAAGATAGGTAAGATGTAAGATAGGTAAACATTATTAATGTGGCATTATATAAAGTGACTAGTGATCTTTATTAAAGTGTCCAGTGATTGGGTCTCATTGTAGGCAGCAGCCTCTCTGAGTTAGTGATGGATATTTAACAGTCTGATGGCCTTGAGATAGAAGCTGCTTTTCAATCTCTTGGTCCTAGCTTTGATGCACCTGTACTGACCTCGCCTTTTGGATGATAGAGGTGTGAACAGGCAGTGGCCTCGGGTGGTTGTTGTCCTTGATGATCTTTTTGGCCTTCCTGTGACATTGGGTGCTGTAGGTGTCCTGGAGGGCAGGTAGTTTGCCCCGGGTGATGCAACCATTGTGCAGACCACACCACCCGTTGTGCAGACCACACCACCCTCTGGAGAGCCTTGCGGTTGAGGTCGGTGCAGTTGCGGTACCACGTGGTGATACAGCCCGACAGGATGCTCTCGATTGTGCACCTGTAAAAGTTTATCAGGGTTTTGGGTGACAAGCCAAATTTCTTCAGCCTCCTGAAGTTGAAGAGGCGCTGTTGCACCTTCTTCACCACACTGTCTGTGTGGGTGGACCATTTCAGTTTGTCTGTGATGTGTACGCCGAGGAACTTAAAACTTTCCACCTTCTCCACTGCTGTCCCTTCGATGTGGATAGGGGGGTGCTCCCTCTGCTGTTTCCTAAAGTCCAACATCATATCCTTTGTTTTGTTGACGTTGAGTGAGAGGTTGTTGTCCTGACACCACACTCCTAGTGCCCTCACCTCCTCCCTGTAGGCTGTCTCGTCGTTGTTGGTGATCAAGCCCACTACTGTTGTGTCGTCTGCAAACTTGATGATTGAGTTGGAGGCATGCATGGCCATGCAGTCGTGGCTGAACAGGGAGTACAGGAGAGGGCTGAGTGTACACCCTTCTTACATAGGTATTCTTTATGTCCAGATGGGATAGGGCAGTGTGCAGTGCAATAGCGATTGTGTCATCTGTGGAGCTATTGGGGCGGTATGCAAACTGAAGTGGGTCTAGGGTGGCCGGTAAGGTGGCGGTGATATGATCCTTGACTAGCTTCTCAAAGTACTTCATGATGACAGAAGTGAGTGCTTCGTGGCAGTAGTCACTTAGTTCAGTTATCTTTGCCTTCTTGGGTACAGGAACAATGGTAGTCATCTTGAAGCATATGGGGACAACAGACTGGGATAGGGAGCGATTAAATATGTCTGTAAACACACCAGCCAGCTGGTCTGCACATGCTCTGAGGACGTGGCTAGGGATGCCTTCTGGGCCAGCAGCCCTGCAAGGGTTAACATGTTTAACTTACTTTAAAACCCCATACCATTTAATTACTTTCCCGGGACAAACCGGGAACTAGACAAGACCTTCAGGGGACCATGACACAACATGCAAAGAACGTCCTAAAAACGTCCTTCGGGACGTTCCCCGGACAAACCGCGAACTAGCCAAAACCTCCAGGGGACCATGACACAATGTCCCAAGAACATTCAGGGGACATTCAGGAGACCATGACACAATGTCCCAAGAACATTGTAAAAAAGTCCCCCAGAGAACATTCCCGTGGGACTATCATGCAACGTTCTCAGAACGTCAGTGCGATAATGTCGCACCAAAACCTTTAAGGGACCTAGTGGGAATGTCGCCGAATGTCCTCAGGACGTCCCTTGTTTGCTGGGACATTTAGTGGGCTACATATGCCATGTTTATTCCTCCCCTATGTTTGGAGCACTAGGTTTTTTAATGTTCTATATTTGGGTGCAGGTTCAATGACTATGAAATGTGCAAACACAGGGAGAAATGGCCCAGCCTGGGGGGGGCTGTCCCTTCCTCTCCCCTTCCTCCCCCACACCCATCCCCCTGACTGCACTCAGCCGTGAAGAGTTAGGCAGTGGGGAAGGAGGGAGAAGGGACTGCAGTCTGGCTGCAGTGAACACACCTCTGGCAATCAGTACAGCTGCTTGACCTGTGTGCGTGTGTGTGTGTGTGTGTGTTTGTATGTGTGTTTGGTTTAGTGACTATTACAGATGCTAACAGTAGTCTGTCAGAGTGGGCCAAACTGACGCTCTCTGCTGCATCACTGGACAAACTGTTAGAGCGCACATGCTGTGTGAGTGTGTGTGTGCTGACACCACTTCTGACTAAGGAGTATGGCTTCGACCTAAAACCTTATCATTCAATCATCTCTACTGTGATCAACCACTGCTTATATTTTTCACCATTTTCACTTTTTAGTGCATTAGTCATCCAGGTTATGTTTGGGTGCAGACCAGATGCTACACCATATAGTCCTGTATAGGAACGCTGTGTGAGGCGGAGCTATGCTTAGCATGCCCTGCTCAGTATTCATTTGGCCTGTGTGCGTATGTCTTCCTGGTCTGTTTTGGAATACTAATGTACTATTAGGTATGTGCTGATGAAATAAAAGAGCCCACTGCATGTACAGTCTGAAGCTCAGAATGTGGTTCATTATTGTTGGCAGATTGGAGAACTGACTCTATGTAAATTGCACTTGTGAACAGTAAATAAGTAGGTCACGTCGTGCCATGCTGGCTGATGTACAAGGCTCTCTCTATCTGGGAAAGAACTGGGCTATATTAAAAAACTTCTGAGGGATGAGGCTGTGCAAGTAGAAATACTGGTGTGCAAAAGAGCAGAAAAAAACAAAAAACAAATATGGGGATGAGGTAGGCATCTTGGTTGGATGGGCTATTTACAGATGGTTGCATTTCAAAGATGGTGGTAGAAAAAAAAAACACATTTTTTTTCTTTGTATTTTCTTCTACCAAATCTCTTGTGTTATATTCTCCTACATTCCATTCACATTTACACAAACTTCAAAGTGTTTCCCTTCAAATGGTACCAAGAATATACATATCCTTGCTTCAGGGCCTGAGCTACAGGCAGTTAGATTTGGGTATGTCATTTTAGGCGAACATTGAAAAAAAGGGGGCTAATCCCTAAGAAGTTTTAAGCAGAGAGGGAGATTGGAGTAATGAACAGGAAGTGGGACCTGGTGTGGAGGTAGCGTTGTAGCGTGTGCGTGCGCATGCTTGTGACTGGTTGTGTTTGTGTGTGTGCATGCGTGCTTGAGAAGTATGGAAGTAGAGTGTAGCCACCACCCCAGTGGTTCAGACATCTGATTGTCTGGTAAGTGGTGGTAAGGAGACAACCTCTCATTGGTCATGCCATGGCCTTCCGAATATGATTTATTTAACTAGGCATATGACCCCCAGCCAGTTAGCCAACCAGTTAGCCAGCCACTAAGTCAGTGGAGGGTTGTGTAGTGTGCTGTGTAAGCCCAGCCCAGCCAATAGTAATCACAGTAATGCACTCCAGTACTGAGTCAGCTCAATGCTCTGACTATAGGACCAGGGCCAGAGTCAGGCTATAACTAGCGACTGGAGGACACTGCTGCTGGGTTGAGTGCAGCTGCCTGCCTGTCTACTGTACATCACTGCTGTCAGTCACTGGCCATAAGCCTACAGGCTGAGATCCTCATGGACCCTGATGCCCTGCACCATGCGCCCTCAGAGAGAGAGAGAGAGAGAGAGAGAGAGAGAGAGAGAGACAGAGAGAGAGAGAGAGAGAGACAGAGAGAGAGAGAGAGAGAGAGAGAGAGAGAGAGAGAGAGAGAGAGAGAGAGAGAGAGAGAGAGAGACAGAGAGAGAGAGAGAGAGAGAGAGAGAGAGAGAGAGAGAGAGAGAGAGAGAGAGAGAGAGAGAGAGAGAGAGAGAGAGAGAGAGCGAGAGAGAGAGAGACAGAGAGAGAGAGAGAGAGAGAGAGAGAGAGAGAGAGAGAGAGGCAGCTGCCCATTTCTTCCTTTCCACTAGGCATCACTCCTCCTCCAGACTAGGGTGGGCGGTTGTTAGGGCAGAGTGAGGCTGGATGAGCTGCGTCTGAGGCGGAGTGATCAGGTTGCATCCAAAATGGCACCCTATGCTAAATATGGTGCACTACTTTTTGATCAGGGCCCATAGTGCACTACGTAGGGAAAAGGGTGCCATTTGCGAAGCAGACCAGGGCTTTGATGGCGGCTGTGCTGCGTCTGAGGTGGAGGGATCAGGGCTTTTGTCGGCTCCTGGATTTATGAGGCTAATGTGGAGGGAGGGAGCTGCAGACCACAGTTAGTGCTACTTCCTCTGTAGAGCTGCTGAACAAAGTCTCTCTCCACCCCTCTGCTATACACACACAGCTGTATTAAACAGTAGGGCTGCAGCTAGCTTCTTATTTAGATTCAGTTACTTACAGTATTGTGCACCACAAAGTTAGTACCATAGAAATAAAATCACCAATCAATGACTCTGTAACTACACACTACCAACCCATTGACTTGAATGGGGATACCCAGTCTAGTGATTTCATTTCTGTGGCTGGTACCCCATATAAGCAAGTGGTGTAAGTATGTACATTCTTAGAAAAAAAGGCGTTTTCTAGAGCCTTAATGGGTTCTTTGGCTGTCCCCATAGGAGAACCGTTTGAGAACCGTTTTCCACAGAAGTTCTACATGGAAGCAAAAATGGTTCTCCTGTGGGGACGGACAAAGAACACTTTTGGAATCCTTTTTTCTGAGAATGTAGGGGGATGTAGATCATATGAACTTCAGATTCCTCATCATACTCACAGACTGTCCAGTGAACTCAACATTATGTCCTCAGTTAGATATGGTGCTACATACAATCCTAATATTCTCTCCCTCCTAAACACTTGCCCAAAGGCTACTGTATGTGTATGCAATATTATCAAATCATTCATATCCTCATCTGTATATTTACAGTGTTTCCTACAACATCTAGCAGGTCCAAGTATCCTTTTTTAATGATACTTGGCACGTCTCCTCTAGGGGTTGATCCATTCCATGACTCCTTTCATTGTAGTTCATTGCTGTAAGCCCACCACCACCACCACCATCCCCACCACTGCAGATATCTAACCCACTCTGTCCTCTATGTACAGGTTATGTGGGTATGCAACTTGTGCCGAAAACAACAAGAAATCCTAACCAAGTCGGGAGCGTGGTTCTACAGCAGCGCCGCAGGGCCACGGGGCGGGTCTGAGGGCCCCAGGGGTCGACGTCACGAGGAGGCTCCCCAGGAGAAGAAGGCCAAACTGCAGCAGGATCTCCTCTACCAGGGGCCCTCAGGGGACATATCAGCAGATAGAAGCAGACCTCCCGGGCTCCCCAGACAAGGCTCCCTCAACAACGGCTCAGGGCTGAGGCACTCAGGTCAAGGACAGGACATAGACAGGTGAGTCCAGTGTGTGTGTGGAATGTTGTGTGTGTTAAACACATTTGAACAATTCCCTCAGGGATTTGAGCTGGTTTTAACATTTTTGATCGTTATTGTGGAGGAACACTGTCTGTTAAAAGTGAAACCTGTTAGGGGAGAGTGGGGTAAGTTGAGCCAAAGGGTTAGTTGAGCCACCCCTTGTTTCTAGGAAACCATACACAAAATTAATAATGTGACCAAATATTTAGTATGAGGTCATCATTTCATGGAGTCTGTGAAGGAAGAAACCACATGAAAAATTGATAAGGAAGTTAGGTAAAAAAACAGATTTTCACAAAGTCAAATTAATTTATTGTGTTATAGGTTTCACGATGCTTGCATCTAAACCAAAGAAGATAGTTTTAAGATGGTTTTATACGTCAGTTGGGTCTCTATAAGCTACAATATGAGGTCCTAAACCTAGCTTGAAAGTGCATCCTTCTAGCTGTGAAGGCTAATATTGTCAAAATGTTTGCCTTTTTGGGGTAAGTTAAACCAAAGGCCACCATACCCCATACTAATTATTATTATATTTAGTCTGTTTTAAGCATAATATACAGTACATAGTATTTTTGCAATGTGTCATGCCTACAGTATGAACTCAGGAGTGTATTGTTATTGTTACATAGCAGACACCATCATGTCTTGTGAACACAAATGTAAAACAAGCAGGGGTATAGCCCCCCCCTTAAAGTTCTTGAAAGAGCAGCCAAGGAAGTGAGATAAAGGAAGAAGTCCATTTGAGCAGCAGCAAGGGATGAACAAATAGACTGAATGACCCTGAAGAGGAACACGGACAAAAGAAACATGAAAATGTACCTGTACCAGAGGCAATGATGAGTAGCAGAAACACACAAGGCCTTATCTGATGACATGGAGTCTGAGCTTGCTAAACATATCATACATCTCGAGGACCAGTTTCATGGGCTTAGTATCCTCAAATGCAGAGAACTTGTCTGTGAATTGGCACATCGAAACAACATCCCTGTCCTAGACCAACTCGTCAAGAAATGGAAGGGTAAATGATATTGAACAGAGGCATCCACAGTTGAAGTCGGAAGTTTACATACACTTAGGTCATTAAAACTCGTTTTTCAACCACTCCACACATTTCTTGTTAACAAAGTATAGTTTTGGCAAGTTGGTTAGGACATCTACTTTGTGCATGACACAATACATTTTTCCAACAATTGTTTACAGACAGATTATTTCACAATTCACCGTATCACAATTCCAGTGGGTCAGAAATGTACATACACTAAGTTGACTGTGTCTTTAAACAGCTTGGAAAATTCCAGAAAATGATGTCATGGCTTTAGAAGCTTCTGATAGGCTAATTTACATAATTTGAGTCAATTGGAGCTGTACCTGTGGATGTATTTCAAGGCCTACCTTCAAACTCAGTGCCTCTTTGTTTGACATCATGGGAAAATCAAAAGAAATCAGCCAAAAATTGTAGATCTCCACAAGTCTGGTTCATCCTTGAGAGCAATTTCCAACAGCCTGAAGGTACCACGTTCATCTGTACAAACAATAGTACGCAAGTATAAACACCATGGGACTACGCAGCCATCAAACCACTCATGAAGGAGACGCATTCTGTCTCCTAGAGATTAACGTACTTTGGTGCGAAAAGTGCAAATCAATCCCAGAACAACAGAAAAGGACCTTGTGAAGATGCTGGAGGAAACAGGTACAAAAGTATCTATATCCACAGTAAAATGAGTCCTATATCGACATAACCTGAAAGGCCGCTCAGCAAGGAAGAAGCCACTGCTCCAAAACCGCCATCAAAAAGCCAGACTACGGTTTGCAACTGCACATGGGGACAAAGATCGTACTTTTTGGAAAAATGTCCTCTGGTCTGATGAAACAAAAATAGAACTGTTTGGCCATAATTACCATTTTTATGTTTGGAGGAGAAAGGGGAGGCTTACAATCCAAAGAATAACATCCCAACTGTGAAGCACGGGGGTGGCAGCATCATGTTGTGTGGGTGCTTTGCTGCAGGAGGGACTGGTGCACTTCACAAAATCAATGGCATCATGAGGTAGGAAAATGATGTGGATATATTGAAGCAACATCTCAAGACATCAGTCAGGAAGTTAAAGCTTGGTCGCAAATTAGTGTTCCAAATGGACAATGACCCCAAGCATACTTCCAAAGTTGTGGCAAAATGGCTTAAGGACAACAAAGTCGAGGTATTGGAGTGTCCATCACAAAGCCCTGACCTCACTCCCCTAGTAAATTTGTGTGCAGAACTGAAAAAGCATGTGCGGGCAAGGAGGCCTACAAACCTGACTCAGTTACACCAGCTCTGCCGGAGGAATGGGCCAAAAATTTACCCAACTTATTGTGTGAAGCTTGTGGAAGGCTACCCGGAACATTTGACCCAAGTTAAACAATTTAAAGGCAATGCTACCAAATACGAATTGAGTGTATGTAAACTTCTGACCCACTGGGAATGTTACAAATAAATAAAAGCTGAAAAAAATCATTCTCTCTACTATTATTCTGACTTTTCACATTCTTGAAATAAAGTGGTGATCCTAACTGACCTGAAACAGGGATTTTTTACTCTGATTAAATGTCAGTAATTGTGAAAAACTGAATTTAAATGTAGTTGGCTAAGGTGTATGCAAACTTCCGACTTCAACTGTACATTTAAGATATAAAGTATTCAGACACCTTGACTTTTTCCAGATTTTGTTCCGTTACAGCCTTATTCTAAAATTGATTCAATAAAAGAAAATCATCATCAACCTACACACAAACTAAGAAATCGTGGGAGAAAGGCCTTGACCAGGGAGGTGACCAAGAACCCAATGGTCACTTTGATAGAACTCCAGAGTGCCTCTGAGGAGATGGGATAACCTTACAGAAGGACAACCATCTCTGCAGCACTCAAACAATCAGGCCTTTATGGTAGAGTGGCAAGATGAAAGCCACTCCTCAGTAAAAGGCATATGACAGCCCATTTGGAGTTTTCCAAAAGGCACCTAAAAGATTCTCAGACAATGAGAAACAAGATTCTCTGGCCTGAATGGCAAGCGTCACATTTGGAGGAAAGCTGTTACCATCCCTACGATGAAGCATGGTGGTGGCAGCATCATGCTGTGGGGATGTCTTTCAGCCACAGGGACTGGGAGACTAGTCAGGATTGGGGGAAAGATGACCAGAGCAAAGTACAGAGAGACCCTTGATAAAAACCTGCTCCAGAGCACTCAGAACCTCAGACTGGGGCAAAGGTTCACCTTCCAACAAGACAACGACCCTAAACACACAGCCAAGACAATGCAGGAGTGGCTTCGAGACAAGTCTCTGAATGTCCTTGAGTGGCCCAGCCAGAGCCCAGACTTGAAGCCGATCGAACATCTCTCTAGAGACCTGAAAATAGCTGTGCAGCGATGCTCTCCATCCAACCTGACAGAGCTTGAGAGGATCCGCAGAGAATAATGGGAAAAACTCCCCAAATACAGGTGTGCCAAGTTTGTAGCGTCATACCCAAGAAAACTCTAGGCTGTAATCGCTGCCAAAGGTGCTTCAACAAAGCACTGAGTAAATGGTCTGAATAGTTATGTAAATGTCATATTTACATTTACATTTTTTTCTTCTATATTTGACAAAATTTCTAAAAAACTGTTTTTGCTTTGTCATTATGAGGTATTGTGTGTAGATTAACGAAACAATCAAACGTTTTAATCCATTTTATAATAAGGCTGTAGCGTATCAAAATGTGGAAAAAGTCAAGGGGTCTGAATACTTTTCGAATGCACTGTACAATATACCATACCCCCATTCCATGAATTCAACTTTGACCTACCAGCACCATCACCCACTGTCACAGAACACCATCACCCACTTACCCCAAGGTGGCTCCATTTACCCTGTCCCTATGCTGAATTGACCCCATACCAAGAGACAGCTGTGTTTTCAAAACTGTTATGTTTACATGAGTTCTAATTATTTCCAGAGATACACAACATCCTGAAATATATGGAGATATCTTTGTTAGAAAGAATACAATATTTTCCATTGACATAGTGGTGCTAAATAAATAAAAAATGGCTAAACCTGCCCCACTCTTGCCTATAGCAAGCTGTGTCATGTGGTTGGTTAAGTTGAAATGCCTCTGGAGTTGTATTGGAGGGAGTGATGGTCAGGGCCTGGGAAAAGTGTAGGGTAAAATAAAAATCATAAAAGCTATGGCTCCTGGCAAATGACTTTTTGAGAACGGTAAACAGTTTGATCACACATATGTGTATGCATGAGGCCCATGAAGCAGGAAAGACACATGGACACCGCTACCTAAAATAAGTTTAACATTGACACACCCAAACACACAGACACAGACAAACAAACACACACACATGTCAATATACTTAAATTCGCCCACTCACAACTACACATAAGCACAACACTGATACACATTCACACACGTACAAGCACACACCCACACACTGACTCCCACACTGGATGACTGGTGTCTTTCATCTTTCCTCTTAAGTCAAACTCAGCTAGAGGGATTCCCTAGCTGGTGAACTGACTGATGATGACTATAATACTGCATTCACGGTGTCTTCCTCTGAAGCGGCAGAAACCAGACATGCTGAAGAAGCCCTTGGCTGCAACTCATCACAATAACTAGATAGACTTTTTGTCCTACTGTTCTCTAGGCATGTTTTAGCCAGATACAGATAGTACAGGAAGAAGTTGGGAAAGAACTTCCTGGCTGTATTACGTCACTGTTGTCACAAGGGAGAGTTGGAGACTGTACTGTTTCTTCCAAAAATGTACGCAGAATAGATCTCAATCGGGATCTACATGTTTAAATAAAGAATAAGAAAATAGACCGGCTGTTGGATTACACTTCTATGCTGTGCTTGTGAATCCTTTTTCTCTGTGCCTTGGATTGCTTGTGTCGTCACAGCTGATTTATTGTAATTCCATTTATCACCACACAGTGTCTCCTTCCTCTCTCCATAGTCCACTGACACAGAGGGAGAGAAAGAGAGAGAGAGAGAGAGAGAGAGAGAGAGAGAGAGAGAGAGAGACCCTGCACACATTTTTCTAGTGCATCTCATACAGCAGAAATATGTTCCTCTAGTCCCCTCATTGTGTCATTCTGAGTCTGTACTCTGTAGTCCAGACCTAGGTTCAAATAGTATTTGTTTTCTATCAAATATTTACTTGCTCTCGATTGAGCTTGACTGGTGCAAAGGGAACCAATAGAATAGTCCCAAACATGCAAACCCTGCCCATCTGGAACTCTAGACAGGTTCAATCAAATGCTCATTGTATTTGAAGGAAAACAAATGCTTTTTGAACCCAGACAGGTCTGGACGGTATTTCCAACCGTTCCATAACCCAGGGGTCAGTCATGGTGAGCTGCCCTGGGAGGAACAGATGTCCTCTTCCCACTCTCTCTGCTATCCTGCAATTCTGCCTCTCTGATCCTATCTGCTTCTCCCTGCTCTTCGCTGCTCCTACCCGCTCGTCTTTACTCCTCTCTGCCCCTCCCTGCTCCTTCCTGTCCTCCTTGCTCCTCCCTCCTCCTCTCTGCTCCTCTCTGCTCTTCTCTTTTCCTCTCTGCTCCTCTCTTCTCCTCTCTGCTCCTCTCTGCTACTCTCTGCTCCTCCCTGCCCCTCTCTTTTCCTCTCTGCTCCTCTCTTTTCCTCTCTGCTCCTCTCTTTTCCTCTCTGCTCCTCTCGGCTTCTCCCTGCTCCTCTCGGCTTCTCCCTGCTCCGCCCTGCTCTTCTCTTCTTCTCTCTGCTCCCATCTCCTCTTCTCTGCTCCTCTCTTCTCCTCTCTGCTCCTCTCTTCTCCTCTCTGCTCCTCCCTACTCCTCTATGCTCCTCTCTTCTCCTCTCTGCGCTTCCCTACGCCTCTCTGCTCCTCTCTTCTCCTCTCTGCTCCTCCCTACTCCTCTCTTCTCCTCTCTGCTCCTCCCTACTCCTCTCTGCTCCTCTCTTCTCCTCTCTGCTCCTCCCTACTCCTCTCTGCTCCTCTCTGCTCCTCTCTTCTCCTCCCTACTCCTCTCTGCTCCTCTCTGCTCCTCCCTACTCCTCTCTGCTCCTCTCTGCACCTCCCTGTTCCTCTATGCTCCTATCTGCTTCTTCCTCTCTGCACCTCCCTGTTCCTCTATGCACCTCTCTTCTCCCTCTATGCACCTCCCTGTTCCTCTATGCTCCTCTCTTCTCCCTCTCTGCACCTCCCTGTTCCTCTATGCTCCTCTCTTCTCCTCCCTGTTCCTTTATGCTCCTCTCTTCTCCCTCTCTGCACCTCCCTGTTCCTCTATGCTCATCTCTTCTCCCTCTCTGCACATCCCTGTTCCTCTATGCTCATCTCTTCTCCCTCTCTGCACATCCCTGTTCCTCTATGCTCCTCTCTTCTCCCTCTCTGCACATCCCTGTTCATCTATGCTCATCTCTTCTCCCTCTCTGCACATCCCTGTTCCTCTATGCTCATCTCTTCTCCCTCTCTGCACCTCCATGTTCCTCTATGCTCATCTCTTCTTCCTCTCTGCACCTCCCTGTTCCTCTATGCTCCTCTCTTCTCCCTCTCTGCACCTCCCTGTTCCTCTATGCTCCTCTCTTCTCCCTCTCTGCACCTCCCTGTTCCTCTATGCTCCTCTCTTCTCCCGCTCTGCACCTCCCTGTTCCTCTATGCTCCTCTCTTCTCCCTCTCTGCACCTCCCTGTTCCTCTATGCTCCTCTCTTCTCCCTCTCTGCACCTCCCTGTTCATCTATGCTCCTCTCTTCTCCCTCTCTGCACCTCCCTGTTCCTCTCTGCTCATCTCTGTTCCTCTATGCTCCTCCCTCTCCCTGTTCCTCTATGCTCATCTCTGTTCCTCTATGCTCCTTCCTCTCCCTGTTCCTCTCTGCTCATCTCTGTTCCTCTATGCTCCTCCCTCTCCCTGTTCCTCTATGCTCCTCTCTGTTCTTCTATGCTCATCTCTGTTCCTCTATGCTCATCTCTGTTCCTCTATGCTCATCTCTGTTCCTCTATGCTCCTCTCTGTTCCTCTATGCTCATCTCTGTTCCTCTGTGCTCCTCTCTTCTCCCTCTCTGCTCATCTCTGTTCCTCTATGCTCCTCTCTTCTCCCTCTCTGCTCATCTCTGTTCCTCTATGCCCACTGGAACAGGCTTCCTGATGGGAAGAGAGGGATTGTGGGCCGTATGTCATGTTATCCAGTGCACTGTGGGCCCAGTGGGTGATTCACTCCACAGAGAGGCTTTCCACACACCACATACTGTAGATGCACACCCACACACACACACCCCCCCACACACACACACAGGAGGTGTGTTTCACTCGACCCCATTCCTCCTCCGCGCCTGTTCCTCTGTCGACCTTGTAAAGGTGTACCTGATGGGCCGCGTCCCCCCTAGTCTAGCACTGGGACAAACAAGCCTTTACCGTACTGTAGCTACTCTGGGGTTAGAGACACAACTCATTAAGCCTGTGTCCTCTTCCTCCCATTACGACCTTGTGTTGGGCTCTTTTTACTCCCAGACACACAGTAATGGAAAGATTAATATTGACAATATTGACAGAGAACAATATGGACAATATTCTGCCCACTTGGCAGTTGACTGTTGGTCACAAATATTAAGAAATGTGATGGGTTTCTGCTTCTGGTGAAAAGTAGTGCACTTCTGGTCAAAAATAGTGCAGTATAACGGGAATAGGGTGCCATTTAGGACATATTCAAACAGATATTGGAGTAGGACTCTGGGACCTGTCTAGCAGAGTAGAATTGATTGAAACTGCTTTACCTTATAAGGTTTTAAAGGAGCAATGTGTAGTAACTAACTAGCTGCTATGATGCAATCTGCATTTTAACAATGAGCATTCTCACTATTTAACAGAATTCAGCTAAATAAACACACGCACGCACGCACGCACGCACGCACGCACACACACACACACACACACACACACACACACACACACACACACACACACACACACACACACACACACACACACACACACACACACACACACACACACACACACACACACACACACACACACACACACACTCACTCACAGCCAACAAAGACAGCTAGTTAATTCTGAGGTTGTTGTATTTGATTACCAGTTAGATCAGGCTGTGGGATGTGAGCTCAGAGCTCACTGTGTTGTTCGGTGGCTCTCTCTCTCTATATTAATTGACTTTATGGCAGAGAGGGAGAATGGTAGCAGTGAATGATTCTGGCTTTGGCAGCACTGAGTTCAGTGGCGACACAGAACCGGAAACGGCCTGTCTGAGAACTCAGGGGACAATGGTGATGATGTATAAAATAGAACTCCCACTGCATAATCACCAAAAACCACTTTCATTAATCTAAAGAATGTGTAAATGAACTCAGAATCTATTCCACTGAAAGAGAAAGAGGTTTCCAGCTGACAGCCTGTTTATAAGGTGAAATAACTTCAGAAAGGGTCACATTTATCTTGGTCTCGGAGGTGTCATTGAAATGAACACACAGATACCCAACATCCAGGACGACGAGGTAGTCAGGGTGTGGAGACACTGATGAAACAGCAATAATTAGGCTGGGATTAGAATATAATTATCTACTTGTGTTTCTCAAGGTTTCCCATGTTTATCCACCCAGCCCAAACCTTGGCTCAGCCTCAACCCTAGCCCCAGCTGAGCCCCAGTCCCAACCCCAACCTTATACCCCAGCCCAGCCCCAGCCCCAGCCCCAACCCCAACCGTATACCCCAGCCCAGCCCAGCCCCAACCTTACACCCCAGCCCAGCCCCCAGCCCCAACCACGTTCAGTGCATTAGTATTGTATTTGTTAGCAGGACAAAAGAAACACAGCTAGCCAACATGAGCTTAAATCCAGCCCGTTACTTGTTACATTGGTGTCATGAAGTGAGATGGGTGTTTCCTACCCAAGCTAGTGGAGGCACCTGCAGAGATGCATTACGGTGTACAGCAGCATGGAGGGCGTAGTGAGTCCTCAGTCCTGTTTACCAATGTCACCAATACATCTTGATGTTTTGGGGGTTATGGTTTAAGTGATCTAATATTATATTAAATCCACCTTTTATTCATCAAATGAACCTCTGTGTAAATGACAGAATAACCGTATGCTTAGTGTTTATTCTGATCGTTATATAAACCATTGATCAGAGAGAAGTGCAAATCACATCTAGGCATCTTTAGGCAATAAGGCACAGGGTGTGGTATATGGCCAGGGGGTGTGGTAAAAGCATGACACAACATGGAGTGCCTGGACACAGCCCTAGCCGTGGTATATTGACCATATATCACAAACCCCAGAGGTGCCTTATTGCTATTATAAACTGGTTACCAATGTAAGTAGAGCAGTACAAATACATGTTTTGTCATACCTGTGGTACACGGTCTGCTATACTATGGCTGTCAGCCAATCAGAATTCAGGGCTCGAACCACCCAGTTTATAAAATTGAATATAACTTTCTTATACAGACGCTGTGCATCCATCCATCCATGTTGGCCTTCACTCACACCTGCCATTTCTTCTGTGTTAAATGGCCCTTTGCTTAATGTCTGCAACTCCCATATGAGCTGCTGGAGTTAGTAGACAACCCCCCTGTCCTCCCACTGAGGATCATCCAGTCTGATTTGTTAGTAAACTCTGTCAGGCCCATTAGATTGGAATCCCTTCGTCCACCTTTTATTTCTCTCCCCCTCTCCTCTCTCCCAGAGGAAGTAGAATGCCTTGTCCTCCTCCCTTATTACTTATGAGAGCTGATGGTTGGCAGTCATATATGGCAAAAGCACTGACGACAGCATCTCTGCGCGCCCATGTATTGTATCTGCGTGCGCGGTCCAGAGTATGAGAAAGAGAAGGATACGGCAAGCGTGTGCGTGAACGAATGCTTGCGTGTTGTGTGTGTATGTATGTGTGTGTTTGTATGCGTGCTCTAATAGGCAGAGAGAAATATGAGTTGAGTATGAGCTGCCCCTGATGCACCGGTAAGTGAAGCTTGCTTTGCTGGAAGATGCCTCGCTGCTGCTTTCCCCCCTCACCTCCACTGCAAATAGATCCTGCTACTGCCCGCTATATTTTGTCGGGTTAAGTTCGGAGCATTATGACTGTACATTCCAGCCTCGACTGCTTTTCATTTAAGGACTCATTCTACCAAGATCAGGAGAAATATGGAACTTGATTGGCGTTTTCGCGTTTAATGCGTCCCTGGAGATAAACAGACGCGGGTCCGGACGGAGAGCGAGGCAGCGCAGGTGGATGTATTGTGTTTGAGGAAAAGGGCCATACTGAGGATAAAAGACACGAAGGAAAAAGGAGGAAAATGCAGTTTGATACATTGCGTCAATTTTGTAGCTCCGTTCTATCCCATTTTAATGAGGCTTTTACGCCGCCTCAGAACATTCTGCAGACGGAGCTATTCGAGCAGGCGTTGAGCAACATCGGGTGAGTGATTCCTTTGTAAGAATGTGTGATTTATGATGGGCTTCCCCCGTTGGTATGTCAAAGGAGCATTCGAAGAGAGGGGGCTTCGCTTATTGATCCATCCGCAGCAGGCTATGCGAAGACGTCGCCTTCCTTCCGGGGAGTGATATTCCTCCTCGCAGAGAGAGAGAGAGAGAGAGAGAGAGGGGGGGGGGGGGGGTTGTTGGATGGAACGGACGGGAAACAATACGGCTAAAATGTGATAATGCTGAGATGTGTGTGTGTTTCTGTCTCGATGTACCGCTGCTGCCGCATGTGTGTGCTGCCGTCATAAACTGCTGTGCCCGCTTGCGCGGATAACATTACGGTATGTCGTAATATTGCTCCAGCCTCGAATCATTTGAGTCATTTGCGACCCCCTTTTTCATACGCTATGCTATGGTAATTACCTCTATTCCTAACCCACACCAATACTGGATTTTTTTCCCATGGCCATGTCAGCTGTTTTGTATTATCCTACAGTAACTGTGATTCTTGCTAAATACTGAAGTTAATTGATGTAATGTACATATCATACATAATATTTTTGCTAAATAATCTTCAATTCAGCACAAATACTGCCCAACCACTACACACTTATGCAGTATGGAGAAATGACTGTAAATGTAATAAAATGTGTGTGTGCTGTACATCAGAGAATGGGATGGAGTCTAGGGAAAGAGAAAGCGCAGCAGGCATTTTGTAGCCCAGAAACAAGCCTATAGATACAACATGCATTTTCCCCCTCATGTTCTTTTTTTCTTATCTCTCCCTCAGAAATAATTCACAGTGTGGCCTCGCTAGCTCTCTGCCCCCTCACATTACATATACCCAACAGCACAGCACACTCACTCAGCCACGGAGGTGTGGTTTACACAGACAGCTGCCTATATGTGTTCCTTCAGTAGCCTATTATCATCATCGTCATCATCATAATCGTCATCATCATCATCATCATCACATTTTACAGATTTACATTTGATACTATTTAAAGGGATGCTTCGGGATTTTGGCAATGAGGCCCTCTGTCTACTTCCCCAGAGTCAGATGAACACGTGGATACCATTATGATAAAGGGCCTCATTGCCAAAATCCCGAAGCATCCCTTTAAGCCTATAAGAAGGATAAGAGGATACGATAGTAGTCTAACTAACCCATATCCACCTAGACACCTCAGTGAAGAGACAGGAAAGGCAGGAGGACAGCATACTGTATTGTATATTAAAGGACCAACTAAATCATGACCACTTGATACAAGATCAAGCTGCTCTCACTGTTCCTCAAGGCCCATATTCCTAGAGTCTCAGAGAAGGAGTGCTGGTCCCACCTGTTCATATAATCTCATTCCATATGATCTAAAATGTAAAACTCATTCTAGATCAGCACCCAGAGGATCTCAGAGATTGAACGAGGGCCATTGTCTACCTTATGATTCACGTTGTAGAATCTGTCCAGTGATTTCTAGTAACCCATTGGGCACAGATGTCAGTTCAACGTCTAGTTTTGATTAACGTTTTGTGAGTTTTCAACTAATGTGAATTCAACGGGAAATGAACAAAGCATTTCGCCATGTCATTGGATTTAGGCAAATCCAATCAGTTTTCCCACGTTGATTCAACGTCATTACAATGCATTTTGAGAGACTACTGTAGTGGGACTGACTGCAGGCTACTGATGACAACCACTGACCAACCACAGCAGACCCTCTCTCTCTCTGTCTTTCTCTCTCTCTGTCTTTCTCTCTCTCTCTCTCCCTCTCTCTCTATCTCTTTCTCCCTCTCTCTCTCTCTCTCTGTCTTTCTCTCTCTCTCTGTTTTTCTATATCTATCTATCTATCTATCTATCTATCTATCTATCTATCTATCTCTCTCTCTCTCTCTCTCTCTCTCTCTCTCTCTCTCTCTTTCTCTTTCTCTTTCTCTTTCTCTCTCTCTCTCTCTGTTTTTCTATATCTATCTATCTATCTATCTATCTATCTATCTATCTATCTATCTATCTATCTATCTATCTATCTATCTATCTATCTATCTATCTATCTATCTCTCTCTCTCTCTCTCTCTCTCTCTCTCTCTCTTTATCTTTCTCTTTCTCTTTCTTTCTCTCACTCTCTCTCTCTCTCTTTCTCTTTCTCTTTCTCTTTCTCTTTCTCTTTCTCTTTCTCTCTCTCTTTCTCTTTCTCTTTCTCTTTCTCTTTCTCTCTCTCTCTCTCTTTCTCTTTCTCTTTCTCTTTCTCTTTCTCTTTCTCTCTCTCTCTCTCTCAAATTCAAATTCAAATTCTTTGCTGCTTCGCTGCTTTATTCGCTGCTTTTTTGGCATGAAAAACATTGTGTCAATATTGCCAAAGCAACAATGTATACAATATACATTGTAACAAAATTATAAATGATAGCAAATAATAATATAAAATGGTAGTAAATAATAATACAAAATTAAATACAAAAATAATAACAATAAAATGGTAACAGTCTACAGTAAGCATTAATAATTATAGTAATAACAATAATAGTAATATTAAGTAAGTTACTGTTTACTATGCAGATGTTATTATTCAGTGTCCCTCAGGCTATGGCAGGAAAATACATATTTGGCTGCAAGAGGAGCCATTGCTCCTTCGCCCATGAGTATTCTTAGTTTTTCCTCTGGGTTCAATTTGTAAAAATGTGGAATATATGTAGTCATTTCTGTGAATAATGAATCTCTTTGTGAGGAATATTTATCACAGTAAAGGAGAAAGTGCATCTCTGTCTCTACCTCCCCTGTCATGCAGTGACCACATACACGCTCCTCTTTGGGGACCATGTATTTTTATGTCTGCCGGTTTCTATTGCCAATCGGTGGTCACTCAGCCTGTACTTGGTAAGGATCTGTCTCTGCTTCGTATCTCTGACAGAGTCTCTCTCTCTCTCTCTCTCTCTCTCTCTCTCTCTCTTTCTCTTTCTCTTTCTCTTTCTCTCTCTGTCTCTCTCTCTTTCTCCCTCTCTCTCTCTGTCTTTCTCGCTCTCTCTGTTTTTCTCTATCTATCTATCTATCTATCTATCTATCTATCTATCTATCTATCTATCTATCTATCTATCTATCTATCTATCTATCTATCTATCTATCTATCTATCTCTCTCTCTCTCTCTTTCTCCCACTCTCTCTCTGTCTTTCTCTCTCTCTGTTTTTCTCTATCTATCTGTTTTTCTCTATCTATCTATCTATCTATCTATCTATCTATCTATCTATCTATCTATCTATCTATCTATCTCTCTCTCTCTCTCTCTCTCTCTCTCTCTCTCTTTCTCTCTTTCTCTCTTTCTCTCTCTCTCTCTCTCATTCAAGGGCTTTATTGGCATGGGAAACATGTGTTAACATTGCCAAAACAAGTGAGGTAGACAACATACAAAGTGAATATATAAAGTGAAAAACAACAAAAATTAACAGTAAACATTACACATACAGAGGTTTCAAAACAGTAAAGACATTACAAATGTCATATTATATATAGATACAGTGTTTTAACAATGTACAAATGGTTAAAGGACACAAGATAAAATAAA